>NC_056736.1:804921122-805011122 GCF_019279795.1 Protopterus annectens
CCCCCCTTGGGAAAAACATACCTGAAACAGTTTTGAACAGGAAATGGACCTTGGACTCACCTTCGATAACCACATCACCACAACAGTCAGGAAATCCTTTTATGTGGCACACCTCATCACTAATGGCTTTTCATCCAGAAAAAAGGAGGTCGTTGTCCCACTGTACTCATCCCTTATTAGGCCCATTATAAAGTACAATGCCCCGTTTGGTATGTACCTCACAAGACATCTGTAACAGCTGGAAAGGCCGCAGAAATACCTCACTAAAAGAATTTCAGGCCTAAAGAAGATACCCTATGCTGACCATCTAAAAAAACTCCAGCTATACTCTGTGGCATATCGTCCACTCAGAGGCAATCTCTGCTTAACATACAAGGTCATGTCAAACCCTGAGCTGTTGGACATGCTCCACTTAAAGAAATCCCAATCCCTCAGAGCCACACACTCCAGGGATGTAAACCCTGCCATCACAATGAACAAAACATGCTAGACGGGTAGGTTCCTGACCCAGAGACTCCACATACTCTGGAATAGACTGCCCATACATGTTTAGCAGAGCACCTCCTTGGCCCTCTTCAAAAAGAGCCTTGAAGATTGGATAGGAGATAAGAAATTCACCCCAGGGATCACTTCAGTCACCCTGCTAGATAGGGGTCCAGCGAAGTAAATATTGTGGGAAGAAATATCCAGGGAATTGTTATGGCTAGGCTTGTATAGGCCCTATGGCTGATAGCCTAGTACCAATCTATGAACCTATGAACCTATGAACCCATGGAAGTTGATGAGTGTGGCAAAGGAGGAAGTGGATATTTTTGCCAATCAATATTTACGTCACCGAGAGCAGTCTCATAGGTGATGTGCTGAGAGATCTAGGATAGGACGCATTCCAGGATAGCAATGTTGTTACTAGGTCATATGTATATAGCTGCAATGGCAAATTTTGGGGGGGATTGAGGTGACAGTTAAGAATAAGTAGTTCAACTGGGTAAAAGTCAGGCTGAGATATAGGAAGGGGGAGAGGGTGAGGTGTTTGGAATACATAATTGCAGCATCACCCCCTTTTTTGTTAGCTCTAGCAAGACAATATATGTTATAGTGGGGAGGCAGTATTTCATTATTAGAGATGTGCAGTTTTAACCAGGTTTTCGATAGGGTTAAGATATGAAAGGAGCAGAGAGTGATCCAGGAATGAAGCTCAGTAACTTTCTTAGACAGACTCTGAATGTTAATGGCATAGATAGAGAGGTGTTTACTTGGGTAGTTATAAGTTGTGGGTGCCATTGAGGGATCCAGGTTGGGGTGAATGTCACCATCTAATAATAGGGCTTTAGGGGGTGGGGTTGGCTTAACAGCATATAGATAGGAACTATAATGTTTGTGTTTTGGCTTATGGGAGTTTTTTGAGAGAGGGAGTATTTTGAGTTTGTGGAGCTGAGTAAAGGAAGAATTGAAAAGACAGAGTGAGATTAGGAAGGGCAGGAAAGGTTCCTTGTGGTGTAAAGGAACTGTTTGTAAAGGGGTTACATGAAATAGATTATGTTTTATATGATAGGAAGTAAGGAATGAGAAGTATAGTAATCGAGTAGTTGTGAGGTAGAGGAAAGGTGTACTTTATTTGTGGGACATGGGTAGTAGGCAGTGAGGGGTCAGATGTTTTGTAGGTGAGGTTACCCAGAGAGGAGGGTAGGGTATAGGACAAAGTTGGGGGAAATAGAGGTTAAGCAAGATGTGAAGAGAGGATTGAAAAAATTGAGATGCTACAAGAGGGTTGGAGCAAGTGATGGGAGTGATGTATATGAAGTAGGAATATTAAGAGGTGGGTGGAGAGAGCTTGGATTGAATAATGAGGAGATATGGGAGGGCCTGGAACAAGGTATGTTTGGTATAAATATACTGATAATGAGGGAGGTTGGAAATGGGGGATGGGTAGGAGGGTGAAGTGAGCCCAAGTGAAGCAAGAGAGAACAGACTGGGTTGCACCAATAAGTCTGCAAGTCTAAATAAACTAAATCTAAACAAAATCTAAAACTTTGAGACAGCAGGGTAAGTTCAGTAGCAGTCCACTACTCAGTTGCACTGTGTTCATATATCATATATCATATAGCTAATGTCACATAAAGTATTATTTCTGTTTGTATTTGACAGTATTTTCGATGGTCCATGATCTAAATAAGGCATTATCACTAGAAACAGACAGTTATTGATATATAAGAAAATGGGCTTAGAAATAAATGGGCAATCTATGCATTGGATGAATACTGATATAGAATGATATGATAATTGAAACTATTTTTTCTGTCTGCTTTCTTACCGCCCTATCAGCCAACCATTGCCACCTCTCAACCCTTAACCTACTCATTCCTTTGTCTATAGGCAGTGTGGCCTCTGACATTTGTGAGATATGACTAGAGTGGGCCATCATCCATGATGTATGAAGGTTGTTTGTCACTACTGTCTGTAGACCATCAGCAGAGTCCTGTAACCTAATGCTACAGTATTGCTTACCTATAACTTGCTGCAATCTGGCCTGGTCACAACCCATGGGCCTATAGGGAAGGGGGTTATATCAGCATCATCCCAGCTCTTCAGTCCTTAGATCCCACTGAATGGATAGTTTGTCTAACCTCCTCCATACCTCAATATCACTGCCTCTCTTTTTAACAGCACACAGACCCAAAGAGCTGCCCCTCTGATGAGGATGGCAGAGCATTTACCTATTACATCCTTACCCCATCCCCTTGATAGCATGATGAGCACTTGTGTCACAGTGAGGTCCCAATATGTTACTAGTTTCTTGTGCACATTCCCTCCTTCATTCCCTGAGTATTACTATTACTGGTTTGGAGGGGCAAACTTACATCCTCAGTCTATTGGAAATTAGCCATACAAAATCTTCACTGGCTGGGAAGAGATGCTGCCAGAACTGTAACTTCAAGGTTTACTGCCCCAGTAAGGGCAAGCTGGCAAGGTATACTGCATGCCATTACCCAGTGTGTCAAGTGCCCAAGCCACTAGTGAAAATAAGGTAATCCCAGTCATAGTCATGGTCTTATCCATCTATGCCATGCAGCCAGCCTGAAACTAAAAAGTAGTAGTAGGCCATCTCACAAAGGGACAGCAATGAAAATTCCTTCCATGTAGAGTTTAAGGGCTTGTGTGGGTCTTTTAATACACATATGAAACAAATAATACTTAAAAAGTCTAGTGGACAAATTATGGGCTAGAGAAAAAATAATTCCTCATTTCAATATTGCATTTCAAAACCATATTTCAACCATCTGGTAGTTTCATATAATATTTTGTGGCAATAACTGTAAGTGTAGGATTACCATAATCATGGTTTTGGATTTGAATACAGCATATTTCATACACTTTTTATGTTGTTCTACTTCAAATTATAGTCACTCTCACTTATAACACTTGACATAGTGTAGCTGATATTAATTTTTATATGTATGAAGACTGAGATGCTAATATTGTATCAGTTATTTACTTATTTATCTATATATCGCCTATTCATTATCAAATGTATGACTGTGGGCATACTGTTTGCTATGTTCCTGTAAGTATATTTCTGTTATCTAGACTGGCATGTCATTCACATTCGACTAGCACAGTTACACAACTGCCTGTACAGCAAATAACCTCAAAATTGCATTGCTTGTCACTGTTGTGTACCACTTACCATTGCACAAACAGGTTACTCAGCAGTGTGCACCCCTAAGCACCATGTTTGCACAATTGTAAGCAATGCCAACATTTTCAGTTTACATATGCTTAGTAAAGGAGATAACTAGAAATTGGCTGTAAACCATCAGTCTCCATTGCTCTTGATCTGTGGCAGACATGGCAGGCATTTGTGGAAAGACTGTGAGATTAAGGGCTCATAGATGGGGTGTCCAGGAGTCCAAGATTTTTGTCGAACTCCTAGTGAAACACCACAGTGCTATGCTGCTGCAGGGGGACTATTATGGGACACAGTGTAAGTCAGAAGCTTAGGATAGTTGCCTGGGCAGTAACCAATGCCACTGGTATCCCCTCCACTGGTGACCAGTGTAGACTTCACTACAATGACCTCCAAATGAGGAATAGGGTTACCCTTGATGCTAGGATCAAGGATTATAGAAAGCAAGACAGCCCACAGATGTGCAAGTATTAACTGCAGATAATATCTGTAAGGCTTAAAAGCTAAAATATAGGCAAGACTATTTTTCACAATGGTATTCTGTTCTGTTTTTCCACAGCTGCCACAGAAAGGGAGTTCAGTTTTAGAACCCATGGGGCTAGATTGGTGAGGATGAGGGAGGCATGTGATGTGTAAACAGCAGACGTGTACTGTTATTGTAGTATTAAACTTTAGAGATAGCTTGTTTGGTATTTTATACAGTTGTAAAAAAAATGAGCATGTATATCTTAACTGTAAAAACAAGTATGCATACATTAGTCTGTAGCACAAACCAAGAGTACAATACTAGACTTTAGTCAGAGGTGATGAGTTTAAATCCCACACTTCCCAGATATACAATACTGTTAATTCTTAAATTTATGTGTAACTTAAAGGTTTAAAATAAAAGCTCTATACCAGTGGCACACATGCCCTGCTGTAAACTGAAATCTAAATAACTGGAACAGGTTTACAATCAAAATGTGGAAAATCAAAACAATTCTTTACCTTTTGATTGAATCAGTTTTCTGAATCTGGTAATACAAAATTACCAAAATATCAGAAATGGTAACCATGGAATCGACATTCGAACACTGGAAGTTCCAATGTCAAAAGTCTATGTTGCTGGTAGTGTTTTTACAGGGGGGCAATGTCCTTGCATCCCCCATATTGGGGGCTGCACCACCACACCCCCTATATATATTCCAACCCTGAGATTCACTACAGTGAGAAAAAGTGTCAATTTCCCGATCCCAACTGTAGTAAGATCTATTATCAGAATGCACATTAGTGAATGTACATTATCATTTGCTAATGTGCATTTGAAGATCTTCAGAACAGGATTATGGAAACTGGAAAAGATGCATACGACCATCCCAGTTTCATGTAAGTGCTATTCCACATTTTAATAGTAAACCATTGGAACATGCATATGTGCAATATATGTGCACATGTAAAGAAGTACTTGCCGCAATCTGTAGTGAAGTGTGCATCTGTTAGGAGCTGGTAGTCTTAAAAATATTGGTTAGGGGGTAGTAGTCTTAAGAGTAAATGTTAAGATAATAGAGTCAACTAATTGTATTTATGCATTGAATGTTACATATGAAGGTACTAATCTTATCACTTTTTTCTCTCACCCCGACCCTTATCTCTCTCAATTCTTTTTTTGTTTTTACTTGTTTTGTTGCTTTATATTATTATGTGTTGTCAAAATGTGTTCCTGTCAAGCATATGTACCACATTAGGAAATGCCTACTGCACAAAGGGGTAGGCCTGCCCCACAGGATCTACCTTCCCCCACTTCCCGGCCCAGGGATTGTTGCCCAGCATATCTGGGAGCCAACCTTGTAGCACTACATTTGCTGCCCCTGCACTACCTGCCCTCTCAGGTAGTTCTGCCCCAGAGGTTAGTCCAGTGGTTCTCTCTGGGAGTAGTGGCAATGGTGGTGAGTTTATCACCCATGCTGAATTGCCAGGGATGGTACATAGGGTTGTGCATCTCTTGTTTTGTTTGTCTTTTCTGTCTACAATTGCTTCCTCACCTAGCCAATGTACCAGACTCACACATATCTACATCACTTTCCAAACATTCCTCTCTCTCTCTCTCTCTCTCTCAAAAAAAAAAAATGGACACCTGTCCCACCAAAAAAAAAAAATAATCATCTCATACATAGCTCTCCATTTCACACATGTGTCTTCTGGCTATGCAGCATGACTGTGTTATGGTCACACCTCTCTCTGGAGGTGACTGTCCAAATTCAAATAATATTTTATGTATATTATCATTTTTAACTGTTGAAGAAATGGATAGCTATGGTTCTTCCATACCTTCCTCCTGCACATTACTGTATTGCTTTCCATTTGTTTTTCCCCTCTCTTGCTCCCCATTTCACCACTGTCCTATCTTCCCCATTTCTTTTCTTTAATGCATAATTGCATGATGGTGAGCATAGTGCACCTGAGTGGAACAATGGTAATACAAAAGTACTTAAAAATGTTAGATACAGCTGTATTCAAACCCAGTACCATCTGTCCCCTGAAAGGAACATATCACTGGATTAAGTGCATTCATATCTGTTGCCACAAATTTAGTTAAATAACAGGTGTATTCCAGAGACTCATTACTAACTATCCAACTTTAACAATGTGGCTCATGTTTGCCCACTGCTTAGCTACATGCAAACTTGTGTATCTTGCATGTGTAAGCACTTTGCTAACCATCATGCAAACCCGCTCCTCACCATGTTATGGAAATGTATGTATTATGCTGTATTTCTGATGTTTACAGCCAATTTCCTTTGTATGACATGAAATTGTATATAGAAACATTATAAACTGAGGTCACTATCTAACCCTATGTCATGTATTTAGAATACATCCATGTGTTGGCACCTCACCAAGCACTACAACACTGGGGTCTCAGTGCTTTTTCCACACATATAGAACCACACTACAAAATGTAATATCAAATGTTGTGTGCTGTGCAATGCTAAGCAATGACAGAACACACGCTCTCAACATTGGGGACTGCACCTCCATCACTACCACACTGACCAGCAGAATACTGCAGGTATCTGTGCTGGGCCCTCAACTGTTTGGGCAACACTTCCCTGAAGCACAGAAAGCAGTAGATGGCATGTGGTTTACCAAATTTGCAGATGACTGTTAATTGGATGCACTCATATAGAATCCCCCAATGATTGTAACTTATTACAGTAGGGACTGATGCAATCTCATGATTAGTGACAAACTCATGGACTGAACTTTAAGCATATAGTGACTCTGTCAGCTTTGTCAGTGAAGTATCCCTGCTAATTATGATATGCATAGCACCCACCCAAGCTGAAATACAGTGTTGTGAGACTTGGGAACACATGTTGATAGCAATCTACACTTTAATCACTATGTGCCCATAGTGGTGACACACAAAATCTGCATTGCATACATCATACATACGGACAATATGACATCCAAGACGAGGGTAGTCATACCTCTGCTGTACCCTACACTTTTCACACCAATAATGGAGTATAATGCTCACATTTCTCTGTAGCTCACCAGGCAACTGCAACAATTGGGGAGACTCCCAGGCCTCCAAACATGACATACATGGAAAGACTCACATACTTGCCACTGCACTTTGTATCATGCAGGCTACTAAGAGGTGACCTATGGCTGCCCTGTGGCTCAGTCTCAGAGCCTGCCATTCTAGAAATGATGGACCTCTGCAACTCAAATAGGACAACTATAATTTGCTCTAGGATTCCCAACCTAGCCTGTGACAAAAAAAGAACATGCTGGAGAGACAGATATATCCCACAAAGATTCACAGTCCCCTATAATAGACTCCCACTGTATGTGAAGCAGTGGTCCTCAATGAACCTGTTCAAGTGTAAACTTGACTACTGGTTGGGTGAATGTAAAGTCACCTCTGGCCCAGTACCTATGTCCCTCAAGCACAGGGCCAGTTGATGTGGCCTACAAACATGCTCTGATAAAAATGACCATCCAACTATACTCAATAGGGGTACTTGTATTTTTTCCACAGCTAGACTTCTATACACATAGTGCTATTAGGCTACTAGCTTCATATGAATCTATGAAGCTATATACCTATGCAGACCTCACAACCTGGTTTTCCCCACATGACCTGCTAATGTCATCTATTATAAGATCACCTGCACTCTTGTAAAATCAAATTAGTGCCATGGCACGTGTGTAACATACTGTGTTCTGTAGTCTATGTAGTTAGATAGGTAGGAGTTCTATTCTCATTGCAGTTGCCTGTGTGTGTGTGTGTGTGTGTGTGTGTGTGTGTGTGTGTGTGTGTGTGTGTGTGTGTGTGTGTGTTAAGAAAGCAGAGCAGACATTTGTATCCTACAGTTATTTCTCCAATTACATATATTGCCAGTATTTCAATACTTGCTCATACCTACACATCCATTTCATACAGGCCTGCATACACATCCATTTCCTATCGGTCTCCCAAACTTTTGTCTCCCACATGGCCTGCTGATGGCATCTACTATAAGTTCAGCTGCACTCCTGTACAGATAAGACTTGAGCTGTGGAACTTGCATTAATTACCATGCTCTATAGACCATGTACTTAGATAGATAAGGGTTCTATTCTATCTAAGTACATGCTCTATAGACCATGTACTTAGATAGATAAGGGTTCTATTCTCACTGCAGTCAAGTGTGTGCCTACACACCACAGCAGACATGTGTATTCTACACTTACTTCTCCAATTACATGGATTGCCAGCATTCTGATACTTGCTCATACCTACACATATATTTCATACAGGCCTCCCAACCTCTTGTCTTCCACATGGCCTTCTGATGTCATCTACTTTACGTCTACCTGCAGTCCTGTATAAATCAGACTTGAGTCATGGCACTTGTGTTAACTGCTGTGTTCTGTTGTCCACATACCTAGATAAGTAGGGGTTCTATTCTCACTACATTCAAGTGTGTGTGTGTGTGTGTGTGTGTGTGTGTGTGTGTGTGTGTGTGCATGATCTGCTGCTTGACATTATATAGAACATTTTACACCAGCATGTGGGACACTATTATCTTCTCCTCAACAGATACTGGTGATGTCATCAGCTATAAAATGTTGTCTGACACACTGTAAGTCACACTTGAGCAGTGGTGCTTGCATAAAGTACTCTGTTCTGTAGCCTATGTTCTTGGATAGGTAGGGGTTCTGTTCTTACTCCAGTTAACTAGGTGGGTGTGCCAGCTGTTGCTTAACATTACAGAGAAGTGTTTTATACCACCATTTGTGACACAGTTACCTTCTCCTCAACAGACATTGATGATGTTATCAGTTATAAAGTGTTCTCCGATGCATTCCAAATCATTCTTCAGCTGTGGCACTTGTGTAAAGTATTGTGTTCTGTAGTCTGTGTACTTAGATACATAAGGGTTCTGCTCTCTAGTCAACTCTGTGTATGTGAGCATGTGTGAGCTGTTGCTTGACATTACAAAGAGCATTTTACACTAACATGTGGAACACTGTCACCTTCTCCTCAACAGACACTGCTGATGTCAACTATATTCACATTACTGGACATGCATTACTACCACGAGGACATGGTCAGAAACTGGACTGGGGGTCAGGCAGAAGTCACCTAATCCTGTACAATAAAGTTATCTTTTTATATATCTACATACATCATGCCATGGTGTGTAGGCCCTGTGTTATATTTCTGAAAAAGTCCTGTGATTGCTCCAGCTCCTACATGTGTCTGGTGAGGCACATATAAAAATGTGCATTGTACTCTATTAGTGCCATAATGAGGTTTGACTACAGTGCTGTCATACAATCCTAAGACATCAATATGATTGTGAGACTTATGATGTGCACAACATAGGCTTCAACAGCAGTGTGGACACTTGGTGGTTAATGTTCAGATCGGCTAGCTAAATGTGTTCCCAGTGCTTACATCACTTGGTTTCTGCATAGCAGGACTGTTTTCAATGCTGTGATTAACATGCAATTCCACTTTTCAGATAGATAACATTACAAACACACATTTCTGCATTTATTTGTACATTGTGTGCCTTTGTCACTATCCAGCTGTGTATGTTATCTCCTCCTATACTGTGTTATTATCATTGGTGGACTCAATGATTGCACAAAATATGCAAGAAATAGCAAACTTGCTAAGCTGAAAGCCATATACTTTAGCCTGAACTGTCAAGAAGTACAGTTCAAACAGTGAAGGGTGAAGAACAGATCTCTGGTGTTTGCCAATGATGACAGCTCTGCTGGTACATGTTGATTCACCATCTTTCACATGTTGTGTACTGTCAGTGACCCAGTTGTTTACCAATCAACTGACGTAAGGTTTCATCCCCAGCTTGGAGGTTTCCTCAATGATACCTGCATGTGTGATTTTGTCAAAACCCTAGGACAGATCACAATAGGTAGTATGCAATGTCTTAACTACATCCAGGCCTATCACACAGAATCCATGTGCTGTGACAACATCACCAATCACGCATGGCATAACCCAGCACATAGACCTTCCTGATACAGTTGAATACACAGTTCAGCACCACCCTCCACATGGCCTATGTTCCCATACAAGGATGTACATCAACATGCATCTACCTGACTTGGGGAGACAGCACATGATGCATGCACACGTAAGGACATCCTGACTCTCCACATCTGTGTGATAGACCAACATGTCATCATGGTCAGGGCCTCATCCACATGAACACTTGTAATATTTCAGGTGTGTGCAACAGACCTGTGTGAGTTGTTATTGCTACATCAGGTCCATTACATTTGCTAGATGCCCACAAAGAGGTCAAGGGCATGCATGATGACAACATTATCATCTTGTGGAACTTGAGCAGGTCAAGGCATTTGACAAAAAATCACACAGAGGTATTCAATCAACACTATCATGTCCATGAACAACTGCATCACCAAATGGATAGACCAGTGTATGACATATGTGGCATCGCACTATGTTGAAATGTGTGACATCACATATAGCTCAAGACCAGTGATCAGTTCAGTACATCAAGGGTGTCTGCTAGGCCCTTCCCTGCCAATTAGTTAAGTGATGGACATCACAGATGACATGCAAATGCTGTGTCCAAACAGCTACCGGAAGGACAACAGCTTGTGTGCAGTCATTGATTCCAAATGTGATATTGTTATAATACAGACAATATCAACACATACCACAGACTGCTGCCACAGCCATAACGACACCTGCATTGACAAAACACATGGAGTGATTTGTTGAATCAGGAAACCGACACACCACCTAAGTATAATGTTGACATCATACCCTATAATAAGACCAATAGGTATGTGACCTGTGTCTTTGGGTTGAGGGTAAGTGATGCATCCACCAGCATGTGGTCACAATCTGACTGTGAAAGCACTCTAATTATGTATAAAATGATTTTAGTTTTATTTCATGCTTAGTGACTTCAACTATTTATATATCACATTGACTCAATCTTTTTTATGAGGTTTTTTTTTACCAGGTAAAGGGGATATACTTACCCCCAATAAAGTTGCAAAGTCCTTGACACAATAAATCACTTTTTCACAGAAAGAGTAGTAGGGCTATAAAAGGACAGAATCCTTAAAAAATGCCTCAGATGGAAGGTAGACCAAGAGAAGGGGCAAAACAGGGGTCAAATGAAAGAAACTAGCTTCCAAAAAGTACACTTTAGATAGTCAGCTTGCCTTTTTCTGCCAAGACAACTAGTCAATGCAAAATAATATAAATTAGCTGTTTATCTGCACTCTCTATATCTAGTGCTATTCATTATTTTTTAAATTATCTGAATTGTATCTTTATATTTGCATGTATCATATTTTCTGACGGAATACATGTACTTTAAACCAAATTGTTTTGTTTCATCCCTTATCTTGCCTTGTGTTTAAGTCATGGCTGAAAATGGTTGGCTGTTCATGTTAATTCCCCTGTTTAAGAAATAAACAATTGATGGGAACAAGTAATTGATGTGATGTTGTTGTTTATCAGTTGTCTTGTTACTGTAACATGGTAAATATTAACAAACGCTATGGTGGGGTTGAATCACCTCAAAGTCCTCAGTGCTTCTATATCCAAGATAGCAAACATTTATTGCTAAAAATCTGCTAGAAGAAAAGAAAAAATTTGACTTCTGTTATTTCTATTTTTTTTATGAGAAAGCAGCTAACAGTCTTCATGTTCATAATAGCAGGACGTCTTCATTCATCAGATAGGAGTGAATTTGAACAAAACCTGCAAAAATAATTTTGCAATCACTTGCACTGAAATAAAATCAGTACTTGTTTTCCAAAGACAAGTACTGATTTTATTTCACTGCAAGTGATTGCAAAATGATTTTTGCAGTTTTTTTGTGTTCCAAAGACACTTCTAGCCACGGTGGTACAGTGGTTGCGTCGTTGCCTCACAGCAAGAGGTTCTCCGGTTCAATTCTCGGCTGGAGTGCCTTCTATGTGGAGTCTGCATGTCCTCCCTGCGGTCGAGTGGCCTCCGAAAGATATGTGTGAATGGGTGTGCCTTCGCTGAGGGTTGGGCATCGGGCTGGCAACTTGTCACCATAAAAATCTACTGCCAATCATTAGCGGAACGGAGTTCCACTGTGGTGACCCCTAACTGGGAAAAGCTGAAAAGACAAACAACTTGTGTTCCAAAAACATACTACATCTACAAACATTGTGAATCTATTTATGGTAAAAGAAAAACCTTTAACATTCCAGAAGTAAATGCTTACCACAACAAACAGACAGAAAATACTAACATTCCAGATGTAAATGATACCACAAGGGAGTCAAAAACATATCAGTCTTGACTCACACATTTAGTAAGATTCTACCCTGAGAGTCAGAAAGATTTTCTCCTGCAGTGTTAATTGGCTAATGTAGGAATGTCAGTCAGAGCAATAGCAAGAATCACTGCTTTAGCAACTCATTATTATATCTCTGAATCATACACAGATCTACCAGACCTAACAACACTAGTATTTCCCATATAATTCCATGCATGATGGATGAAGAGGCAATTATAAACACACAGACACTCACACAGACACACACACACATCCATTCTGCTGCTTTTAAGCCAATATAGACTTGCACACATAGGGCTATACAATACACACACACACACACACACACACACACACACACACACAAACACACTCATATATCCAGGAAGCTGCTTTCATGTCCCTACTAACATGCATGGATGGTTATAAAATACATGGAGACATATGCAAACATACATACATACACATACACTCTGATGGATGGTTCTGAGATACCTACCTGTAGTTGCAGCATGATTCATGCCTATCTCATATGGGAGAAGGGCCATTGCCATTTCTGTGGGACAGCACATGGCTAAGTAGCTCTAGCTGTTCCTGTGCATGTGGGTTCACCAGCTGGACTACTCTCAATATTGTGGTCAGTGCCAGCATAAAACCCTAGCAGTAGATTAGTCACTGCATTACAGACTTACCACAATGTGGAAACCTTTGAAGTTAAAACTTCCCTATTGTGAAAAGCCTTTCTAAATCCCAGGACTGGTGCCAGTCAAAGAAAACATGATTCACCAAAGTGTAATTTGGTGAAAGAAAATCAAAATTGGATTTCAGTTTCACTAAGAACAGCAAAGTAAAGCCTGAAACTATATGGGTAATTGTAAACAAATACCTCTCACATCTCTGTGACACTCTCAGGCACCATATCTCCTTATTTATAAATTCAAACTCCAAGTCATATCTCCTTGAAAAAAGTAGAAATACACTAAAAGTCCACAACTTTAAGTTGCCTGTAATTGTATTATATTAATTTCAATAGAATCAATATAATTAAATTAATTTCAGCAAACTTAAGAAACCCTGACACTGGGAGATCAACAGAATTCACATATGGTTGTTTGGTAAAATAAAAAGTAGAACGAATAGTATGTGTAGAGATGATAGACCACCATAAAAAAGTTCATGAAATACCCTTGGAAAAGTGGAACAATTTAATTTATCTTGCTGTGCCACTAGAATCATCATTTTTGTGGCATCCCACGCTAATTAGTCAAAGTTCATGAACATATTCAAATCACATTAAATGAGATGCTAGAGTTACCTAAGAATTTTTCTGGAGAAGCCAAGATTCTTAATAAGGAAGGTGTCTCTTGCCTCACTTTTGGTGACATCTTTGTAACTAACAAATATGCATTTCCTTTAGGTCCTGTGGAATAATGTCTGCTTGTTTGTCCTGCTCTAATGACAGCTAGACAACTTCTGGAATATCAACAGTAGGGCAAACTGAATCCCTATACAAGAACAAGACAACCTGCAGGATATTCATTTAGGCATATGCTTTTCTTCCCATATATTGTACCTCTAACCATAGGAATCTTAGATTTTTCTGGATTTTTCATGGAACATCTACATTATTTTGTGACATATCACTGTAGACTTAATCATACGAATCTTGGATTTTTCTGGATTTTTCATGGAACGTCTACATTATTTTGTGACATATCACTGTAGACTTATACTTTAAATAAACTTTTTGTCTTATCTCGCAGCCATTGATCTGTTACCATGAAGTAAGAGTTAAATTATCTGTCAATAACTGTAAAATTTATGGTTCACAGACTACACGTGTGGTGATATTCTGCTGTATTTTATAGTGTACCTTTGAAGAAAATCACAGTCTCCACCAATTCTAGTCCAGTCTGCAGGGCAGCGTCTCATAATTAAACAAGATCCTTGAAGCCGTGATCCACATCTCTTTCCTACTTGTCCTGTTTCATCTCTTTCACCTTAGAGAAAAAATGCATACATCATATTAATAAAAATGTGTAATTTCTTGAATAGCCATTTAATGATAACAACAAATAAATATACTGTAAACACAGATCTGTGTCTTAGCAAAGAACATGATTCAGTTTATTTACATCTTTTGACCAGGGTAGAACACAGATCCACATAGAAGCTTATCAGTCTAATTCCACAAGCATTATTTGGTTAAGTAATTAACTGAGAGACAGACAGCAGCTAAACAGAGAACAAGGGAATGAAAGCCTGGACTACAGGAGGTAGCTTGTTAACACTGATTCCATTTAATCCTCTGTACTAACTGCCAATGACAGAAAGGGACATAATAATAAACTTTTTTTTTAATTCACAATAGATCACAGAATTGTAAAGTGTGTAGACAGCAACTAATTGCACTGTGTGTGGGTTACTCTGCATGCCAAACATTACATGTGACTTGGTTTTGCAAACTTGTTATGTTATCTGGAGCCTTTCTCCCCGGGCCTCCATTGAAAATTGGCTTTGTTCCAAGTTGGACTTTCCCGGTTAACAAATGTTAAATAAATAAATAAATACATAATTTATCTTAATTAAAAAAATCAATATGTTTGGCACTTAGCAGCAAGGATTAAGGCTCAGAGCTATGGACAAGCTCCTTCCAGTACCTATTTTTCCATATTCATTTGCTACAGTATGACTCCGAACAACTCATTTATCCAGGCAGTGCTCCTGGGTAACCTCTGAAAAGGGACATGTCTACTTTAATAATAATAATAATAATAATAATAATAATAATAATAATAATAATAATAATAATAATATTATGATTAGTTTACAGGAAGCTTAACAAAATCTGTCTGAGACACAAGATATGTAAAGGAATATTTCTTTATACAAATATTAAATGAGATGTAGTAGACTTATCTAAAGCCACCGAGCACATATTTACACTGTGATTTCATTGGCCAGTCACCCATTCTTGAATACTTTTTTCTAGCTGCATCAATACTACTTCAAGATGACCATATAGTATCTTCACTTTGAGAGATTAAAGATAAATATTGTTGCAATAAATTTGGTTTTATTTAAAAAATAATGCAATATTTGCATTCCAGTTATATATTTTCAGATTGTAAGATACTGATTGGTGAAACAATGAAACATTTCATAGATAATAACCAAAAATGAAATATGGGATGAAGTTACAGAATTTTAATACATACTTGATTGTGCTACATGGCATAACTCCTGCAGAAAATCATGAATGTCTTATAAGAAACACTCCTTCTAAGATGTGTCATAAAATCTAGTCACAGATGTTTCATATATTTTTTGTTTATGTGCACCTTTACAGCAATGTCAAAGTGTGATAGAATATGATAACAATTTATGACAAACTAACTGAGTAAGAAAATGCCAGTGGTTAGGTCTTTCTTCCTTATGACAACATAGTCCAGCCAAAATGAATACAACATTAAATATGTTAACAACTAGACATAACATTAGACTGCAATTCAAAGCATGTGATATGGATGTCTGAAATGCAAGATAACTGTCAGAGTTTGATTATATCATCTTTGTATTTCTTTGAATAAGTAATAAAACAGCAATAACCAATAGCTGGGTGTGGGTAATACTAGATTTACCAATGATTGGTGCGGTTTTGTCATGAGGGTGAAGATCAAGTGACCAAATGAAGCCAACTGTGTGCAAATTCCTCATTACCCACACCCAGCCATGGATGACATTATTTAAGAAAAAAGTTACTTACTTTTCTTAAATAATGGCCTTGTATAATGGAGCTGTGCTGCTCTTCTACATTTTTCTCTTGTATCCTGGGGCTTTCTTGATGTACTGCGCATGCATATTGGACTTTCCTTCCCATGCTTATACAGTACATCAATGCTGTGTAAAAGAAGCAGTGGAGAAAGGAAAATATTGACTGCTTTTCTGTTTTTATTTAAAAAAATGAAATTGTGAGAATTTCAATGTGTGGGAGAGAAGGGACAGAGAAAATATAAGGGTAATCAGGTATGTTTACCTGATAATCCTTACATTTTTCTCTGACCCATCTGTCTCATTCTTTTGATGTGTCTGCTTTCTGAAAGTTTATTAAAAAAAAATAAATAAAAAATAAAAAAGTACAGTTTCCAGTTTCATCTTTACAATATGTGTTCTGGAGCTGTAAATGTATATATAAACTTTGGAATTCCTTAAAATTACAACTTTAAAAGATGGGATATCAAAATTCAACACTTTCTTTGGAATTTATGATATTACATATCCCTCCAAATAATCTATCTAGATCCCAGATAATCATACTTATGAATATTTTCTTGCTAATGAAACTCTACATAGCTACTAACTGGCTGAACCCATCGCAAACTTCATGGGATAATTTTAAGATCTTCGCAATAAAACATATTTTAGCCCACAAATATGTAATCAATAACCATAGCAAACATCTCTATAATTTGAAGATTTGGGAACAAATTTTCAATATTATACTGGCTTAATGCATGGAATCTAGAAAACTCCCTTGTTATATATAGTATAAAATGTAACCCTACTAGGAACTATATTATTACAAGATACTAGCCCTGGAGATAAGAATCTTTATATGTACTTTTATGCTAAAATATGGAAGCATTCATGTAAATAGTGTATATATGTGTAAGAATGTTGTTAGAAGCTTTGTTTGGAGATCACCTGTGTATTTCTCTCTCAAATGTTTTATATGACTAAGGTGAAAAATAATAAAGAATTAATATTGAAAAAAAAAGTACAGTTTTCGTAGTATATTAGCAGAAGAAAGTCTGCATGACTGCACTTTTTTTCCATTGGTATATGTTCAATTTACAACTGGCACTCTGGTTGGGCTGACCAATCAGTGTGTTCATTTTTGAATGTTAATGGCCAGTCATTGTACAATATTAATTATAAAATTGCAGGAGAAGGAGAGAGTTAGGGTTGATTATTGAGGAGTCAGAGTGACTGATTGCCATGTTGAGTTAACTAAATCGTATTACTTTAAAACATAGGATTTTCAAGCAGATCCATCAAATTTTCAGTGACAACCTGTTTTTCTTCTTGAGCAGCTTTCATGGGTAGATTTAGTTCCTCCACTGTTTGAAGTCCAAACAATTAAAAGGGCGGCATGTCAAATAAGTTTTAACATCTTCTACTTCCCAACGAATTTTAGTATGTTGACTTCTTACTCAGGATTAACATGCTCTTAGGAACAGTAAATGCTGTCACCAGTTCACAAGTTCTTCAGCATATACCTCCCAACAAACAAACTTCAGTATGTGCAATAAACTCTGAACATGTTTAGGAAACAGGAAGAAAGGGGGAAAGATGAAGTTAGACTGCAGTAACAATATTCTAAAACGTTTATTATACATTTTGTCAGAATCAGTTGAGATCATTTTAGTAGGAGAACCCTTTTAGCAATAATCACATCTTTGTGTCATAGCCTTCTGTCACCACTATGTGGCAGTGTTACCCCCACTCATAGAGTTCTTTGTCACAGCTGATTCCATCATGTAGTTTCTACAGTCTCATTCCTGAGCCTTCTACTCATACTTTTTCTGCAGAGCTGCCTATACTTGAACCATTTTCATTCTTTCACCACTAAGACACTAACTTTATCTTGTGCTGTTCCTCCTGTGTTTATAAATATCTGCTTTAAAACTGCTATGTTTTTTGAATCTGTTTTAAAATATCTTCACAATAAAGCAGTGAAAATAGAGGCAAAATCTTGATAAATGGTATGGCATGTTTGCTATAATCAACAGTTATTCAATTTTGGAATGTTTCAGGGCAACTTAAAAGCTAAAATGTGAAAGGAAGCCACCCATCCAGGGTTGGGAATTAAACTCAAGCCTGTCACAAAGCAATCAAAAATTATATCAACAATTTCACAAGTAGAGCAATAAGCAGAAATGGAATATCATTAGTTTGAATGCATGACGTATAATATTAAATGAAAAAAAAAAAAATCCTTCCAAAATGAGTATTGACAAAAATCCAAAATCCTATTATGTACTAAATATGCATATAATCAACATACTGAGAAAGACTCTCATAGCTTTCCACTCTAAGCATCAGACATATATGAAACCCTAAGACAAACCCAAATGAACAAAGACATGGCACATCTAGCATCATTTGCACAGTGTTTAGGGAAAGTAAATGTGTGTGAGTAAGAAACAAAGAACATTCAGCAAAGTAGGACATATCTCAAGGCCATTAACAGGAGGTATACATCCCCATCAGTATTAAGGTTTTATTCGCTTACATATGTGTGGGCCAGTATGGGCAGCTTTTGTAAAATGCATGCGTGACTGCATGATTACAATCAAGCTCTGTGATAGCACTACATCCTGCCATGTCTGACAGATGTGAGCTGTGCATGGTAGAGTTGTCAACTTAGTGTTGTCACTCCCAAATGTACTGCCTCTGCCAGGAGTTGAACTGTCACTTGCACATCCCTAGTGCAATATGGGGGTGCTACCTGACTGTGAGAGGTGTCTGCTGGATGAGCTGTATTCACAACTACATCTAGGACCACGACTCCATGGCCTACTATGTCTGGGTGTGGACACCCCAATTACTGATGGAGTAATGGAGGTAGAGCCACTAAGGGAGTAGGATCTGGCATGACCACATCAACTAACACTAAAGGATATTGCAGCTCTATGGATACATGGATGCTGGCCCTCTTTCAGCAGACATTCCTTCACAGACACTGTCCGATCCAGTGTGTCACTCATCCTGTTGAATGAGTCATCTGCATGGATGAGTCAGTCATGCACGTCAGAATACACCATGTTTAGGACTCACGCAATCTCTTCCGATGCCCTGGTTGAATGTGTCTATGCCTCCATGTTGCCCCTATATGTATGTATTATGGCACATAATGGCACAACACCATCAGGATTAGGGTGGATAGTAGGCATTCTCTGAGCATTTCTAGTGACATCCTCATGATGGCTATGGGCAGACTCAAACAGATCTGCACCTGGAGTAACCACACTACCCCTGATCTACCATGTAACCCTCAGCCTGTCCTATATCTGAGGCCTGAGTGAAATGGGTATGAAAAAGCATACTGACTGTGTTTGTAATAAGGCCAGTGAGTGTGTGAGCCACAACCTCAGTATCAAACTGTACCTCTGTACCCCCAACTGTGCCACTATATCACGGAGCTACCAATACTCTGACATCAGGTAGTATGAGTTCTATATTGCAACTGTCTGGATCACCTGTGACAATAATCAATAAACACAAGCAGTATAGAAATAGTGAGTTGAAATGATCCACATTTGGTTCTATACACTCGTGTTAAAATTTTTCAGATATTAAAGGAATACAATACTTTTTACTTTCTACCCATTCTTACATCTAAATAATGGCTATTACTAATTAAAGGAAGTTTGTGCTTATTATCTGCAGGTGATCTTTCATATAGTAATTCTGACAAGCCTGGGAAAAGGGGAAGGCAGTGGAAAGAAGGCTAATAAGTATCAGAATGCAAATGACACAAGAACAAGAGAATAATGCTTTATTTTCCCCTTAAGAAATATCTCAGAATCAACCAACTGATCATTTCCCCCAACAAAATCTCTGTTAGACTTTAGTCTCTTCTAAGGCACACATCTTGATGTTTTCAGATGTAGAAGTAGTTAACACATAAAGGTGTCTAGAATGACATTAAATAACACATATGTAAAGAACTGTATTGGCAGGTGGTATATGAAGCTAACAAACCCTCAGGGTTGAACAAAAATATTTTGATGGCCCCTGTGTTGAAACAGAGCTGCCAAGTTATGAAGTTGGGGAATTGTGTTATTTTATTATGGCCACTAGATGGTGATTTATGTTAACAAAATTTTATACATTGTATTTAAATATGTTTTTATTAATTTGAAAATGTTTAATTGGTCCACACTTATTGAATGTTGTTTTATATAAAGTATTGTATAATATTTTTTTTTAAAAATGGTTTTAAAGATGGTTTTATGATTCATATATTATATATTTATTTTGGAATTATTATTTTAATTGAATTGATGTGATAAGATAGGTTTTGATTGGGGAATTATAATGAGGTTGACTATTTAAATGGGAGATTGACTATTTAAATGGGAAAAGTAAAGTTTTTTTAATCTAATGAAGTCTGATAAGAACCGACGAAAACATTATAAAGTTAATGTCTGCGTTAATCTTCAATTTGTACAACAGTTGCACCCAATAAAGTCATCTTTTTTGATGATGTGACTTTGTCAAGTCTTCTTTTCAGGGCTTGTGGATTTGTTATGGTTCTTGGCTGTTGCGAGCATTGGTTCTGGTGTTTTTTATTAACATACATCATCAGACCCCTTTTTCCCATTTTCTACATGAGGTTGGGGTATTATGGTAACTGTTGCCTTCTCTCTTGATTCAGTGCCACACTCCTGCATTCTTCAACACTCATGTCTGACTGTCAAAGATCTTCTTTTACACAATCCATCCATCTCTTTGCTGGATGCCCCCATTTCCTTTTACATTCTTCCTGTCTGTCACAAATCTTCTTCACCAGATTGTCTTCTGTCTTTCAGTACATGTGACCAAACCACCATAATCTGTTCTCTTTGATCTTTTTGGCAATTGGAGCTACTTTGGCTTCTGCTCTTATGTCATCATTTTATTTATTTATTTATTTTATTTTACATTTGTTAACCGGGCTAGTCCAACTGGATACAAGTCCATTTTCAGTGGAGGCCCGAGGAGAAAAGCCCCACTATCTACATACACGATAACAAAACATTAAATACAAAATACATGATGGTTTTAAGTAAAAAAAAAGTAGATATAAAATAATCATTTATTTGTCTGTCCCACACTGAGCATCCTACCACCCTTCTCAGGCACTTCATTTCCATCACCTCTAGCTTCTTCATCTGCTCTGCCTTTACTGCCCAGGTTTCTGTACCATACAGTAGGATTGGTTCCACCACTGTCTTGTACTCCTTACTTTTCAGCTTCTTTGTCATTCTTCTGTCATAGATTACATCTGACACTCTATGCCAGTTGGCTGCAGCCCCTTTGATTCTAGTTTTGACCTCTTTATTTAGACTTGGGAGGATGGCTTAATGGCAAAGGTGTTTGCCTTACAAACACAAGGTGTAGGGTTTGAGTCTTACAAGGGATAATTGGCTAAACTTGAAATGGCTCGCAAGGGCAGTTAGCTTAGTACTAAACGATGAATCTGTGAACTTCTGTTCTTATCAACCACTCCTCCCAGATACTTGAAGCTATTTACTGTACCTGTTCCACTACCTTATCTTCTATCTCAAGTTTCAGCTTCTTCTGATTTCCCCAGTTTGCTACCATTACCACTCTTATTTGTGCTTAGTTTCATCCCATGTGCCTTCAGTTTTGCATTCCATTGTTCTATACTTTGCTGGAGTTCTAGATTAGAGTCTGCCTGTAATGGCACATCATCTGCATACAGCAACTTTGTTGATCTGTCCTCTACAACCTGTTTGGTAATGTAGTCCATCACCAGTATGAACAGCAGTGGGCTCAGAGCTGAACCCTGATGTACACCAATTCTCACTTGGAACTCCTCTGTGAGGCCAAATACTGTTCATACATGAGTCACTGGTTCCTTGTACATAGCCTGACTAATTCTATCAATGTTTCTGGGACTTCAAACCACTGCAGTACTGCCCAGATCAGCTTTCATGGGACCTTGTCATATGCTTTCTCCAAGTCTAGGAATACCCAGTTGGACTCTTTCCTCATCTCTAGCTTCTTCTTAACTATCTCTCTGACTGCAAACATAGGGTCAGTTGTGCGGCATCCTGACCTGAATCTGAAATGCTCATCTCCCATCTTACATTTCACTATTCTGTGCATCCATTTATCAATCACTGTCTCTAGAACTTTCATGCAGTGTGATAGGAGTTTGATTCCTCTGTACTGCCCACAGTTATGGATGTCCCCTTTGTTCTTGTACATTGGCATGACTATTCTCCAGTCATCTGGGATACTTCATTCTCTCAACACTGCTATGAGTACCCTCAGGAGACATTTCTCCCCATCTCACCCAACATCTTTAGAATATCTGCTGTGACCTCATCTGAGCCTGCTGCTTTCCCTGACTTCATTTCCCTTAGTGCTATTCTTACTTTTTCTAAGGTGGGCTCCTCTTCTTCTTTCATCATAGGCTGTTTCTGGACCAATACAGTTTCTGTGGGGTTTTCTTCATTCAGAAGCTGCTGGAAGTACTCCTTCCATCTGCCTTTGATGTCCTGTGGATTGTTGAGCAGGTTGTTGCTGGCATTCCTTAAGAAGGGTGTCTGACTATCTTCTTCATCTTTCTGCCTTTGCCTTGAAACCTGATATAGTTTATTTATGCCACTTACTGAGTTACTTTTCAGAAGTTGGTAGAGTGCCTCTGATACCCTGTTCTTTGCTATTGCAACTCCTTTCTTAGCTTCTTTGTTAACCAACCAGTATTCTGTTCTAGCCTGGTCAGTCTTTTCTATCTCCCACTTTTTCCTGCACTCCTTCTTTCTTTTGATGGCTTCCTGGATGTCTACACTGTACCACCAGCTTTCCTTATGTACCTTATTTCCATACCTGACTCGGCCACATATCTGTTCTATAGTTCTCACACATGCTGTTTTCAGGCACTGCCATTCTTCTTCAACTCCACCTATTTCCTCCTCTTCTTGGGGTGCTAGAGCCCTAAGCAATTCTTTGAACTGTTGTATTTTTTCTCCAGTCAACACACACACACACACACACACACACACACACACACACACACACACACACACACACACACACACACACACACACACACACACAGACACATATATGTGTGCATCATACTTGGGATTTCTTCTTGGTAACTGCTTAGCCTTTTATCTACATCAGCACCAACATGAAAGAGTCTATGTGAACCCTCTGCTGTGCTGTCTGGATCTGAGAATGGACTGGAAATGCTCATTTTCACTGAGTGGTTGTTCCATAACAAGATCCCTTGTAGCCATCTCTTCTCATGTTACTGCATCTGCCCTCCTACGTGCTGCTGTAATCATATTAGTAGCATGTTTATACCTAATTATAGTTTCTGGCATGGCTGCCCACTGCATTTATGTCAACAACCACCTGCTGCTTTATGTTTTTTTTCTAGCAGACATATCATCTCTGCCTATGTTAAGCATGAAGGATCCATGGCAGAGTAAGGCTTCAATGATGTCCTGGGTCTTTGCATCACTGAATGGTCGCTTCTGTGGAACAGATGGTCTAGGTGCCATAATCTTGTATGAAGTGATGCAGAAAAAAACACATTTGTAGCACATACAGAAAGCATTTTCCTCAAACAAGATCAGTGCACCTATCCACAACACTAAACAATTGAATACACAGTTCTCATTTCAGACTACACAATCTAAGGGAGTCCCCCACCCAAGAAAAGAAACATTAATACAATAGAATTATATCCATTCAGTTAACATTTCTGTAATGATGACAATAGTTGTGTAAATGTCTGCGGGATGCATGATTATCAATAACTACTCATAAATTCAAAGTCCATTTGCCCAGAAAATTTCCATTTGTCTCTCCACTATTGCGGAGGTCACTATGCGACATCTGAGAAACCTAGCACCTCTATTAACCTCACATGCACAATCCCTTGAAGTTAATAATAAACACAATACAGCTGTCTGCAGTAACTGGGAGATGATAGTGCTGAATTTAGAGTATAGAGTCGGGGTGTTGAAGAGTCTGGGAATTTTGAGTCACTTCTTCTGAAGCGCTACAGCTGGAGGATGCTGCAGAGGGACTATATTGGGTCTCAGTACTGAGGCTTAGTCAAGGCAGTCTTCAGTGCAGCTGGTATCTTGTACATTAGAGGAATTGTCACCACCACTATAGTAACCTGAAAAAGCACAAGAAGGACATGTTTAGTGGACAGGAGGTTGTGTTTAGAACTACTAACACCCCTCAGCTGCAAAAGTATACTGACCCATCAGTATTAAGTGATATAGAATGCAGGACACAGCCAATACTGTTATTCAATACACGTTCATGTCTCATCTTCTCTTTTTCTCTTTTCTACAGCTGCTGAAAATATTGCAGTGGACAGGTAGTCACACCAAGAAAAGAGGCATGGTGTATATATGCATCAGGTCTTACTATAAGTCTAAAAGTATTATAATTTTATGCATTATGGCAATACTGAAATACATACTTTTATTTATGATATCATAGCAGTGCATTTGATTACATGTACAACAGAGTAAGACCTTCCTGTCATAACTGAATGTTGCAAAGTTGTATAGACTGAAAAATCATTAATCATAGCTGTTTATTTTCTGACCGTATATAGTCATGTGATATGCCATGGATCTATTTCTCTTTTTTGTCTCATCCCACCCGTTCTCTCTCATTTAACTTTTTTTTTGGGGGGGGTGGATATTTTGTATAACTTAAAAAGCTTCTGTTGTCATACATATCTGCTTATATAAACTGACATGCAGCACAGAGAGGTAGATCGGCGACGGCAGATCAGCCTCCCATCCCTTCACAGACTGCAGCACTGAAACCCAGCACTGCTAGGTGCCGAGCTGTCAGTGCTGCCTGTACAACCCCTGTCCTAACTGCCCCATGTTCATCTAGTACCTCTGCCTTGGCAGCTGGTACTCTGGTACCCTCAGGGAGTAGTAATAGTGGAAGTGGTGAATTTGTCATCTGTCAATATCCAACAGGGTACGTGGAGGATATAATGGAAATAGGCCTTGGTGCCCGAACTGGCCATGTATAAAAGGTGCTTCATCATATTATCAAAACAATGCAAATGTCAAACACTGATACAGGAAACTGAGACAGAGGAAAGTTATGACAGTTCTGAAGATGGACCAAATTCTAGTTGTTCTCAAGCTTGACATAGGTGTGCTTCTGATGTCCACTACCTATCCCCCAGTCATGGTGTTCCCAACCATTTTGTGTCCATCACCATCCTTGTCTGTCTTGTTTGTCCAGTAAGTCAGCATTCTTCATCATCTAATCTTCTTACCCCAGACTTTTTCTTAAGCTCCTTCAACAACATTCCTCTCTGTTTGACTGTAAAAAAAGTAAAATATGAGCACCAATCCCACAAAAAATAATGACCCATCTGTAGCTCTCCACTTCATTTATGTATTTTCTCAAACTTGATTTGGTACAATTGGTTGCATAATATTATTCTGTTGTTGTCACCTACCTTGGTGTGGTGACAGTCTAAATTTATCAAATTGTCTCTAAACGTCTGCATTTATGTTGTGAAGAAGTGGATATCTATGGGTTTCTCCCACCACCTTCAACAAATTCCTCTATTCTTTCTCCTGTGTTCTTTCCTCTGCTTGTCCTCCATTTCACCACTTTCTTGTCAACCCTTTTTTCACATGTTTAATCTGGTTAAAACATAGAGTCACACACAACAAACATGGTCAGCAATGGCCCAGAAGAAAGACTTAACTTTTTCTTCGGCATTGTGCACCAATGGTGAGTGACAGTGAATGGCTGTTCATGTCCTATGGCAAAACCTAGTCAGTTGCTGCCATCATCCAAAATAGTCCAGTCTTCCTCGAACAATGGTGCTTAAACCTGCTGCACTGTCAGAATACAGAGTAAAGACAGAGAAAAGAAAGTCATTGGCAACAGTAACTCTAACAGTTCTTTGCCTTTTGGAGGTAGCCCAGTGCAACATCCACTGTGGAGTGTTGATGAAAATGAGTTGTCTGAAGATTCATTTTTGAACATACTATCAAGGGTTTGATTCCAGATGTATGTCACAGTATTTCATACTGTGAGGTTGTACTTCTATGACATGTTTCATGACACATATCTATTTTTTTAGCCAGTTAAGCATTTTCCAACACATCCATGACCATAAGGAAGATTTAGTAAACCACCCTTATTCTACTCATGTCTTTATCAGGTTTTGCCTGTCCTACAGCTTCTTGATCCCAAGAGCCATCAGTCACTGATACGGGTTTCATCGTGTAGCTTGAGAGACATTCCTTCCAAGCTAAATCACTGAAACCAGAAGACTGTAGCAGCAATTTCCCATAGAGCGGTAAGGCTGAACAGCACAATCACTGCAGCTGTATGCTGTGAAAAGAAAAGTAGCACATCATGGTGATCTCTAAGGACAGCTACCCATCTGTATCCTAATAGAGACAGCCACCTTAGAGGAGTTACACGTTCCTTATCTTCAATGTTAAGATAAAAAAGATCTGTTGCAAATGCAATCAGAATCACACCATTTCCTCTCTGACTCTTATTGGTGCAAAGACTGGCATGGAGCATCACTGAACCCCAGTAAACACTTGTACTTCACAGTCCGAGTTCAACACATTAAAGTATAATCACGCATGAGATCATACTTTGCCAACATCTCCACAAATATGTTTCTGAGCATTGCACTTTCATTTTCAGAGCTAAACACTTGTACTTCACAATCTGAGTTCAGCACTTCAAGGTGTAATCATGGATGTGAGAACACTTTGCCGACATCTGCACAAATATGTTTCTCACCATTGTGCTTTAGAAAGAGACTTTGAACAAATATAAGTATTGTTGCTGGATTATATTACTTCAATGGATGGAAAATGCTTGATGAACTCATATAAAAAGCAGAGAACTGTGTGGTTAACTGACCACTTCATTCTGGACAGTTGGATCTGCACTGCAGCACTGACACTTACCCTCAGAAATTATGTAACACCATGTCAGCCTTAGCACACATAATTCATTTTTCATCCCTCCTGTAGTGGAACATTAAATATTGAAAAAACAAAGAGAACGAACTGACCACCACTGAATAATGTAGAAAAGAACTTTTAATGCATAAAAGTAAGTGCTTTCATGATCCCAACAACTGATCGCTTCATCAGACTAGTTTGCAACAAGCAGCATCTTCAAATTTAAACAGTAAAACAACCGATAACTATCAAACATTTAATTCAACTCTAATTAAAAGCATCACCTCCAGTTAAAAATGTAAATGATGCATATTTGTAACTTACATTCCTAGCAATGCTTTCTGTTTTACTTTAAAAACAAATGCAATAATTAGTGATTGAGGGGTCTAATCCAATGAAAAAGTTTTGGTGACAATGCATTGTTTATACCTGGTGTTTTCTCTGCCTGCAGTTGCAGAATCCATTCCGGTTCTACTAGCTCAACTCTAACTGAAAGCACTTCCTCCAATTAAAAACGTAAATGCATATCTGTAGCTTACATTCCTAGCAATGCTTTTTGTTTTACTTAAAAGTAAATGCAGCAGTTAGCGTTTGAGTGGTCTAGCTCTAAGAAAAAGTTTTAGTGACAATGCATTGAGTATGACTGGTGTTTTCGCAGCCTGCAGTTGCAGAATCCATTTCTGTTCTGCTGTCTCAGTCCTGTTCTTTAAGTCATCACCTCTAATGTTATGTTCCATAATCTCAAGTACTAAGAAGTTAAAAACATGTTGAGAGCCCTGATCTTTAACATGCTTAGCTAATGCACTGGTTTCTTTTTCATTAGCTATATCTCTGATGTGATCCAGAATGTGTTCTTTCAGGCTCCTATTAGTTTTACCTACATAAAAAACATAACAAACTTTACAAAAACTGAGATACACTATATGTTGTGTCCTACAATCAGCATAAAAATCAAAATTTATAACACATCTCTGACTGGGATGCGTAAACGCTATATTAGTGTAGATAAACTTGCAAGCCATGCAGTGCCTGCATGGAAATGTTCCTATCCTTTTTGAAAATCTATCACTGTTTTTGTTCACTAGTGGTTTATAACATAATTGTCCTTTCAGGGAGCGGTTATTGTTATAGCAAAATTGTGGCCTTACATATATGGCCTCATTCAGTTCTTCTATGGAATTTAATATATTCCAGTTCTTTTCGAAAATCTGACAAAATATCTTAATGTTGCTTGTGTATGTAATAGAAAACCTCACTTTTTGTCTGTCATTAGTCTGCATGGTATGCCTCTCATCCATTTTATCTGAAAAAAATGGTTTCCTCTTATCATTGTGTGCTTCATACATCCCCCTAATACTAACATCTATATCTGCTACATTATATCCTCTATCTTTAAATTCATCCTGCAGCATGTCCACTGCCTGGTGTAATCTATCATCTGTATTATGCAGTCTGCTGATCCTCATAAATTGTCCATTAACTACATTCTTATTACTATGTTTAGGGTGCATACTAGTTTTGTGTAAAATACCATTCTTTCTAGTGGGTTTCCTATACAATTTCATAACTAGTTCAGTACGTCCAATTCTATCAACAGTTATATCCAAAAAAATAATAGTTTCAGATGAACAATCATATGTAAGCCTAAGGAAATCAGTATTGCTATGTAGATAATCAATAAACAGTCCTAATCTACTACTTGTATCTCCCCAAAGAAGAAAACTATCATCCACAAATCATGCATACCAAATGATACTGCTGACAAACTCATTGTTTCATAGCAAATGATTAATTTCCCCAGATACCAATGCTAGGTTGGTGTAGCTATTGGCACACGCTGTGCCCATCGCTACACCAACCATTTGCAGGTAGAAATTTTCATTGAATAGAAAAACATTATTTGCAAGAATAATCTCTTTTAAGTTGCATGTTAGATTCACTTTGGTATGTGTGAATATTCTGTTGATATTCAATAGTTCACGTACCCTCTCTATGCCCCAGGAGTTCAGTATCACCGTAAATAGTGAATTGATGTCCATGGTGACAAACAAACTCACTGTCATTCACTGACATTTTTTCATACTGAGATTTTAAAAACATTTTTGTGTCTCTAATAACAGTGTTGCATGTATCTAACACTGGATGCAGCTGCTTCTCTACATAAATGGATAATGCTTCTGTGCACCATCTTCTGCTAGAAACAATAGGCCTCATAGGAGGTTCAGTCGTGCTCTTATGTATCTTAGGTAATCCATACATCATAGGTGTAATGGGATGTTCTACCTGAAAATAGTTAAATATATCTTCCGTAATCTGTTGTGACACAAATAAATCAAATACATAGACACCCTGTCTATAATAGCTTTCACTTGCAGACTAGAAATCTACAAATAGGTATTAGTGTCACCAAGCAATAACATAATTTGCTATATATATAAAGATTTTGTCCATTACTACAACAGTCCCACCCTTGTCTGCAGGCCTAATTTCTATGCTGGACATAGCCTTCAGTTGTGCCACAGCTTCATTTTCTGATTTGCTTAAGTTGTAAAACTTTGCTACTCTTTTATCATTAAACACTTCCCTAATCTCTTTCTCGCACACTGTTATGTTTCAACAATTGGGTGTATTTTGGGCACAAAAACGCTAGGTTTCTTAAACTGCATATCTGACCCATCACTGGTATCTTTTAAAAGGGTTCTGAGCATCAATGTATGCCCAAACAGTCTCACGTCTTTGAGAAGATCTGTCATGTTAGTATTCTGCGCTGGAATAAAGGAAAGATCTTTATTCAGCAAAGAAGTTTGCGCTTCAGTTAGTTTCAACTGAGAAAGATTGATTACCAGTTCTTCGTGTTTTTGTTGTTGTTCCGAGTTGTCATCCTGGTATGTTGTGCCTGTCCATCTTGTAGGCACTGATATCTCCCTTTCCTCTCTCTGCTCCTGGTCCTTTCTCATACTGGCAGCGGGTTGCCTAACACAAAGGGCAGAATGGGTGTTTGGATTGTTTTCTTGGGTTCTAAAAAAGATGAAATAGAGGTTCCGTTTTCAGTTGATGTGCTAGTTGTATTGTTCTCTCTCTCTGCTCCTGGGAGAGCACTGTACTTTCCTGTCTCTTTTCATTAAGCAGATTAGAGGACATTGTTGCATATTGCATCATTACATCTGAACTCTCTAGGAGTTCCTCGTTGTGGTTAGCTGTTAAAGAAACCATACATGAGACAAAGATATTTTCATTGGATGTTGTTAGGTCAAATTTAGGTTTCCTTGGCCATGAGAACACCTCCTTACATTGAAAATCATTCACATCTCTCTGTAACTTCTTCATTTTAGTATTTTGGAGTCTTTTTTCATAGCTCACAATACTATCCCATAATTCATCGATCTTAGTGCCTATGACTTCTGTAGAAAAGTTAGACTGTAGTTCATTTTGCAGTCTATCTATGTCCTCTTATAAAGTTTTTTTTTTGAGGGGTAAAATAATCAATAAATGCATATAGTCATAGTTGAGTTGGAGATTAAGACATTGCCGTTTCTGCAACAGGTCAGGGTAAATATCTCCATAGGTAGGCATTGTTAATACTCTGAGTCCCCTAGGGACTATTTTATACTTCAGTGATGCTTCCAGATGGATCCTTTGACACTGGAGCCTTTTGAACTTATACATCTTATTCTCCAAATCTCTTAAGGTGTCTACAAATTTGATATGCATATTAGAGTCAATTACATCACTTCTGGTATCTGGAAACACAGGATGCTGTATCAGAGGGTTAGAATCAACATTTAATATACGATGGAAGTGTTCATAATATTACTTATGAGCTCCATTGTGAGAGATGCCCATGCTCACACCTTCAGCCATGTCCCAGTACAGAGAAAGACACAAAAATCCAACAAGCAGAGAAATATATTCCTGTATCTGGGTAAACACTTGGTCTTCACATCAAAGCTTCAGCAACACAGAAAAAACAAAGAGAACGAACTGACCACTACTGAATAATGTAGAAAAGAAGTTTTAATGCAAAAAAGTAAGCGCTTTCACAATCCCAGCAACTGATCGCTTCATCAGACTAGTTTGCAACAAGCAGCAACAACCAATAACTATAAAACATTTCATTCAACTCTAATTGAAAGCACAACCACCAATTAAAAATGTAAATGATGCATATATGTAGCTTACATTTCTAGCAATGCTTTCTCTTTTACTTTAAAAGGAAATGCAATAGTTAGTGTTTGAGTGTCTAACCCTAAGAAAAGGTTTCAGTGACAATGCACTGTTTAGACCTCGTGTTTTCTCTGCCTGCAGTTGCAGAATTCATTTCTTTTCTGCTGACTCAGTCCTGTACTTTAAGTCTCCACCTCTAATGTTATTTTCCATAATCTCAAGTACTAAAAAATGAAAAACATGTTGAGAGCCCTGATCTTTAACATGCTTAGCTAACGCACTGGTTTCTTTTTCATTAGCTATATCTCTGATGTGATCCAGAATGCGTTCTTTCAGGCTCCTATTAGTTTTACCTACATAAAAAAACATAACAAACTTTACAAAAACTGAAATACACTATATGTTGTGTCCTACAATCAGCATAAAAATCAAAATTTACAACAAAACTCTGACTGGGATGTGTAAATGCTATATTAGTGTAGATAAACTTGCAAGCCATGCAGCGCCTGCATGGAAATGTTCCTACCTTTTTGAAAATCTATCACTGTTTTTGTTCACTAGCGGTTTATAACATAATTGTCTTTTCAGGGAGCGGTTATTCTTATAGCAACATTATGGCCTTACATCTCTAGCCTCATCCAGTTCTTCTATGGGATTTAATATATTCCAGTTCTTTTTTAAAATCCGACAAAATATCTTAGTGTCGCTTGTGTATGTAATAGGAAACCTCACTTTTTGCCTGTCATTAGTCTGCATGGTATGCCTCTCATCTATTTTATCTGAAAAAAATGGTTTCCCCTTATCATTGCATGCTTCATACATCCCCCTAATACTAACATATATATCTGCTACATTATAACCTCTATCTTTAAATTCATCCTTCAGCATGTCTACTGTCTGGTGTAATCTATCATCTGTATTATCAGTCTGCTGAGCCTCATAAATTGTCCATTAACTACATTCTTATTAACATGCTTGAGGTGCATACTAGTTTTGTGTAAAATACTGTTCCTTCTAGTGGGTTTCTTATACAATTTCGTAACTAGTTCAGTACTGAGACTGTTTCGGCATACCTTGACCCTCAGAACCCTTTTTAAAGATACCAATGGTGGGTCAGATATGCAGTTTAAAAAACCTAGCATTTTTGTACCCAAAATACGCCCAGTTGTTGAAACTTTTATAACAGTGTGTGAGAAAGAGATTAGGGAAGTGTTTAATGATAAAAGAGTAGCAAAGTTTTACAACTTAAGCAAATCAGAAAATGAAGCTGTGGCACAAATGAAGGCTATGTCCAGCATAAAAATTAGGCCTGCAGACAAGGGTGGGACTGTTGTAGTAATGGACAAAATCTTTATATATATAGCAAATTATGTTATTGCTTGGTGACACTAATACCTATTTGTAGATTTCTAGTCTGCAAGTGAAAGCTATTATAGACAGGGTGTCTATGTATTTGATTTATTTGTGTCACAACAGATTACGGAAGATATATTTAACTATTTTCAGGTAGAACATCCCATTACACCTATGATGTATGGATTACCTAAGATACATAAGAGCACGACTGAACCTCCTATGAGGCCTATTGTTTCTAGCAGAGGATGGTGCACAGAAGCATTATCCATTTATGTAGAGAAGCAGCTGCATCCAGTGTTAGATACATGCAACACTGTTATTAGAGACACAAAAATGTTTTTAAAATCTCAGTATGAAAAAATGTCAGTGAATGACAGTGAGTTTGTTTGTCACCATGGACATCAATTCACTATTTACGGTGATACTGAACTCCTGGGGCATAGAGAGGGTACATGAACTATTGAATATCAACAGAATATTCACACATACCAAAGTGAATCTGATATGCAACTTAAAAGAGATTATTCTTGAAAATAATGTTTTTCTATTCAATGATAATTTCTACCTGCAAAAGGTTGGTGTAGCGATGGGCATGGTGTGTGCCAATAGCTATGCCAACCTAGCATTGGTATCTTGGGAAATTAATCACTTGCTACGAAACAATGAGTTTGTCAACAGTATCATTTGTATGCATGATTTGTGGATGATATTTTTTTTCTGTGGGGAGATATGAGTCGTAGATTAGGACTGTTTATTAATTATCTACATGGCACTACTGATTTGCTTAGGTTGACGTATGACTGTTCATCTGAAACTATTAATTTTTTGGATATAACTATTGATGGAATTGGACGTACTGAACTAGTTACGAAATTGTATAGGAACTATCCCATGACGTATGCACTGTTCTTGCATTGTCATCTCAGCACAGCATGTTAATGTCATTCATATCTCGTAATCACCACTGTTACAATGTTAATTTAGGTAACTGTCACATTTTATAATATCATGTCTGCTTTTATTTACCTATATTTGCACAGGAAGTGTGACCACAAGTATTATTATGGCATATGTGTTGCACAATTTTATTATTAAAAATTTGTCTTTGTGACACAAGCACCTTCAAATGAATTATCTTACTATAAGCATGAGCATGCTGAACAGGTTTGCCCACAGGCAAGCTTGTTTGTTTATTGTGTGTGTTCATGCTGTTTAACACATTTTCCTGGTCACCTGCACAGTTGTTAGACATAAAGAAAGTTGCTTGAATTTGTGTTAGCATGTTGAGCAGCATGCATATGGGATTAGCACTGCTGTTCATTGCTCTAATGTGTAAACATTGTATAGGCTTTGTGCAAAGACTACATAATTGTTCACAATTCCTTCAGATTATTTTTTTCTGTTTTCACGTACTTTCATGCAATATGGCTAAACATGCTAGTTATTCATGTGAAAATACATGCAATAAAACCCAAATTTATTAATAAATAATCTTTCCTTAACTTTATCAGTCAAAATTTCAATGTAACATCATTTATGTGATAGCAGGAGGGATAGTATCCCCAATTACCCAAATAAGTTTTCTCATTAGATTATCAGTTTAGTTCTATTATACTAATACCTGTTATTTTCCTGAGCATGCATTCATAAAACAAAACTCTGCAGGAACATTTAACAACGCCCTTTAGTAGAATTACAAATTAAGCTATACAAAAGTAATCTATGCCTCCTACCTGAATGCAAACAATAATTTGCCTAGTAATGCATTACTTATCACTTTATTAACTAATAGTACCATGCCTTCTGAGAAATAAAATATGTTTTTATCATATCCTGGAAATTTGACTTTACCAACATTTTTCACACCCCCACCAATTTCTTGCTTTGATATTTTTTTAAACCAGTGACAAGACTGAGGGAGGGTGTCCTAATGGTTAAGGTGTTTATCTTACAAACACAAGGTGCAGTTCGAGTCTCACAAGGAATAATTGGCTAGGCTTAAAATGGCTCGCAAGGGCAGTTAGCCTAGTACGAACCTATGAAAAGTTATGGAACAGTAAGGCTTTGTCTAAATTGGCTGCCTCAAGAACATGTGATGCTTTACAGGTGCTTTTGAAACTATTAACTGACTGGCAATGATTAAACATAAGTGCATTCACCAATATTAATATAGTATAAGTGAAAGCCAAAAGATGAAAAAGAACAAGTCCACCACAACTGAAGTAGTAAAGCTTGATATCAAATGTTAACACTTTCATGCTCACAGGTGCTTCTTTAGACAAACAATATAAACATGAAATCACATTAAATAGCAATTTCATAATTACAAGTAATGTGATTTATTTTTTTCAGAAACCTAAAGGCAAGTACCATAACATCACTTGTGCTGAATATTCAGCCATTTCAGAGCTTTGATTTAATAAAGATATTGAAATTACAAAGGCAAATAAAGGTGGGGTTTTAGTTGTTTTGGATCATAACCTTCACCTGCAACAAGTGATAGTGCTTATTAAATAATACCAATATTTATGAATCTATTATGAAATTTGAAATTAGTAATTTAGTCGCTAAAAATTAAGACTCAACTATGTTATTTGCATATGAGTACTTTGATAAAAAGTAATTTGTTTGAATATTTCTGTGTTATGAATCCTGTTATACTTTTGTTGTATGGGTTACCTAAAATACATGTCGTACTACCCCACCAATTAGACCAATATTAACTGGTTGGGGATGGGTTATGGAACATTTATCCATTTTCATAGAAAAGCAATTTTGGCCCTACTTAAATTCAGAATCAAGTCTGCTAACTGATGCATAGCAATTTACCAGTACTTTATACACTTGTTATAAATAGCATAATATTTATATAGATTATTATTTTGTCACCTTAGATGTGAAATATCCATTTACAGTGATTCCTAATGATCAAGGGATAGAGTTCTCACCATATATACTAATATACAGACTGCGCCCATCAATCTGAGTTGTCTTTTATTGGAGTTGATTCTCAAAAAAAATAATGTTTTCTTATTTAAAAATCAGTTATTTTTGCGAAAAACAAAACAAAACAAAAAAAAAACAGGTGTTGCTATGGGCACGTTCTGTGCAAATAGTTATGCTAACATGGTATTATTTTAAAGGCAGAAAACATATGTTTTCAGTAGTAATCAATTTATTTCCTTTGTTGAATGCTATATGCAGTTTGTGGATATTGTTTTGTTTTTGATGGGGAAGGTTTGACAGCTTCTATGTTATATATAATATTTACCTGAAACTACTATTTTTGTAGAATTTACTTTTGGATATTGTTAGTCTCAAATATTTTTTTTAGATGTTTCTGTATCTAAATGATTAGAGGGTAAAATTCAGTGCTATCTCTTATAAGACAAATGTAAGAAAATATTTACATTGCTAGACTGAGTATGCACCCTGCATTTGTCTTCAGGAATATTCTAAAAGATCAGTCCCTGTGGGCTTTGAGACCTATGACTGAAGAACAGACAAGAGCAGTATTCACTCAATTGAAAAGTGATTTTGTAAATAGACAGTACAATAGAAATAGGGTTGAATCCATTGAGACTGAAGTGATGAGATTAAGGAGTGCCTCAGCAGCCACTTTTTAGAGAAAATGTATTTGAAGCTTAATTTGATAATTTGACTAACAAATAAACCCTTAAGAGTAACCTTAACCTATTCTAGAAATATTAGATATGTTTGCAATATTATAAGGTATAACTTGCCAGTTTTAATATTTAATGAAAGTATTAGGTCAGTTGCAGGTTCTATAACAACTTTAGGAAGCCATGCTGGGGAATTCAGTAAACCATTTTTACCAAGTGTGACGTGTACACAGGCATGGCAAGTTTTAGATTCAGTAAACTCTGTGTAGGGCAACACAATCATGCACACTCATCCGCAAATACAGAAACTTTCATGAAATGCAAATTTCAGCATAAGTCACTGTAATTTATGCTACTGAAGCAAGCTGAAATGACTGAGAGATCCAAAAACCTAAAACAAAGCTGTGCAGACTCTGTGTATATGTTGGTTCCGCATTCAGAAGTCTGCACAGAAACACAGCCACTGAAAAATATCAAAAGTAGTACAGAATTGACCTTCACAGATAACACAACACATATTATGGCCTAAGTAGACCTTGTAGATGATAGAAAATCAGTCTAAAAAAAGTGAGTTTAACTGTCCTGACATAAATGCACCTTTGGCCCACCACCCCAAATGAATAGGTTCATAGGTTCATTGGTTGATACTAGGCTATATGCCCTAGGGCATTTATCAGCCTAGCCAGAGTGTATTTGGCTTATGCCACCCCTTACAAATGGGTTTTACTGTGCCCTTTTTTTGGTTACTTTATTGTGCCTCTGTCTAGTAGTGACACAGAAGTGATCCCCAGGGTGAACCTATGATCTCCCATCCACTCGTCAAGGTTTCTCTTGAATAGAGTCAGCAAAGGGCTCTGCCTGATATAGACTGGGATTCTATTCCAGAGTACTCAGAGCCTCTGGGTCAAGAATCTGTCTCTCCAGCATGTCGTATTAATTTCTGTGTTGAGATTCAAGTCCCCTTGAGTGTGTAGCTCTAGTGGATTTGGATTTTTTGAGGTGGAGCATGTCCATTAATTCTGGGTTGGACATGGCTTTATAAGACAGGCACAGATTGCCTCTAAGTAGGCGGTATGCAACTGAGTAGAGCTGGAGTTTCTTTAACCTGGCAGCATAGGTCATCTGTTTGAGACCCTTGATCCTCTTGGTGAGGTACTTTTGTGGTCTCTCCAGTTGCTGCAGGTGTCGGATAAGGTACATCCCAAACGGGACATTGTATTCAATTATGGGCCTGATGAGGGATGAGTAAAGGGGCACAATGACCTCCTTTGATCTAGATGTGAACCCTTTCATGATAAGGTGGGCTATATAGAAGGTCTTTCTAACCACTTTGGCAACATGGTTGTCAAAGGAGAGATTACTATCAACTTGGGTTCCCAGGTCCCTAATTACTTCCTCCATACTTAATGGATTACCACCTATATGGTAGTTTGTGGGCACTTTGTTTTTTCCAAAGGGTATGACTATACACTTCTTGACATTTAGTTTCAGGCCATGGCTTTGGCACCAGTTGTCCGTCTCTGTGAGACCCTTTTGGAGGATGCCTGTGTCAGCTGGTCAGCCATAATCCTCCCATATTGGCCTGTACCTCTGAAAAATATATACCGAACAAGAGCTGTCCCAGGGCTGAGCCTTGTGGGATGCCACTTGTAACAGGTTTAGAGTCTGACATAGCTCCCGCAATTCTGACCATGTGGGTTCTGTTCTTGAGCCAGTTTGCAACCCATCTTATGACATAGGTGCTGATATTTAGGTTGGAGAGCTTATCTATGACGTCAGAGTGGGGTATGGTGTCAAAGATTTTTGCGAGGTCCAGGTAGACAGTATGGATTACCTTCCCTACATCTATGGCTTTGGTGACTGTTTCAAAGAAGTCTACCAGGTTCAAGAGGCAGGATCTGCCATTAACAAAGCCAGATTGTGTAGGATCTAGCGTCTGTAGTTCCCCAATGTCTTTGCTTATGAGTTCCATGATGATCCGCTCCATGGCCTTGCAGACTAGGCTAGTCAGGCTTATGGGGCAATAGTTTCCAGGGTCCGTTGAGGCTCCACCTTTGTGGAGTGGGACCACTGTTGCTGTACATCATTCCTTGTGTACATAACCTGTAGAAAGGCTGAGATTGAACAGTAGCCTAATATGAGGTTTTAGCTCTTCTTGGAGCTCCTGTAGGCAGCTCGGGACAACGTCCGGTCCCATTGATGCTGTGTTTTTTGCTTTGGAGAGGGCAACTCCTACCTGAGCATCTGTGATGACAGGGAGATGGCACTCTGCTGGGATAGATAATTGCTCCTTTGGGGGGAAGGGGGGGGTTTGCACTGAACATGTCCGCCAGGATGTTGGCAATGTCTGTGGGTTCAGTTTATTTTTTGTTATTTTGGACTAACTCCGAGCATATCTGGGAGTTGCCACCCTAGTTTCTAACATAACTAAAGAAAGCCTTGTGGTTATCTTTAGTGTCTTGTGCAATTTTTCTCTCAATGCTGGCCTTGGAAGATTTTATGAGGGACCGTAGTTTTTTGCTAGTACTGATCACTGATGCCTTCTTATTGAGGGATTTTGCTCTATCATGCAGTAGATTTCTCCTTTTGTTGTATAGCTTATTTATGGCCGTGGTCCACCAGACAGGATGCCTGCCTTTGGAGGATTGGGTCTTGGTTTTATTTGGGATCTTGTTTGGCATCTACTTCTCTGAAGTACAGGTCAACACTAAGGGACTCTGGCTAACAAAGTTTGCAGATGACTGCAAACTGGGAGCCATTATTGAATCCCCAAATGATGTGGATACTCTACAAAAGGGCCTTACAGAAACAGATGCTTGGTGCCAGAGCCATGGGCTCAAGCTCAATGCCAAGAATTGTATTGTTATCCCCTTTGGGAAAAAACATGTATCCATGAATTACCATATAGGTGGCAGTACACTAAACACAGAAAGTGTGCTAAGAGACTTAGGGACACAGGTGGACAGTGGTCTCACCTTCGATAACCACATCGCCACAACAGTCAGGAAATCCTTCTATGTGGCACACCTCATCACGAAGGGCTTTTCATTCAGAAAAAAGGAGGTCATTGTCCCACTGTACTCATCCCTCATTAGACCCATTATAGAATACAATGCCCCATTTGGTATGTACCTCTCAAGACATCTGCAACAACTGGAAAGGCCTCAGAAATACCTCACTAAAAGAATCACAGGCCTAAAGCAGATGCCCTACGCTGACCGCCTTAAAAAACTCCAGCTATACTCTGTCGCATATCGCCTACTCAGAGGCGATCTCTGCTTAACATACAAGGCCATGTCAAACCCAGAGCTGTTGGACATGCTACACTTAAAGAAATCCCAATCCCTCAGAGCTACACGCTCCAGGGATCTAAACCTTGTCATCACAATAAACAAAACATGCTGGAGGGATAGGTTCCTGACCCAGAGACTCCCCAGACTCTGGAATAGATTGCCCATACATGTCAAGCAGAGTGCCTCTTTGGACCTCTTCAAGAGGAACCTTGACATTTGGATGGGAGAAAGGAAATTCACCCCAGGGATCACGTCAGTCACCCTGCTAGACAGGGGTCCAGCAAAGTAAATAATGTGGGAAGAAATAGCCAGGGAATTGTTATGGCTAGGCTTGTATAGGCCCTAGGGCTGATAGCCTAGTACTAACCTATGAACCTATGATTGCATGATCCATGCTTTCCTGAAGATGTCCATAGAATGCATTTATATAGGACTCTGCTGTTTGGGTCATAGTTTCCACTGGTCTGGGAGCTTTGAGTGATTTCACCTCGGTTTTGAGGAGTGTGAAATTAGCCTTGGAGAAGTTTTTTACTTTGGTTTTCTGGGGTGGTGCTGGGGTCGGGATGTGGATGTCCAGCGAGATTAAATTGTGGTCTGATCTTACCAATGAGGGGTGTACCTCTGGGGCAGAGCATAAAGTCCCCATGTTTGTGATGACCAGGTCAAGTATGTTTACCCCTCTTGTAGGTGTGGTGACCAGTTGTTCCATAGCATTTGAGTTTATAAATTCCAGGAACCTCTGGGCTAGGCTGTTAGGGCTTGAGTAGTGTTCCCAGTCTATGCTTGGGTAGTTGAAGTCACCCAATATAAAGATATTTGGAGAAACATTCATATTCTACAATGTTCTCAGGAAAGCCACATGAGGTTCCAGAGTCTGAGATGGTGGTCTGTAGAAGGCTATAAACTGAAATGCAGTTTTGCCCACTGATAGTTGCACATGGATGGTTTCTGATGCTTCATGCAGTGCCACTAACCTGGAGGTGTGGGTATCCTTGATGAATATGGATACTCCCCCTCCTTTTGTGGTTTGGTCTGAGTTTTGGGGCCAAAAAGCATGGTATGAGGTATAACCTGGTAGTGCTGGAGTGCTCTTGGGAGCCTTGAACCAGGTCTCTGTTACTGCACAGACATCGATATTCTCCATACTGAGGAGAGCCTCGAGTGCTTGCATTTTGAGGTTTAGACTTCTGGCATTGAGTAGCATTACTCTTAGTTTGTTTTTCCTTGTGTTGTCTATGGAGGGGTGTGGCAAAAGCCTTTGCCAGTATACGAAAGCCCAGACGTGACAGGTGCAAGCCGTCCCTAGCGAAGCAGCGTGGCTTGTCGAGAATGTCATCCCAGGCTGACAGACACTGGATCCCATTTGAATGACACCAGAACTTTACCTAATTGTTAAAATTGATAATTTTGTCTTTGTACTGTGGCATCATAAACTTCTACATAATGCAGCCCTTTAAAATATGTAAAATTGATGAAATACATCATTATAATGTACCATAAGCATGATGTTTTCTGTATGTCATAGATAAGCAAAGTAAAACACTGCCTTGTATTTACAAGATTGTGCTCCCATGCAGTTGCCCTATTTACGTAGCTATTAACCAAGTTGAATCCAGTCTGTTAGCATGGTCATTATGCAAATAAGGTAAAAAAGCAGTAGCATTATTGAATCACAAAACCCTGTAACCGTGTAGAGATGTTCACTTTGTGTAGGGATCTACACAGTGTTTATGTTTCCAATGGATGTCAACAGTGAGTGATGACATGGGGAGGAGTGCTTCAGCTTCCTTTTTTATGTCAATATTTTTGCATGTTGCTGCACATAGTGCACCAACAGGAAATGGACCAATAAAATCTTGGTATGTAACTTTTCCTGTGGCAGTACCTGGATGTGTAGGGCTACGGTGACAATGGTCCTGAGTTTGAGTATAGGATGTACAAGCTTATCTTCATGTTCTATGTTGCATGTTTTTATGCTATCAGGAAAACAGAGATAACAATCATAAATTTTTGCTTATTCTTAACTTATTTATGTGAAGTGTGGAGCTGCATGGAACTGCACATAGTGCACTACTGAGCACTGAAGTAGGTGTTTTAAATAAGGAGGTATCCCCTTGTAACTGCCGTTACAGTAACTCAGTTATGCTACTCCCAAACCTACAGTATATGGCTGTTTATGTCACAGTTACTATCCCATCACATTTTCAGGAATATTATATAGAACTGATTACACATTGTATGTGTTAGTTAACTGTTAAATTAACCAAAAACACACAGATGTAAGACAGATAAATGTATATTTGTATCCATAATTATGACAGGTTGTGTGACTACTAATGGCTCTATGTCCAAATATAATCCAGAGAAGTACTTGTACAATATACAGCCCATACTCTGCTAGCTGTATACATTTTTATGCAGGTGGGGGTGTGATGAATGACCCCAGTACTCTTTTTGGCAAGCTACTTCTGTGGCCAAAAGGACTAAGGCAGCCATTCTGTTTGCTGAAGCTGTATTACTGTTGAGGGTTCTAATCCTGATATGAGTAGACATTTTGGAGGTGTACTAGAAATAGGTAGTGTGTTGTATAGACTCTGTGTCCCATACTGTTTTCATCTTTGTCTTGTTTTAATTCCACATTTGCATGGTGCGCTCTGTGTCAAAAATAGTTTGGATAACACTTAGCTAGTTTGTGCAAAGTGCAGCACTGCAGAAACAGTAAAAAATCAGATAAGATTTATGTCAGACAGCCAACAACAGAAACCAACAGAAACCAGATATATTCAGTTATTGCCCTTAGTAATTGGAAAATCCTAGCCTGGAGTAGTGATATGAGTGGGTTATAGTAATTGTTATATATTACATAGTAGGAAGACTCAGATGTTAGCAATGCTTACTTAAACACAAACAAGTAAAAGAGACATCCTCACATGCATGTACAATTAGCACATTAACCACTGGATTTCTGATAAGGCTAACTATTACATTATATAAATAGTTATGTGTTCTTATTGTTCTATTTGTCCCAGATGCTTTGTCTAACTGTTACAAAAATATGTATTTAAATATATGTGAAATGCTAGTTTAGAAGCAAGGTAGTTTATAATGCATTTTATTCTATTAATCATATAACAGAAGGGATAAATTCATGTGTAAATGCAAGTAGCTTCTGAAACTGCAGTGTGCTTTGACCCCTGACCCTGGCAGCTGCCAGCTCAGCAAGCTTAATGTTTATGCTTTTCATAAGTGATTATCTGCTGGGTCAGGAAATTAAATGTGTAAATCTTCCGCTCCTTCCTGATGAGATAACTAGTCCTTGTAAATAATTAAATCTTCTCTTCCTGCATGAAGTAACTTGTCCTTGTGAGATAAAAACACAGCTGGTAAAGAAAGTGAAACAGTGAACAAATATGTATGTTAAAGACTGAATCTGCTATTGTATTTGAACTGATATGAAACCTTGAATAAGTAACTTTACAGAAAGACATTATGACTGACCAGCTGGATAGCAAGGCTGTATTGTATCTAGAGGAAAAGTTTTTTTAAAACATTCTGCATCAGCAGATTAAAAGAATAGAGGCTTGTAAGCTAAAGTGATGTAGATGCCCCGTGACATATCACGTCAGTAAGGTGGGCATAGCTTAAATGTTAAACCTATATAAAATTGTGTGCTTCCTGTTTCATGTCAGACAAAATTCTGTACTTGTATGTTTTTTTGCCTCCTGGTGTACACTAGTAAACTTTTGAATCTGAACCTCCTGTGTATTGAATTATTAATTTTATTTAACAGTTTGGTCCTTTCGAGATGGAATTCCCTTTCTTAAGCTGCAGATCAGAGCGTATTGGTGGTCGAATACTGCGCAGGAGAAGTTACCGAAATGGTTCTTCTTGAGTGAAAAGACCTCCGACTGAATTGTCGTGTGTAAAGAGGCTGGCCACTTTCTGATCTGTGGCCGAAGAGTGGAATTTGAATGTTTTTCAATACCGGAGGCTCAGGCAGGAAGAATTTGCCTTTTTACTGTTTTAGATCAGGGACTAGGTTACAGTATATTGTTGTCAAGATTTGTTTTGCAGATCAGGGACAAAAGGAAGTACTGTATATTTAGTCATAGATCAGGGTAACAGAATAAGGTAGGCAGTTATTCTAGATAAACTGTAAACAGGAACTAAGAACTTAATATCACGTGATAAAAAAGGGTTACGTAACATTTTCTTTGACATGGGTAATCAGTGCACTAAAACTTCGCGAGATCCGCCCCTAACCGAAGACGCAAAATATATGCAATTACAACGTTCTGATAATGTTAGGTATTATACAAAATGGGTTAATAAATATGAATTTGATGGTAAACTAGATAAACCTTCACTAGTTAAACTCCTTAAACAGCTTAAATCTGATGCAGGGGGTCAGGCAAAAAAGCAACGCCAACTAGGCATTCCTCAAGCACACAGGTGGATTGAGGAAGCAAATCGTAGAGAACAGAAGCTTAAAAATTCAAAAACATTATTTTTAGACAAAGAGGATAATAACTTGGTAATAGCTACAGCTCCTCCTCCTCCTCCCTTGCCCCCTCCCTTACCCTTTTCAGGATATGAAGCGAGTGGACAGGCTGGTCCATCTCTGCGTTATCCTGAAGTTTCAGTAAGATCACAATCATTTGTTAGAGATCCTATTGAGACTAGGTCCCGAACACGTAAAACACATAGGGACACAGAATCATACCAAATAGAGAGAAATCTACAGGATGAGAGTGAGGAAGAAATATGCCCACTTATAGAAGTTCCAAATCCTCAGGCAGGACAAGAAGGGCAGGATCCAACACTCTTAGTATATAGACCATGGACATCGGAAGACATCCGGAAGGCTACTGAGGGAATCCCCCATCCGAAAGTTAATTTTATGAAATTTTTAGAAGATTTACAAGGCATGAGGTTGTTACCACTTGAATGGGGAAGAAGTAGAAAAAGTAGTAAGACAAATTATAGGTCCAGATTGGCACATGATTTGTGGCACCTGGAATCCTCGTAATGCAGAACTTAGGCCACTCCCACATAGTGACGCAGAGTTAGACAACAGAGTGAAAGGTCTGACAGACCGAATCTCTGAGAAATGGAAACCTAGAGCAGACTGGACTTGCATTAATCAATGCATACAACAGGAAAATGAGACAATAGATGGATATTATGCTAGATTATTAAAATGTTTTAATAATCATAGCGGTATGTCGGTTCCAGAGAACTAAACAAATGATTCCCCGTATGAACAACAATTAAAAAATGCATTTTTGAAAGGTTGCATTGCACCTATTAGTAGCTTCATTACAAAGCATATGATAGATCATCAAACAGGGAGGCTACAAGCCTTACTTGAATACGCTAGACATGCTGAAAGACATTTTAATAGTAAAAAGAAAAAGAAGGCGCAGGTCTTCACTGCTGAAGACGGAGCTGAAGTATTTGTATTACAGTCAGGTAAAAAGGGCAAGAAGAATGCCCAGGGAAACAAACAGTCTGATAAACGATCAGAAGATTTTGAAGAGAGGAAAAAGAGAGGTGAATGCTTCAAATGTGGGAAAAAAGGGCATCTAGCAAGGGATTGTAGGCAAAACAAAAAGGTAATTACAGAAGATAAGGGAGATGAAGACTGACTATATGATAGTGAGGATACATCAAATAAAAGTCAGAAATCATCAGGAAAGCTTAATAAACAGAAAACAAATGTAAATGTGATAGAAGGAGTAAAGGAAGTGCAAATAGATATGGAGGATGAAGAAAGGGAAATTTTGGACTTAGCATTATTGAGCTTAGAGCTCTACTTAGCGGATACGAAACCGGAAGATACACTTCTGGTAGAGGGAAGGGAAGTCAAATTCCTGTGTGACTCAGGAGCATCACGGACTTTGATACACCCCTCCAAGTTACCAGGACATTCCAAATCACCTGATTATATACTAGTAAAAGCCGCAAATGGACAGCTATACAGGGAACCACTTTCCCATGATAGAGCAATAACTGACCCTGTTTCAGTTATGACCCAGAGAAGTAAAATAGTTGTGTCTGCAAAATGTCCAGTAAACCTATTGGGCAGGGACCTTATGCAGATATTTGGCATAGCAGTAGTTCCAAATGTACAAGGTATGGAGGAACAGAGATGAATGGATACCTTTGTAGTGCGATCGGAGGGTGAAACCTTTTATTGGTACAGCCAGGACCTAGTCACGACTGGTCCAGGGGCAGTAACCGAGGAGCTGATGAACGGAGCCATCAGTAAAGCCCCCTCCCTTGACACTGATCGACAGCAATTGTTACACTGTACTCTATACTACTGTACTACACCAGGACCTGATAGAGAGTATGAGCAAGAACTGTTTAGAAATCGTGCAACTAGATTGGTTTTGCGTACTTTGTACTGGGATACTGAGGGGAACAGTGTAGTTAGCTGTTCATTACCTCAAGAATTCCTTGCATTGTATAGATCAAATTGGTTGCCACATGTCAGCTTGACAAAGAACAAAAGTGTTAAATGGGCAGATTTAGGAGAAAAAGTAACAAGATGGGAGAAACAGACTGATTTAGAACTGTCAGAACAAGGGATACAAAAATAAAAACTGAATTGGTTGACACAGACACATCCAGCTGTACACTTGCAATCTAGCGAGGACAGCTGATTAGCATTTTTATTAGAAGAAGAAGAAAAGACCTTATGTGAAATTCCAACAACTCTCTGGTCAACAGGCAAGTCAGATGTAGGACTTATTCGAACAGCAGGACCAGTTACAGTAACCCCAAAGTCAGCTTTCAGACCACAGAAAAGACAATACCCTTTGAGAAAGGATGCAGAAATTGGAATTAAGCCTATAATAGCAGCATTACTCAAAGAAGGAGTACTGGTAGACTCTCCTGATTCACCATGTAATAAACCCCTATTTCCTGTTAAAAAAGCAAACGGGGAATGGCGGATGGTACAACATTTACAAGCTGTAAACAATGCAGTAATACCTAGAGCACCCACGGTGCCAGACCCACATACTTTGTTAAATGATTTAGAACCGGAACAGAAGTATTTCTCTGTGGTAGATATTAGCAATGCTTTCTTTTTAATACCTATACATCCTGATAGTCAATATTGGTTTGCATTTACATTTCAGGGTAAAAGGTATACATATACTCGACTACCACAGGGATATTGTGAGAGCCCAACAATTTTTGCACAAGAAATGGCTAGCAACCTGGCAGGATTTACCCCACCGGGAGGTAGTCAAATTCTACTTTTTGTAGATGACATCTTGCTAGCAGCCCCCACCCAGCAACAGTGCAGGGAGGATACTGAAGTATTATTGAAATTTTTAACAATACAAGGACACAAAGTAAACAAAAGTAAGTTACAACTTTGGAGAAAACAAGTTAGATACTTGGGATATGTAATATCCAAAGAAGGTAGAATACTAGATGAGGAAAGAAAAACAGCAATTTTGCAAGCACCCAGACCAACAACCAAGAAAGAAATTATGTCTTTCTTAGGTACAACTAATTTTTGTCAGAGCTGGATACAAAATTATGCTTTGGAATCTGCTCCACTGACTGGTTTGATATATAAGACACCAATGGCAGCACAAGACATTTTACAATGGACAACAAAAGCAGAAACGGCTTTCTGCAGGTTGAAGCAGTTGATAGATTCTTCATTAGTTTTAGGACTTCCAAATTATCGCAAACGGTTCTTTCAGACCGTAGATTGTAAGCAAAGGTACATGACGTCAGTATTGACGCAACAACATGGGGACAAGCAATGCTCCATAGCCTACTATTCATCACAGTTAGACCCAGTGGCACGATCTTTGCCTCACTGTGTACAAGCAGTAGTTGCAGCTGCAATGGCAATACAGGCTTCGGCCTCAGTGGTGTTATTCCACCCTTTCACATTGAGAGTGCCTCATGCAGTTGCAATAATTTTACTGCAAGAGAAAGTGGCATACCTTTCTCCTGCTAGACATCTTTCATGTATGACTATACTGCTGAGCCAACCTCATATGACAATTGAATGATGTACGACATTGAATCCATCAACATTACTTCCAACTCCTGCGGAGGGCACACCACACAGCTGCCTGCAGGAAATTGAACAGTTAGCTTTACCTAGACAAGATCTTACAAATATGCCCTTGGATAATGCTGAGGTGACATATTACGTGGACGGCTCATGCAGAAGGGGTCCTACAGGGAAGAATCTGGTAGGGTATGCAGTAGTTACACTGAAATTTTAGAAGCTCAATCCTTACCACACAACTTATCTGCACAAGCAGCTGAATTGATAGCTTTGATGAGAGCATGTACTTTAGCAAAAAACAAGTGTGTAAACATATATACTGACAGTCAGTATGCTTTTTCTACAGTACATGTAGTTGCACAACAATGGAAAAATAGAGGAATGATAACATCCAGTGGAAAACCTATTAATCATGAGCAATTTATTTTGGGGTTATTAGAATCTGTTCAGTTACCTGCCAAAGTAGCTATTTGTAAATGTGTAGCTCATACAAAACAGCAGGATAAGATTTCGAAAGGCAATGCATGAGCTGATGCAGCTGCAAAGCAAGCAGCCTCAGACTCAGAAACTTTACTTTTAAATGAGGAATTACAACCCTCTGAGATTTTAGATTTAGACATGTTAAAAACAATGCAGATGCTTACTACAAAAGCAGAAAAACAAAAATGGGTAAAACGAGGTGCAATTCTTGAGAATGGACTGTACATTTCCAAAGAAAGAAAACCAATATTGCCGTCTAATTTATTTAGATATGCAGCTTTGTTGAGCCATGGGCAGTGCCATGTCTCAACAGGGGGGATGGTACAGTTAGTAAATCGAATATTCCAAACATATGGATACATAAACTACACAAAAAAATTTTGTGCAGCTTGTCATACTTGTAACAAGCACCATGCACAAGGAGCATTTAAAACCAAGCAAGGAAGTTTTCCTATACCACCATACCCGTTCCATACTATCTGTATGGATTTCATAGAATTGAATAAATGTGAAGGGAAGAAGTTTTGTTTAGTTATTGTAGACATGTTTTCTAAATGGGTAGAAGCTTTTCCAACCAAAAATCCAGATGCGGCAACAGTGGCAAAAGCCCTGATAAAAGAAGTAATCCCTAGGTTTGGCATTCCGGAAAGGATTTATAGTGACAATGGCACACATTTTGTGAATCAAACGATTCACCAGCTTGGGAGATTTTTTGGTATCTCCTAGAAGAACCATTGTGCTTACCACCCACAGTCAGCAGGACTGGTGGAAAGGTACAATGGTACCCTAAAGAACAAGTTAACGAAGCTAGTAGAGGAGACCCAAAAGAATTGGATATACTGTCTGCCTTTAGCACTGCTGAGTATGAGAACGGTTCCAAATGTAAAGGGTTTGACTCCCTTAGAAATGATTTTTGGGAGAGCATATTATGTGCCTCAGTGGAAAGCTCTCATGCCTGCAGAACAAGAGGCTGACAGTTTGTTAGCAGAGTATATGAAGAAATTGTTAATGAATAAATCTGTTTTGCAGTTTAACTCTTTTTCAGATAAGGAACAGACCAGACCGGTGGAAGCAGTCTTGGCACCTGGGACATACGTCTGGCTGAAAGTGACGAAAAGGAAGAATTGGGCGAGTCCAAAGTGGGAGGGACCGTACCAGGTTCTATTGGCAATGCCTACTGCAGTTAAAGTGACCGAGAGGACATCCTGAGTTCATTTAATGCATTGTGAACCGGTAAAGAACTTTCAACTTGATAAAAACTTTGTGACTGATATACAACCAGACCGAAATGGCCAAAAACAAAGTGAATAGAAGTTTAGATCAATCCCAGAGATGTTGCATAATCATTTTGTTGTGTGTACATTTATTAACTGTAATTGTGACAATTTTCCTCTTGCTGTGGTTTATCCTACACACAACCACACAAGTGAAAGTGGGAAGGCGTGAAGAAACGTCTATAGACTGGCATCCAAATTTTAACACATACCTAGCTATGAAACGTGTGTATGCAGAGACTATGAACATTTCAAATTGCTGGGTTTGTACAGCTATACCAACAGCATATGAAGGACTGATAATGTCCGCTGTCCCTTTGGGGATAAATGAGACTTGGGAGAATTTATTTTTCGACGCAGTAACTGTGAGATCACAGGACAAAATTGCTTTATTTTTACTTATCACACAAAAAGGAGTTGTATGTTTCTACAAAAATGACACTCTCCAGGTGGGCTGGAGCAAACCGATGTTATATTAAGAATAGTAATGGCAATACTTTTTGCAATACTAATTATGACTTGTATTTAAACTCACTGAAAACAACAATGAGTGACATTCAAAAAAATCCAGTTTTGTTTAAACAATTGTCAGTTATAGATCAGAAAATGTTTCATGCAGGGCTGATGCGTATTAGTACTAAAGTAGAAAACTGTTGTTTTATTTGTGGGATAAAGGCATATAAATGGTTACCTGAGAATTGGTCTGGCAGTTGTTTTTTGGGTTACTTGGTTCCGGCAATAAGACATACTGCAGAATTACCTTTGGGTAAGATACGAAACGTAAGAGAAACAGCTCGAAAGCCCGAAGGTCCAGTTAAGAAACCTGTGAATCCAGTTGGGAAGAGCGAAGCTGGTTGGAAAGACCATAATTCAGTAAAAGACAAAAGCGAATTGACTCATATGGACTTGAGTGACAGTGTTATATCCTGGGCAGGAATATTACCAGCCTATGGAGCAGTAAAATCGATCTGGGAGCTGAAAAAGTTGTCGAAACTTCTCGAAGTAATGAGTAATGCAACTTTTTCCACCCTAGAACTAGTGACTGATGAACTGAATGCAATGAGAACTGTTGTGCTACAAAATCAGATGGCTCTTGACTTCACCCTAGTGGCGAGAGGTGGTACGTGCGCGCTTATCAAAGAAGAATGCTGTGCTTATATAACTGACAATCGTCACGAGATAAATAATCACCTAGAGGTAATTCAGCAAGTATCAGCCATGACTGAACCAGGCCCAAACCCACTGATGAACTGTTTCCAGAATCTGTTTGGGGGGGTGGGGTTCCATCCTAATGAACATTCTAATTGCTATTTGTGTGGGTATACTCCTAATAGGAGCATGTGTTTGCTGTGGAATTTCCTGCATGAAAAGATTAATCAAAGATTTTGTTGATGTATCTGTTACTGAAACTTTCTACCAAGATATTGAAATTGAAAGATTGATTTCAGATGATGCTTTTTCTGAAGTATAGATTGAATGACTCACCTAGCTGAAAATCCTAAGTGGAAAAGGTTAGGAGATGAAATAACACTATGCATACTTAAAAAAAATAGAATAAAAAGTATTAATAGGGGGGAAATGTTATAAAAATATGTATTTAAATATATGTGAAATGCTAGTTTAGAAGCAAGGTAGTTTATAATGCATTTTATTCTATTAATCATATAACAGAAGGGATACATTCATGTGTAAATGCAAGTAGCTTCTGAAACTGCAGTGTGCTTTGCCCCTGACCCTGGCAGCTGCCATCTCAGCAAGCTTAATGTTTATGCTTTTCATAAGTGATTACCTGCTGGGTCAGGAAATTAAATGTGTAAATCTTCCGCTCCTTCCTGATAAGATAACTAGTCCTTGTAAATAATGAAATCTTCTCTTCCTGCATGAAGTAACTTGTCCTTGTGAGATAAAAACATAGCTGGTAAAGAAAGTGAAACAGTGAACAAATATGTATGTTAAAGACTGAATCTGATATTGTATTCGAACTGATATGAAACCTTGAATAAGTAACTTTACAGAAAGACATTATGACTGACCAGCTGGATAGCATGGCCGTATTGTATCTAGAGGAAAAGTTTTTTAAAACATACTGCATCAGCAGATTAAAAGAATAGAGGCTTGTAAGCTAAAGTGATGTAGATGCCCCATGACATATCACGTCAGTAAGGTGGGCATAGCTTAAATGTTAAACCTATATAAAATTGTGTGCTTCCTGTTTCATGTCAGACAAAATTCTGTACTTGTATGTTTTTTTGCCTCCTGGTGTACACTAGTAAACTTTTGAATCTGAACCTCCTGTGTATTGAATTATTAATTTTATTTAACACTAACCCAAGACTACATGTGTAAACATTGCAAACTGACTGCACAATATGACTATATGTATATACATTTAAAATCCATCCATTTGTTTCACCACCACCAACCACAGCAACAATCAGTACAGCCCTGGGTCTCCTTAATTTTATGACAGATATATCAAACAGAAAACAAAATGAGTAATATATGTAATGTTGTATGCCCCCTCATGGACAGGGCTATTTAGTGGTACTCACAGGCTTGAACTGCCAAACTCAAACAGCCAAATATGCTCAATAAGGGGACTTGTGTTGTTACACAGCTAGGCTTCTAAACAGTATACTACTGTTAGGGTACTAGCGCATGATACTAAGGAGTAATGTGCCGAAGCAGGCCTCCCAAGCTGTTGTTACCCACATGGCTTGCTGATGACATCTACTATATGTTCATGTACAGTCTCACATAAATCAAACTTTTGCTTTGGTGTTTGCATTAAATACTGTGTTCTGTAGTCTGTGCACCTAGATAGGTAGGGGTTTGGTTCCCGCTGCAGTAGACTGAGTGTGTGCATATGTGTGTGCTCATAATGAAAATTGGAATTGTACATCCCAAACTGACATCTCCAGTGGCATGGTTTTACAGTATTTTTTTGTGTTTGCACAAACATCCATTTCTAACAGGCCTCCATCCTATTGTCCCACACATGGCCTACTGAGGTCATCTGCTGTAAGACCACCTGCAGTGCTGTTAAAATCATTCTTGTGCGGTGGCATGTGCATTACATTCTACGTTCTGTAGTCTCTGTACTTAGATAAGTAGGGTTCTATTCTCATTGCAGTCGTGTGTGTGTGTGTGTGTGTGTGTGTGTGTGTGTGTGTGTGTGTGTGTGTGTGTGTGTCCATAAATGAGAGTGGAAGTGTGTGTGTGTCCATAAATGAGAGTGGAAGTGTGTGTTCCAAGCAGACATTTCCAATGGCATGGTTTGGCAGTGTCTTTTGTACTTGCACAAACATCAATTTCTAGCAGGTCTTCAACTTTTTGTCCTACATATGGCCTGCTGATGTCATCTACTATAAGCCCAATGACAGTCCTGTTTAAATCAGACTTGTGCTATGGTGTGTGCATTAAGTATTGTGTTCTGTAGACTCTCTATATAGATAAGTAGGGGTTCAATTCTCACTGTAGTCAACTGGAGAGGAGTGGTGTATGTGTATCAGAGTTGTTTCTAGACATTACACAGAGAGTCCTTCAGCAACCTATGTAACACTGTTCCATGCACATTAATCATGCTATTTTATTTACCCATTGTTATGACATGAAAGCCCTGCAGTATGTGTGGTTGCTGCTGTTAGTTATGTAATAAAAATTTTTGTTAATGTTCTTTGTGTTGCCATGATTACTTTAAAAAAACTGTGCTGCATTGGACTGTGTTGCCTATTTAATGTTATGAGCAAACAAAAAGTAATTTGCTGCTTTTATTCTGTTGCAGTTGTGTTGCCCACACTATACATTGGAATCAGACTTCATGAATGCAATTCAGTTCACCTATTTATAAGTAAACATCATGACACATGATTTGTGAGAAAACACCCCTGTACATTTGTGCCTGGAGTGTACAGTAGGACTATATATTGTAAGATAACTGTTTCTGATATACTTTTGAGCTTTAATACTGTTTCTTTTTCTTATCTGCTCTGCTCTTTTTTCTGTGTGCAGACAGCTTAACTCCTTATGGTTATAGATACAGAAAAAAAACAATTACATTATTTTATCTTACAAAAGGTCGATGCTATCTAGCAGAACAGGTATCTTATGGTACTTTTTCATTGGGTAGAAAGTTACATTTAGTGGAATTTTTTAGTAAAAATGCTAGTAATTGTGTTAATTATGAATGTTTTGATACTGCTTCTGAAGATTCTTTTTATTCATGTATATCTGTTTTAGATAATTCTGTTGATTATGCTGGTAATGATTGTGCTGCAAATGCATATATTAATTTTGACACTAGTGCAATTAAGGTTAAAAGTTGTTTTATTCCTCCATATACTAATACATGCATACAGAGTTTTATTTCTACTATAAGTTTTGAGGTAGAAAAGCATTATAAAATGTTAATGAATAATAAATCTAATGTTTGCTTTAATTTAAGTAAGCAACAATGAGTTGAATTCTGTAAATTTTGTAATCATAGAAACTTTGTTGTAAAGCCATCTGATAAAGGCAATCAAATAGTGATTTTGAATTTTATGCAATATCTTGATATGTGCTACATGCATTTGAATGATATAAGTGTCTATGAGAAATGCAATATTAATTGCTATTTTAAAGCTATTGATGAGCACTTGTTACTTCTTGACAAGGGCCAGTGTTTGGGTTATTTTTCCCCTAATGATGTTACTAAGAAATTTAGTGTGTTTTGTTTACCCAAAACTCATAAGGGCCTTAATAATTTAACTGGGGAGACCTATTGTTTCTGCTGAAAAGTATTTTTTTTAAAACCTATTAGTACCTTTCTACATGAATATTTGAAAAAAATATGTTTTGGATTTACCCTCCTATATAAGAGATAGTCAAGATTCTATGTTCTGGTTATGTATGGATGTAAAACGTTTATATACGAACATCAGAGATGATGTTGGTATTCAGGCCCTGTTTTACTTTCTAGGTGATTCCCCTATGTCTTATTTTTTGATTGATTTGGTTGTATTTTGTTTAAAGAATATTTTTTTTGTTTTCAATGGGGAAGTTTTTCACCAATTACAGGGGACTGCAATGGGGGCAGCTTTCACCCCCATGTATGCTAACCTGGTTATGGGTAAGTTTGAATTTGACAATATATATCGTCATAATTTTTATAGGTCTCAAGTTTTATTATATTTGAGGTTTATAGATGTCCTCATTTTTTTGTGTGAAGGCCATATGGATGCTGCTTTTCAATATGTGAAAGATTTGCAAGTTAATAATATGGGTCTATAATTTGATGGTATCCATTTGGATATGGAGGTGAATTTTTTGGATATTAAACTTAGCTGAATACAGGGTTATATAGTAAATGTGAACAGAGAAATCAATTTTTATATGGAAGCAGCTGCCATCCAGTACATCTAATGAAAGTACTGCCCTACACTGAATTTCTGAGGATACACAGACTTTGCAGCAAGGATGAAGTTTTTAATGTGATTTTAGAATTTTGAAAAATTGTTCCTAGATAGGGGTTATGATTTTAGGTCAGCTGTGGAAGAAAAAGCAAAAGTAATGGAGTTAAGATGGTTGAATGCTTATACCAATTGTGAGGCCCGCAGTATTAGTGATGCTAATAATGATAGTAATAATGTCCCTTTTGGTATCCTGATAATATTAGTTTTAATAAAAGCAGGAATAAAATGAATCCTAAAGAAATTTATTTTGTCACTACTTTTAATGTTATTAGTGACAGAAATATTGTTTAGGCATAAGGAATTGAACTTATTACTGCCTAAAAGACTTCAGGTATCCTATAAGAGGGCTAGAAATTTAGGGGACACGGAAGTGCATAAGTTTGAACTTCCCATTGTGGATCTTAATACAGAAATTTCAACCATTAAAGGTGCTATACCCTGTAATAAATGCTCTCTATGTAAAAATGTGGTTAACTGTTTTACATATATTAATGGGCATTATTTTTCTGTAAGGTGCAACTTTAGTTGTACTACTTGTGGGGTTATATATGCTTTAAAGTGCAGCTTTAATAAGTTTTATATTGGGGAAACAAGTAGAAGCTTTAAGGTATGCTTCCAAGAGTATTTACGAGATATTAAAAATGCCAAAATAAACAGCCCTTTGGGTAGTAATTTTCTTGAGATTCACAATTCTAATCCTGATCACATTTGTGGATGTGTTCTGGAGAAAGTTGAGGTATCCTTGGGTGAACTTGTCAGCTTAAGTAGTAAGCATCAAAGAAAGGAAACTTCGTGTATTTTAAAATTCAATACTCTGGAACCTTCAGGGTTAAATAAAGAATGTGATTGGAAATATGTAATTTAATTAGCAGTGGGTGTGACTTGTAAATTTTATGTGTATATTAAGTGGGATGTCTGTTACTGTTTTTTACTCTCTGAAGGCTGAATAGCCAAGGCACTAAGATCACCTATTTATAAGTAAACACCATGACACATGATTTGTGAGAAAACACCCCAGTACATTTATGCCTGGAGTGTACAGCAGGACTATATTTTGTAAGATAACTGTTTCTGATATACTTTTGAGCTTTAACACTGTTTCTTTTTCTTATCTGCACTGCTCTTTTTGTGTGTGCAGACAGCTTAACTCCTTATGGTTATAGATGCAGAAAAAACTAATTATTTTATCTTACAAAAGGTCGATGCTATCTAGCAAAGCAGGTATCTTATGGCTCAACATAGCTATCCAAATATCAAAAAAGCAGTAACGTCACACCTAATCTGTCTACAGCAGACATATAGATCACACTTTGGATAGCCCCCCTAATGTACACCACATATTTTACTCCCCAAAAAATAGCACAATCCCACATACACCCATCCTTTGCTCGTTCACTATACAGATACCAGGATCACGCCTCATATTACAAGCTCTCAGTGTCCCACTATTTCATCTGATAGCCTAGTTGACATGTCTTTATTGACTTAGGGCAGATAATGCCTCAGGCCTGTAATACAACATCAATGAAGTACCGGGCAGAGGTAGTTTCCAGCAACCTACAGAAACACAAGAGACATCCAAAACAGAAGCATGGTACACCTAGCACTAAACCCAAAGCACACAATACACAAAAAAGGAGCACCAGTGTCTCAACAAGGATGTGCTTAAGGCAATAGTTTTCTATTGCAAAGGTTGTCCTTACAGTTGATTGTTCAGTAAGACATGCACCTGCCCCACTCTCCAGCTTAAACAAGGAGAAATGTAGGGTCAGCTGTGTGTCACAAGTAATTGTCACACCACACATGCAATCAAGTTTCTCCACAAGTCCACTATTAATCCATCATAGTTGGTGTTGGAATGCACAACTTGAGATGTATCTCTAGGGATTATATGGAGACCGACATGACTGAGCTCACTATGTGTGTGTGTCCCAGCCATGTACGTCCCTATGTGTGAACATGATTACAAGCTCAACTAGGATGACACAATGATATAAAGAACAAACAATCTTCTGAAATTGGTTGTGTCTGGTGTCATTCTAAGGGGTTCCAGTTCTTGTCTATGTGAGATGACATTGTGGATAGACAATGCTGTTTTGCAAGACATGGACTTCACCTGGCACCTCTAGGCTTTTCTTTGCTGGTTAAGGCATGTGTCTCATCCATAATGCCTACATTAGGTAATGTCACAAACACTGAGGTTACTATGTAGAAATATGTAGCTATACCACAAAGTATGGTTCAAGCTGCTAAACTGTAGGAGTTCACATCAAAAACAGCACTGTCTGTCAGCATTTGTCACAATAGAAGTGGTAGAGGTCTGCCCAGTCACAGACACCTGATCCAAGGCTGTAGTAAGTAATTTGGACTTGCAAGACTACAATGGCTTCCACACATTCAGACTGCCATTTGAAGTTTTTGTAACCACAGGAGGTGGATTATCTCCTCACATTGAACTAATTCCTCCTCAATAGGAGTTAGATAACATAAGTCTATAGAGTTAATGTAACTCCAATTTACTGTGGCTAAGAAATGACAACTGTTATCGACAGTTATGCCCACTTCCATGAACAAGAAAGGACAAACAGCATAGTTGTAAGTACTTGTAACAGTTAAAGTTGAACAACACAACCTACTCAGCTATGATAACAACTCTAACTACATTTATCATGCAACTTATATGAGGCCAAACCTAGTTGCACAATAATTCCTGGACTATGGTATGGAACTAAGACTGTAGCACTCCATAAGTGTTTGCAATATTCTAGATCTAGTCTTCACAAATAGCAATGACCAATGTAACCACTCATGTGCATTGGTTGCACTGTTTCAATCCAACCATAAAGTATTTATTCATGATTTGTAATATGTACAGAATTAAAACAATGACAGGCCAAATGAACATACATCTTTCAGTGTAAATTCAACATGAAAAGGGATGGTATAATCATCTTCCACACTCCAGCTTCCACAGATGACATTGATTTCTATAGTAAGGTATATCACAATGACTTGTACAAACATCTACACAAATGTATAGACACAGATGCAACTGATAGGATCATAGAAAGATCCTTAATAAAATCATGACTATGTTAATGGCTGACTGACATTGCTTGCATATACAGTAAGTGAAAGAGGCTGATGTCTACAAATACAAAAGTGTAAATCCCAAACTGGAAGACTAACATCCCCAGCCTAAGCAAGACAACAAGACAATAAGATGCCTTGCAAAATCCTCACACAGTAGCTATAGGAAATATGTCAGACCATAGCCAAGGATAACAATAATGCTTTCCTCTGCTACATCTGAAACATCAAAGTAATAACTCAGATGTGTACTGAATTCATTGTGGATCGTATTGCACACACTGAATCTGTATAAGTTGCAAACCAGCTAGCAGACATGCTTGGAGAAAAATACCCCCACACACCCACATGTTTTAACACAACACATGTCTTCAACATCACCTCCAACCTACCTCTACAATGAGCAAGTAAGCATGGGTCTCTCCAAGAATAGGAACACAGCCTCAATGTGACAAGATGGCATTCTGACATACATTCTTACTGTTTTTAACTAGTGAATTACTGCATTAGGCAACCTGTTCAATCATAGTCTGAGTACTGCCTTTATTCACCCTGATTTGAAATCAGAAACCTATTCACCCTACACAAGCCTCAACTGTAAGGCAAAGGAATGGATTTTCATGGATGTCAGACACAACAACAGAGTTGACATCTAAACACTATATGTGTTCCAGCATGGTTTTCCCTAGGAAAGGTTGTGCATGCTAAAACCGATAGAGACTGAATTATAAAATAGTCATTTTAGCAGTTAACCGGGCGTAATAAACAATTTTAAAATGCGTACAACAAAAATGAAATATCAAGAGAATAAGAAACTATACATACTGAACAACATCATATATCAGGCAGATTCATATGGCATAAGCTGATTAAATGCAATGTGTGTAAGGAGGTGTGGATGTGTAGCACATGTACAGAAAAAGAAAATGTGTGTTAAAAAAAGATATGTGCATGTGCACCATAAATTTGTGCAGGCCAATAAACTGTTGTGTCATGCATTAAAAAAGGAAGAAAAATGCAACTATCCATCTGAATACTATCAAATGTATGAAATTTTATCTCTGTACAGAAATATAATTGTTTTGTACATAAATACAGAATGACACAATTTACTTACTCTTTGTACTATTCTTCCAGCTCCTGCAATAACAATATCAATTATTCCTACTAGAAAAAAACTTGTTGTTCTTACAAGATTATTGAGATTTTGTGCACTTTCTAAGGAAGTGAACTGCAATCTTTATAATAGTTAATCAAGCATATCCATTTCAAAGCTATTAAAACCCTTTCATTTTTCAAATGACACTTTAATTCATAAACTATTTACTGGTTATAAGTAACGTATTCCTTACCAATAACTCCTGCTACTGCAACAAGGAGAATGAGAGCAAGTGCCAAACGATTCATGGTGGCTTTCAATGTTCACAGAAGTCTGAGTTATGTTTTCACTCGGAGTCTGTATTTATTGACAGTGAACAGAGACTGGATATGTGGATAAGGAAGTGACATGATGACTACATAACCTGTGCAATTGGCAATTACACTGAGGTTTCCTGTCAGTAGTAGCACTATATCTTTCATCAGATAGGACAAACATCTGTATTGTTCCTCTTTTGTCAACGATCATGCTAATCTTTTAATATGAATCAGACATTTAACAATAAATATACCTTTTGAAAATGGGAACAAAAAGCTTCTTTTTGACTTTTCTTTGTAGATGTTGCACTAATCATTACTATGCTTGAACTATTCTGTCCATATACAGCCTTATAAAATCTTCAAGGGATATTTTATTTGTTTACTTAGTGACATACACTCAGCTGAAAGTAAAATGAAACTATATAATATGAGCTCTCAGTATCTCTCTCTCTCTCTCTCTCTCTGTACACTTATGAAAGACCTTAAATTTATAAAAAAAAATTTCAATCTGTCTTTGATACCTTTTATATTTCTTGTGTGTTAATCCCAAGTGTTCATGAAACCCAGTGTTATTTCATTATCATATCAGATAGAGGATCTCTTTGTAGGTTTATCAATACTCTTTCTGTGCAGATATTTTCCAGTTAATTCACCTGAATCCATCACCTTACAGTGTCAGCACATATTCCTTCTACTTTATTAGAAGAAACACATATGACAATCCTTTATTTTTAAAATGTTATCATTTGGCCTGATGTTTCTATATGTCTTATCAAAAAATATAGCCTGTATTACAAATCATGCTATGCTAGACAGTGTCTTGCCACTAGTTATAATGCTGGCAGAAGCAACTCACTTTTTTCCAGACATTTTCTTATATATTTTATCATACAAAATCCTCATACCATATTGCCTTATTAGACTATATTGCCACATTCTTTCATGTATTGTCTGCAAATGCTCATTTTAGAAGTCACATTTTCAATGGTCTGATTGAGAAATGTAACAATCTTGAGACATTAAGTACAAAATCATTATCCATGAAGAACGCAAAGTATATAGCATCAAGATATTTAATTTTCAATGTCATTGAAAAGAAATACCTATGTCTGATTCTCAATCCTTCCCTCTTTTTCATTCTACACACTGAATATATAACTAACAGCACTTTCACAACTTTCTTTAGTCATCTTCTCTCACCTAAAGCTTTCAGCAATAGACAAGAAGGTATTATTGCCAGAGATGCAATACAGTCTCCCATTTCTAGTCCTACATTCTTCCTATAACACTCAAAGACTACAAATAACAAAATAAAATTTGCAGGTTTATACATCTGTCTGACCTTTAACAACATCACTGTAAACTATTAGAAAAATCTAATTTGCTTTTTATTTTTGAAAAAACAACACTTTTACTTACTCCCCTTATTTACAAGCAAGGCTACTGCCTCCTGTAGAGGAGGGTACCTACAGTCTCAGAAGCTCAGAAAAACAATCATTTCTTTCTTGTCTGCTTGTGCTTCAAAACTACCTTTGGAGACAAATACTTTCCATACTTGGACCTTCTAAATGGAACTCCTGATTCACTTGAATTCACAAATCAGGAAACCTTTAAGGACTTTAAGGACTCTCTTAAAGAACATTTCATTACTGAATCCATATGCAAATACTTCAATGACAATAGATAACAAATATTTTGGCTGTACTTTCTGACCTCGGTTATACATCCATTTTATGTACTTTGTGAATCAAACTGCTGTTCTGTACAAATTCATGTAGTATATATTTTCTGTAAATAGTTGCATAATTATGTATTTTTTCGGTCCTATGTCTTTTTGAATTCATGGTACCACATGTCCATGTTGTGACTGAAAATGATCAATAGACCAGCTTACTTACTCAGGTAACAAATAGCAATAAATAAATCAAACAATATAAAACTAAGACAGAAATATTCAGTGCCAAGAAGATTCTCATCTGTTTACTGTTGATGCCTTTTCCTTTTCATTCCAGAATCATATCTGCCTGCCTGTCTTCAGTGTTGACATTTTCCATTTCTTTCAGGAAAACTAATGTGACTGCTACCATTTCCTTTTATAGGTTCATTAGTTCAAAGGCTAGCTGCATTGTGGGACATTTTAAGCCTAGCCAACTACCTTTGTTGCACTCAAATTAACGTATCCCATTTGGTTAGATATTGGCCTTTCCCATCCCATGGTTGATAATTATATATTACCCCCCATGGCTGATAATTATATATCACCCCCATAATGAGAATAACTGGCATCGTACAATAGATAATGTGAGGGGACCCATGCATCAGATTAAGCATTTAGGAACTTCCTCAGTCCATTAGTAGTACAAAAGGAAGTCCTGGGGTATATTTTCTGTTTCCCATGCATGGATCCAAGTTGCACTTGAATACCAACAGAAATGAACTTTGTTTTATGTGGATGGAAAGTCTATTCCAAAGCAGCAGCATCCTATGTGAGCTATACCTGTTCCTCCAAACCATTCTGTTAGATCGATAGACTGACTATTTTTTATGCCAGTTGACTTGCTGATGTGCAGTAAATCCAGCAGTATTGGGTCAGAGTATGCCTTGCAAGCCAGACACAGGTCATCTCTTAACAGTTTGTAGGATACTGAGCATTGTGACAGGGCTTTGAGTCTGTTCATGTAGGACATGTTGTTTAAGCCTTGTATCCTTTTATTAAGGTATTTCCAAAAGGATCAGGAATATGTGTGAAATCACTATAAATATTATAGTTTTTATTTTAGCACAAACTTGCCCAATGTGCCACTATGTGCAAAACTTAAAAAAAATAATACAAATGTAATTAAAAAGTTTGGTATGATATATTGTCATAACAATTTACAGTAATACCCTCCACTGCATCTTTAAATCTGTGCACCCGTGCTGTTGCCCAGCTTACACACCTACTATCCATGTAATTTCCAGGTTGTCAGTATGGTTATTATATAAATGATGTAAAAATGAGTGGATTTGGTGAATCACAAAAAGCAGGGACCATGTAGGACTGTACACTCTGTATAAGCTCCTGCTCAACTAATCCCCTCTAGTTTTATGATGATGACTGTTAGGTGTTGAACTAGGGTGCAGATGGCCTGGGGTTCAAGTACAGGCTAAACCAACTTTCAATCATACTGTGCTGGCATTGCAGTCATAGAAATGAAGTGCAATTATCTGTAATTAGCATATTCTGCATGTATTATGACACTAGGAATGATATTATTAAATGTTTTACATTATCTGCTGCCAGTTTGCATAGCTGGACTCTGTTGTGCGTTGGTGCACAGAGCGCAACATTGCACACTGCAGTAGGAGTTCTAAATTCTGTCAATTATACCCTAAGCAGGTGAATGTCATTTAAAGCAGCCAAGACCAGATGGTGGTCTTAATCAAGAAATATATAACGCATGCGTACAGCCTACATTCTGATTTTCCCTCAATACTTCAACAATATTGGAGTAGAGACTTGAAACTTTTAACTAATATAATGTTAGGGGCTGCTGCAGCTGTTCTACATCTGTATGTGCTCAAGGCTGAAATCAATGCTGCTGATGTTGATGACAATAGGCCTATGCTAAGAAGGAGATGAGTGTTTAGACCTAGGATGACCTACCAGGTGCTATTTTGAGCTGGAGATTGTGGAGCACTACAGAGTGGACAAGGACACATTACAAGAACTCTGTGAGCTCTGCCGAGCTCAACTCAAAGCCAGAGCCAACCTAGGAGAACCCATCCCAGTGGAAACTAAAGTATGTGTAACCCTTAGAATATTGGCTACAGGTACTTTCCAAAGACCAACTGGGAATATGAGGGGGGGGGGTGTCAGAGGTATCAGCATCCAGGATACTTCACCAATTCTTCGATGCTATGCTTATACATGCCAGCGAACAAATATGTTTTCTGCTCACTGCTCAGGAGAGGACCAGCAATATACAACACTTGTATCATGTAGTGCACTACCCTGAAATACTGGGTGCCATAGATTTCATTCACGCATGCACACATCAAGGCACCACCTGGTGAGCAGGGTAGAATCTACATTAATTGTAAGGGATACCACTCCATCAAATGCCAAGTCATGTGCAATGCCCAGGGGATTATCTTGAATGCATGTGCTGGCAACCCTGGCAGTTATCACAACACCCATTTCTGGCACACATCACAGCTGTACTAGATGTTTGTCAGGGGTCATCCCACAGGGCCATTTACTGAGGGGTGCTGGCAACACCCTGGAAACATGGATGATGACACCCATCAGAAATGTACACACACCCATGCAAGAACTCTATAATGAGGCACCCACACAAACTAGGAATATCACCTGAAGTCACAGTTCCAGTGCCTAGATATATCTGGTGGAGCCTCGCAGTATACTCCAAGCACATGTACACAAATTTTCAGTGGAGCCTTGCAGTGTACTCCAAGCACATGTACACAAATTTTCACAGTTCGTGCTATGCCGCATAATCTGATCCTGTGGAAACAACTGCAGCAGGATCAGTAACAGGAATAGGAACACATCCCCCTACCAATGCATAGGTCACCACAGCCACATTCATAAGAGGCTTCAGAGAAGGAACCCCAGCTGCTGTCCCTGTAGTTAGACATAGGCATGCTCAGTATGCCTTTGTTTTGTTTAAGAGACAATGCATAGCACATTCACTGACCACCTGGAGTCAACACCTTCCTCCTACTCATATACATATATTAAAATTGATGTCAGGCAACCTTTTTCTATATATGTATTGACTGTGTACTCCTTGCATCAGACAGAGTCATCCCTGAACTAATGCTGTGTGTCAGCCGATGCATATGCAAGGAAAGGCCTGAACCTAGACTATAGTGTTGAACACTATTATGACATATCCTTGGATATGTCTTACCTTGTTACAGCATGCAAATACATATAATGATGCTTTTCTAGATAACTTTAGTTAACATGCTAGTACATAAACTTATATTACTACAATGTTACCATATGTAATTGTTATGCATCAGGCATGAAACTCTCACAGAGTCCAACAACAGCTGAATACTGTTACATCGTGCAAGAGAGAAGTTAGGAATTGACTCCACTCCATTGCAGTTTCTGACTTCAGTCTACTTTGCATCATAACAGTAAATGTGTTTTCCCCCCAAACACAAACACAGGATCATAAGACAGAGAGATGTATAGCTATAATAATATGTTTGACAGGATTTGCATCTACTAACTGGTCTGTGTCCAAATGTAAGTCATAGAAGTACATGCACAGTATACTGTGCATGGTTTGATAGCAGTGTACAGTTTTTATGAAGGTGGTTGTATGAGGAACAACCACAATTTATAAAGCAGTTTCTGTGGCCAAAAGGATTAAGGGAGCCATCCTGCTTGATGAAGCTTTGCTGATGATTTGGGTTCTAATCCTGATGTAAGTTGAAGTTTTGGAGGTGTTTTTGCTATAGTTTGTGTTATGAACAGAGTGTGACTCTGTGTCCCACAACATTTTCATCTTTATATTTTTAGTACACATTTGTACACTGTATCATGTGCTGAAAACAGTTTTAATAGTGTTTAACTATATCGAGCAAAGTGCAAAACTGCAGAAAAAGGAAATATACAGATAATAGCTACAGATGGCCCATACCAATTGTAAAATCATGGCCTGGAGTACTGAGAGGAGTGGGCTGCAGTAAGACATATACATTACATAATAGGAAGCATGGATGTTAGCAATGTGCCTCTCATTTGCGCATTGCTTAACATCGCACAAACAGAACATTGAAAAGCACACGCATGTACACTTAGTGGAATACTCATTGCATTTTTGTTATGTCTAACTATTATAGCTCTAAACTGTCAAGAGTAATGAGAAATGCCCATATTTTAACATGATATTTGTAGTCTGTTCCCCATACAGTGTTGGTTTGTACAACATTATTGCTAAATTATTAAGAATTAAGTCAGAAAATAATGACATACATTTCATTTATGAAATACCCTTCAGAAAATGCATGCTGATGCAAAACCTGGGCTTCCATCAACAATGTAGGTTTATAAGGACAATATTTCAACATCTGCCATATTAATTATTGCTTGGTGCAGATTTTGTGCTCTCTGAAGTTAAGAGGTATGCTAACTATTACATCACATACATAGATCTGTGTTCTTACTGTTCTATAGTTCCAAGATGTGTAAACATTGCAAACTGAGGGTACAGTGCATCTATCTGTAGAACCAGTTAATAAACATCCATATGCATTACCTCACAATAAACCTTAACAACAGTGAGGACAACCATGGGATTTCCTTAATTCTACAACACATACATATAACAGAAAACAAAGGTGTAATAATGTTGTGTGCACCCTCATGGACAGGGTGATAAAGTTGTGTTCAATGGCTTGCACTTCCAAAGGAAAACATCCAAATATTGTCAATAAGGGACTCATGCTGTTACACAGCAATGGCTTTTAAACAGTATACTACTGTTAGTGTACTTGCCTCAGATGACACTAATGAGTGATGTGCCTATGCAGGCCTCCCAGGCTGGTGTACCCTACATCCCTTGATGATGTTATCTACTATAAGGTCACATTAAGTTATGTTAAAATCATATGTGTGTAGTGGTGCTTGTGTTAAAAACTGTGTTCATTAGTCTGTACCTTTAGACAGGTAGGTGTTCAGTTCTTACTGTAGTAGTGTATGTGTATGTCTGTGTATGTGTTTGTGTGCATGCGTATGTCTGTCTCCATAAACATTAGTGTGAGTCCAACATTGCCTTGGAAACCAGGCATGGTATTTGCTTTCTTCTTGTGCTTGCAAAAACGTCAATGTCTAGCAGTCTTCCAACTGTGTGCCCTTCCACAGCAACTGCTGATTCTATCTATTATATGACCACCTGCAGTCCTGTTTATATCAGACTTGTGCCATGGCATGTGCCTTAAGTACTGTGTCTGTAGTCTGTAAATCTAGATACATAGGGGTTCTAATCTCTCTGCAACCCACTTGGTGTGTCTGTGTGTGTGTGTGTGTGTGTGTGTGTGTGTGTGTGTGTGTGTGTGTGTGTGTGTGTGTGTGTGTGTGTGTGTGTGTGTGTGTGTGTGTGAATGTGTGTGTGTGTCTGTGTGTGTGTCCCTATTACAAAGCCTGTCACTGTGTATTCAACACTGCTTTGGAAACCAGCATTGTTTTGCATTGTTTTTGTGCTTTCAAAAAACATCCATGTCTAGCAGTCCTCCAACCTCCCGTCTCCCACACGGCCTGCTGATGGCATCTACCATAAGATCACTTGCTGTCCTGTTAAAATTAAACTTGTGCTGTGGTGCATACCTTAAGTACTGTGCTTCCCTAGTGTAAAAATCCAAATAGGTAGGGGGTTCTAATATCACTGTAGTCACCTTGCTTTACTGTGTATGAGCTGCTGGTGGATGTTATATAGATCATTTTACCACAACTTATAGTACACTGTCCTGATTTTTTCAACAGATGCTGCTGATATAATTTTATATATATATATATATATATATATATATATATATATATATATATATATATATATATATTCAGATTAGTGGATATGTATTGCTCAAAACAGGCCATGGGCACACAATGGCCTAACAGAGAGGTAGAATTCACCTCATGCAATATAAGGCAGACAACAGTGGCACTCCTTTTATGCTATGCACGAATATCATGACATCTCTTTGCAGTGATGATGGACAGATTGGCACACAAGATCACATAGGGGTCCTCGTGGATTAAGATGCTTGCTGATGATATTGTGATCAGAGTGCATGTTTAGGAGACCCTGGAGAGGTGGAGTTATGTTATACAGAGGTGACTACTGAATGGCATAAAGACTAGGACAGAATATATGTCTGTAAATGACAGGGAGGATAGAGGTATGGTGACACTGCAGGAAGTACAATTGGTGAAGGAGTATGATATTAAACACTTGGAAGAAAAGGTTTACAGTAATACTGATTGTGGAAGGATGGTGAAGAAGACAGTGCATGCATGATGGAGTGGGTATAGAAGAGTATCAGGTGTGATTTGCGACAGACTGGTACCAATAAAACTGGAAGGGAAGGCCTACAAGAGTGCACTAAGAACAGCTATGTTATATGGTTTGCAGATGGTGGGACTGACAAAAATACAGGAGTCATGACAGGAGCGGGAAGAGTTCCAGATGTTAGGATTTGCATCGGGGTGTGCTGACAATGGACAGGATTAGTAATCATTATATTACAGTATCAGCACAAGGTTGTATTGTTTGGACACAAGTCCAGAGAGGTGAGACTGAGTTGGTTTGGACATGTGTTTAGGAGGGATGCTGGGTATGTTTGGAGACAGATGCTGAGGGAATGGAGCTGGCATGTAAAAAGAAGAGGAAGGCCTAATAATAGGTTCATGGATGTGGTGACTGAGCATATGCAGGTGGTTGGTGTGACAGAACAGGATGCAGTGGAAAGGTGGAACTGGAAGCCGATGATGTGTTGTGGCAACCAATCATGGTAGCAGCTAAAAGAATAAGAACATTAGGATTACATCTGTTTTAATAGAAATCACACTTGTACACGTCTGGCAAGTGTGTACAGTAGGAGTCTCTATCTGAATAAATTCCAAAACAGAAACCAGTGTCTGTAGTGCAGACGATGCTAACTTTATCAAACTCTAAATTGCAGACACTCTGCAGTGTGAATAGACAAAGTATACCATGAACTGACCAGGGAAAAACTTTAATCAACCAAATAAAATAATAAAACTATTTACATAAAAAGCTTAATGTAATCACCACATTTTTTGTCCCAAGAGTTGGAACATCTTCATTTATTTTTTTTTTTATTTTTTTTTTTATTTTTATGTCCGTGTAGGTAGAACAGAGAGAGTTTTGTTTTCAGCAGATGCCTGGTGAGAAATGCTCCAGAATGCTTTCATAGAAAAAAAATCTTACCAAAAGTGGAACATTAAATCAAATTACTAAATTAAAGCAGATTAATAAATTAAAACATATATAAATAATCTGGGAATACTATACTGTACCCTTTGCTACACTCTAGTGGATAATATCTAAAACTACTTTAAAATAGAAAATAGAAAATATATAATATATAAAATATTTGTTTCTATGAGGAATTAAACGAGCAATCTTTGAATAGCATAGCACACAACTCAGAAACTTGACATTTATATTGTATAATTAGGAGAGCATTATTTAATATAACTTTTTTTTAATTAGAGTTGTTTCATAATTAATTCAGTTATTTAATTTTGATATTATTAAGTTGTTAATGGATATTTGTATAAAATGGTTTGTTAATGAATGTATTTGTCTGAAGAAGTCCCAATGTTTGAGATGAAAAACATTGTGATTACATTAAGCATTTTATGTAAACAGTTTTATTATTTTCTTTGTTTGATTACATTTTTTTCCTCATCAGTATACTTTGTCTGTTTGCACCCCAGACTGTCTTCTATTTAGAGTCTCTATTTGAAGGTTACTGTTTCTGGACTTAGTGTGAGCTTTATCAGTGTTTCCTTGGATTACCTGCTCTGTTGTGGTTTATGTGTAGACACCTCAACACTTTGTCCTCATGTGCACAGAAATGACAATACAATTATTCTCAAATAAAATTGGATGCTATGTTGCAGAGCAGATCCTAAACAGTTCAAACTAGCTGTCATACCTTCTGTTATATAACAAGCAGCAATTAAAACATTTACCGATCAATGACAGAACTATTGATCCACCTTAAGAAGGACCTCAGTATGTACACATCATAGATTCCTCCCCAGGAAATACCACCCAGATTACATAGAACCCTCCTTTTAACATTCTCTATGCAGATTACAGGTTCAAACCTCCCATCCTCACCTATTAGTTACCTTCTGTTCCCCCTGCAAGGCTAGTTGACATGATTTTATGAACCAGTGCATATAATGTCTCACATAGATAATTATAGGAGGACAAACTCACTTGCAGAAACATAAGTGGATTTTATAAAATGAAATGACATGGAAGAAATAGTGCACCACCCCACAAGGGTCTGTAATATATCAGACCTATTCATCAACAAAATGAGTGAACAATGTAATGGCACATGTGTAGTGCCTGCACTGTTAATCCAACCATAAAATAGTATGTGTAGAGTTTGGAATACCTAATGAATTCACTAAAGTAAGACTCAGGTTAAAAAACATAATCCAAGGTAATTACATACAGTATTCCTGTGGGATGGAGTACTCAATGTCCAAGCCCAGGTTTCCACAAAGGACATTCACATCTGGGGTAAGTTACACCCTGATGCCTTGTCTACAAATCTATACAAATGTATACTCACAGCCATGCCTGACATGCTCAAAGGCAGATCCACTGGGAAATAAAATCGATACTGGTGTATGTTTGTCATTATTACATTCTTCAATAAGTGACAGAAGCTGCTGTTTATAAACACAACATGTACAAAATGGTCTAGGAAGCCTAATCACCTCAGTGCACCCTAAACAATGAGTCACCTTGAAGAAGCCTCATATAATAACTATGCTAATAATTTATGACACAAATCTTTTACATCTGCCAAATAAAAAAAAACACCTGTAGGAAGTTGGCAGACATCAGACATCTCTGAGTAATAAAACATTGGCGAGTCTGCAACATATCTCTTCTGTGGGCAGAATGAGGTAGCTCTCAGTGTATGCAGTATCAGATATATAGCTTTGAGCAATAATATGCAAGCATTACATGGCTGCCTTTGGGCCAAATTAAATAAATATGCTGCACATCCATGTATGGACCCATATGCCACATCCAGGGACCTCAGTGTGAGGAGATGACATGACATACACACATACATAGGACATACATATCACACATATCTCAAAGATTGTCACTCATCTGCATTAAGATTCCAATGTGTCTCAAGCAGAGCACAACCATAAACCTGTTTTGTTTTGGGGGCTGGGACTGAGACACATATTATTATCTGATCTGCCATGGATCACTGTCTATGCTGGACATGGGATGTCATTTTCAAGAATCATCATGGACATTATTGCATGCATTGCATGCAATCGTGTGATATATATATATACTACAGTTCTAAACACCATCAGGACAATACCTTTGTCACAGCCCAGTAACCTCTGAACCTAAGGTGATGTGTATGAAAAAAACAAAACATTATAGTGTATTACGGATTTGAGCTTTGTCTGGACTTAGGATGTGCACACATAATTTAACACTGAAAAATCCAGAAAAAGAAGGTTAACTATATTAATGAGACACATGTAACTGACTTTGCAAGCCTTACAAAAGCATAAACTGGAAATTAGAGGAATTATTATGCTAGAAATTGTCTAACTGGCTAACTACATTATAACTGACAGTTACAATAATCAGGACAGCAGCACAAATAGACATAAAAAATACATCACATGTAGGTATTTACTATGTGCATCAGACACATACCTTTAGTATTCATGAAGCCAAAGGATAGACAGAGGGATGAGGCACAGTCATCATTTGCACAAGATGGTTTCTGGGGGTGCAGGAGGCCTAGGCTGACACAAAAGGTTAGTGAGTGTGTGTGTGTCAGTAAGGGCAGCAGCCAAAAGGGAACATGTAAATGTAGTGTGTGCATCAGTAGGTGCCCTCAATTTGACATTGGTGTATGAGTGTCTGCATGAGCACAGCCAAACTCAGTGCTATCCCTATGTGTCTGCATGTAAGACAGCTGTGAACCATGCATGATAGAGCTGACAGTTAATTGTCTTTGTCCCCAGCCATGAGAACTGGCTCTGCCAGGAGCTGCACTGGCACTTCTACACCCAAGGTCAGATGGTGTGGTACTACCTGAGGGTGAGTGATGTCTGCTGGACATCCTCCCTTCACAGGAATGGCCAGGACCATAACCCCATGGCCTGCTATGTCTGGATGTGGACAGCACACTCTCTGATGGAGTAGAGGATGTACTACCGCTACAGAAGGTTGATCGGGCATGGTCCAGTTGGCTCTCAACAGATGTAGTTGCTGACCTATCCTCACAAGGTCCACTTTCCCCTCCCAGCAGATGTTCCAGAACAGACAATGTACACTGCATGACAGATGCTCTGTTCTCCCTCATGACCACATCCGGTTCATAAATGTCATTGAACCAATCCAGTGCATCAACAACATGGTGGAGGCAGTCACAGATGTCAAACTGTGCTGCATCTAAAACCCTGAGCATTCTCCTGGAGTGACATTCTGAACATTCCTGTGCCTCCATTATGGCCTTAAACATACATCAAGTGAAATGTGAAGACACACCTGCACCAGGTGGTGGAAGAACAGGAGGCCTTTGATGAGCACCTCTATCAATCCACCTGTGTGGCAACCAGCTAATAGTTTGGCTGTGGACAATGTCAACAGACACTGAAGCCATGGTAGCCACACTTCCCTGGTCTATGTCCTCGCCCTCCAACTGTCTAATATGTGTGGCCTCAGTGGTCTGAGTATGCATAGGCATACTGGCTGTGTCCAGGGTTCCTGAGTGTGGCTGCTGGATGCTGACATATGTGCCAGATTCAGGCTCTGCAACCCCTAACTGTGCCTCACTTTGGCCACTATCATCATCAGACCCTGATGAAACACTGACATCAAGTAATGCAGGGGACACAGAACTACTGCCATGTTCACCTGTGATAAATAAAAACAAAAACAGCACAACATTAATACCTGCACTACTATGCTAGAATTTACACTGCTGTCAATATTATAGACATTTAAACCTATCAACCTTTTACATTAAGAAGTGTGAACAAAGCCATATATAGTAGTTGTACAAAGGCTATGTAATATGGACAAATGTTACCTAAAACGCTCCTGAAAACATATGCAACTGATGGAATAATAGGTTTCGCTTCACCATGACATACCTAAAGGGTATGCAGTTTGAATGTGGGATCTGACTCATATAATTTAATGTTTGCTATCATTACTGACATCACAGTAATCTGACATACAATTTCTATGATCTTAAACCCAGGTCTGCAAGATGATTACCAAACCCTGACATTCAGATAAACTTGTGCAGTGGACAGGTATACTAACAGCACTTAAATGCATACAGTAGTCCTGAGATGACAGTGTAACAAATATGTTGGAATATATAAATATAGGGTCTATATTAGAACACAGAAGTTTCAAAACTTCGAATGATGTAATATCAAACCCTATTCAACGAAAGTTGAAAACATCGAACATGAAGAACAGCGAATTTTTTCCTAAGGAAAAAATTTGCTGTTCCAAAACACATACACACAACACAAGCACACCAAACAGAAATCCACACACATACACCTAAACTCTTACATGTAACCCTACAGTAAACAATACATACACCACTAACTAACCACTTACCTTAACCCAAACCCTAACCCTAAGGTCCGTCACTATCACACAGTCACCTCACCCGCACCCTAACCCTAACTCACCTACCCCACCCTAACCCTCATGTCAACACAATCGCACACTTACCTCACCCGCGCCCTAACCCTAACTCACCTAACCTGCCCTAACCCTTATGTCCACACAATCGCACACTTACCTGAACCGGACCCGTAACGTTCCACCACAGCACTGAAAATATCGAAGCAACAGAAAAGGACAACCAAATTCATTCCCTTGGAAAAAATTTGTTTTCTGTTTCTTCGATATTTTCAGCATTCACTGAAAATGGGTCGATATCAGAACACTCGAAGTTTTGAAACTTTGGTATTCTAATATAGACCCAAAAAACATAGTCTGCTTACCTACTGCTGCAGTCCTTGCACATTGAATCCATGCCAGTCCTAGGAAAGGTAAAGGAAAGCAGAATGGCAACAGCACTACACATTTAGCTGTACAACAGTGGTTAATTTTTCACTCATATATATGTACACTCAAATAAATGTTATCAGAAATGTAGCTAACACCCTTTACATAAGCATAAATCTGCAGCTATCTGAAATAACCAAAAACAACGCACATACAGCTGGACACAACTATATACATTTATGATAGAATGCAGAAATATTTTAATGATGATGAAGCAAGGCATTTCTGACTGCCCCACAGGTGATGCGAGAGTGGCACCCACATCCAGAATATATTGACACAATGATGACTGGGAGCTGTCCTGTATGCAGATGTGTGCTAGGAGCACTCTATAGCAGTTAAAGGACCTGAACACTGCAGCTATCTCACTTACACTCCACCAGTAAAGCAACCTGCTACACAATAAAACTATTTACAGTATTGCAGACTGACTGAAAACATTCTACTGATGATCTAATACAGTCTACCTGGACGCTCATCTTGAGTAGCAGGAGTGGCACCCACGTCAACGACATTTTGGCTTTTGGACTGCTGGGAGCTTTCCTGAGTGGCAATATTTGCCAATAATTATTCGGTGGTGCTGAGGAGTTCTTCTGCTGCAGGCCCACCACCAGTGACCTCACAATTGCATGCCACTTCAGTCGCATGCCTCCTCACTGCATGGATCATGTCAGTAGCTCTATGATGCACCCGCTCATACATGTGACTTTGTCTGTCCACCCTGTTGATATTTTGGACAAGGTCATCCCAGAGTTCTGCACAGTCAGCCATCCTTGTCCTCTATTGACAGCAGGACCTCATGGTGTTGTCTTGAGTGCTTCTATAATCAGCTCATTTTTGGCATTAGAGAATGGGGTCTCTGTCTCGGGAGCATATAATTTACTGAAAGACAAAATAACGATAACATATATAAAAATCACATAAGTACCAATTATTTTACAGATTATTCAGTAAAGTAAGATTCCTAATATTGAAAAGTGGATTAAATTATGCAGATTCAACATTATGCAGTAAATACCAAGAGCAGTTCCAAAAGTAAGAGAGTAACAATAGCAGAATATTATTTACTGCGCCCTAACAGATACTGAATTATGTCCCCCACTCAACATAATATTCCACTCTAGTCTGTTCCATAGCAGGGCTTCATCTGTCCTACCAACCCTCATAACATAACAGATACCAGGGTCAGGAACAATGTTAAGCAAACAATGGGGAAATGTTAAGAGTACTATCAAAGGATCTTTCCATGCAGCATGTGTACATAGTTAGCACACAATATCATACTTTGTGCCTACCCAACAGCCTCTGTATCTCTCACTTTACTGGTAAAGAAGGCAATGTAATGAGTATATGTCTAACAAATACATACAGAGTTACTTCACTGTAATTATCTACATTCCAGCATAGGCATTATTTAGGTTACAAGACAAATACATATCTGATGGAGTGCAATACTCCTCTGTTGAAATATAGTAAATCTGAAGAAATGTGTATCTCAGTTACAATCATGTACTAATTCTCAAGTTTGCCCAGTGACTCATTTACCTTTTTGTAATGGAGTACATAAATGATTGATTGCATGTGTCCTACTTACAGCATACACAACTGAAGTGCATGTTAATCAACCAATCCCATGGAGCTAGTCCACAAGATAGTAATGCTGTCTCCATTTCCTTTTTTGTTTTTTTTTGTGGACTGAGATAATACTGCAGTACAGATACAAAGGAGGCACAAACAGATTACCATTACCTGCTGCTTTATGAATACATCTGTCGATAATACAGGCTGAAGACACTGCTGCTGCCAGAAATAGCCATACACAGAGAAGGTGGAAATGTTTCTAGGGCACAGAGACCCAGGAGGAACAGAGTGAACTCTCTCAGCATTGACTGACAGACAGAGACAAATGCAGGAAAACCTCCCAGTGGAAAGTAAGGTATGCATTTAAATGCAATTTGTAGTCACTGTGATATTTCACACAGTAACATGGGCCATGCTTGATGAGTTACAGGCATTAACAGCCAAGATATTTAAAACATCACTGCATGGTATGCTACAGTATGGCAAATGTGAGCATTATTTCTGAGTATATATTCAGAGGAATGCTGCAATTGTATCATGTATTGCATTATCCTTAATTAATGTTTGCCTTACATTGGAGTCAAGTCATGCACACATGACAGCAAGATATGGGGAACAGGATAGGATCTACAATAACCATGACATGTACAACTCTAACTGCCAAAGCATGCTGAACAGCATGTGTATCATATGCCACATGTGTGCTGGCAAACCTGCCAGTTAACTTGAATCCCATATGTCTTCCCTCCCAAATGCCCAAGATATGTGCTCTGGGGGATATCTCACAGGCTCACACAGGGGTGGATGCCTTGGATTCACTCCCACAAAATAACAGTCGATGCTTGTTCATGGCAGCAAACATGGATTTACTTATTAGGTAACTGAATAACATATTCCCACTTAATATCCTTAAACATTGTAAAAGCAATACTATAGAATTGTTTAATACATGGTTGGTACCATAGTACTGGTCAGATGATTGCTGACTGACCAGGGTACACAGCATGTTAGGACAGTGTTGTATATTTGAAAACAGGAATCATAACAGCCTGTGTAAGGAGTAAGGGAATTATATTCCATGTTGAACATTTAACTACGTGTACATCTAACATGTTGTTGTTGTCTTTCGGCTTTTCCCGGTTAGGGGTCACCACAGCAGAACTCTGGTCTGCTAATGATTGGCAGTAGATTTTCACAAACGCCGAGGTGCCAGCTCGACGTTCAACCTTCAACGAAGGCACACCCATTTCCGCATGTCTTTCAAATGCCCACCCAAATGCAGGGAGGACATGCAGACTCCACACAGAAGACTCTCCCCGCACTCCAGCCGAGAACTGAATGGAAGAACCTCTTGCTGTGAGGCAACAATGCTACCGCTGCACCACCACGGACATGTACTACATCAAAATAAATGCACATTCCCTGTTGAGGTTGCTTGTGTGCTGAATGACTGCTACTGCTTGCTACAGTGGGATGTGTGAGAACAACAGCTTTAAGGCAAACATGCATTCCTCTGAATCTACATTGCATGTTGATCTGGATTGCACATGTCTGTAGGCATGTTCTCTGTGTACTAAAAAACTGAACTGCATATATCATAAATTAATGTATGTAGTCACTTCATTTTCTTATATTGAGCTTGTATGAACTTTACAATGAATACAAATGTAGCCACAGGCTGTGTAACTTCTCCTGTGCTAGAAAGATTTAAGTGTTATTTACAAGTTCAGAGAGTTTTGGGTTCAAATACAAGTAATGCATCCTCATTTTTGTAATGTATCCTTGTAATGGCTAGCAATGCAATGAATCCTAGACCTGTATGTCTACATTTTTGTTGTGGGAATACCCGTGATTGTAGGACTGTCATAGCTAAGGTTCAGGGTTGTAATACTGCAGAAGCCAGTCCTTTTTAATGGGGTTCCACTTTACATGATAAATGTTAGTAGTTGAGCTAGTATTTTCTATATAATGCTTATTGGCATGATGGATGAGGCAGTTTTCATAATGATATCTGTATTATTTCACATATTGTATGTAATTAGCTTTGCACAAACAAGTTGCCTGTGTTTGCTCAATGGCCATTTTCAAATGCTGCAGATCACAATGTTCTGCATTCTCAGTATCATAACAGTAATTGGTGGGAAAACACATTGTACATTGGTGTTCATCTGCATTAAAGATGGCTGGCGTTCAGGGAGAAGGATTAAGATTTTGTTCTCAAAGGTGGGGTGTGCAAGAGTCCAAAGTGTTTGTTGGACTCCTAGGGAATGATTATGGTTCCCAAATGTTGCAGGAGCACTATCATGGAACAGATTACAAATCGGATGCATGAAATAGTTTGGCCCGGGATTTGTTCACTGTTACCAGTATCCCCCCTCTGGCAAACAGTTTAGAAATGACTACCAAGACCTTAGGATGAGGAAGAGGGATACCCTAGAATGTTGGATGGATGAATGCAGGACTGATGGCGCTCCACAGATCTGTGAGTAACACTTACAGGCACTGCTTAAATGATGAAGCAGCTACATCTGTTTCTCATTGCTGATCATTCTGTCTTTATTTTTTTTCCTACAGCTAATGTGGAGAGAACACTAAATGTGGAGGCCTATGAGGGAATATTGAAAAGGATGAGATGCAACTGGTATGTATACTTCAAAATAGTACTGGCATTTTAGCATTAGGAGTAAATACAGCTTATTCTACTAAACACTTATATCACTGTGAGCATGCCTTTGTCTATTGCAATGCAACAGTGAGCATGCATTAGTATGTTTATAAAAACAGTCCGGTAATACAGAGTAAATAGGGGTTGTAGAAAACTATACTTTCAAACTATATAGGACACGTTTCAGATGACATACATATTGCAATGTAAATCATTACATATACACCAGGGACACTGAACATGCTGTAGATTGTTATCATTATAACAGTGAACATGTATTTATAACAGTGTAAAAGGAATGAGTGCTGACATAATGCTGTATTCCAAATAGAAAGTACACTATTACATGGTCAATGCTTGTGGTTCGGATAACACACTCCCCAAATGTAATGGCAGCTCCTTGTAATAATTTCTTAGGTTGTCTACAGTAACATTGAGTACTGTTATGTATTCAGAATGATAGCAGTGGAAGTGCAGAACTCTAGAACTGTGCCCCAGATGGCCTGCTGTCAACTGTAAACATTGTACATTCAACATGCATATGTTCAAGATATGCAAGTATGAATGATTGCTGGATGCAATCTGATTTGTAGTATAGTGTGTCTGTGTTAGCAATAGGGTAGTGTTCAATGTAATAAAGGTATTTGTTAGCATTTGTCATTGTTATAAGTAAAACATAACACAATATCATACATTACTTGTACAAAGCTTTGTATATTATCTGTGCAGGTACTAATGTTCTCTTCTTTTTTTCTCTCACCCCACCCCTTCTCTTCTTTTTATATTTGTTTTATAATATTATTATTATATTATGTTTCTAATCATATTTTCCTTTATAATACTTATTTTTTTGTAAATGTTATTTTGTACATTATTTTGCATTATTTTATTTCATTTTTTTATATTTATTCTCATTTCATATTACTACAGTATGGCAGAGTAGGACAGTACCACCCTGGAATGCCTACACTCCCTCCACCGGCTACAGCATCAAGGCCCAGCACTTCTGGACTGCAGTCTGCCAACGCCCCCAACAACCCCTGCCCTACCTTCACTGTCAGGTATTTCTGCCTGGAGCAGAGGCAGGGTGGGGTGATTTTGTCACCTGCGCTGAACTGCCATGTTTGGTGCATATGATTGTGTGCCACACAATTAGTGCACAACTGCACCGAGTGGAGACACCGAATTCCATCATCACAACACAAGGAGACACAGATATCAGACACAGTAGCCACTGGCATAGTCAGGTGAAAGTGATGACAGTGTATCGGGTAGGGACTTGATTCTCACTGTCCCAAACATTACATCCATAGGCTTATGATTCCCTCACCCCCACCCCCACCAAAGTGTTCATGCCCCACTTGTGTCCTTCACCAACCCTGTTCTTGTCTCACATATCTTGTCTGTCTACAAATGCTTCCTCATCTTCCCAACTTGCCTGGCCCTGACTTGCCTATGACCCTTCCCCAACATTCCACTCTCTTCTTTAAAAAAAAAATAACAAGGGCACCCTTATTTATTTATTTTTATTTGACATTTGTTAACTGAGTTAGTCTGACTGGGCAGCAGCCTTTTTTCAGTGGAGGCCCGAGGAGAAAAGCTTCAAATGTTACAGGTAAGTAAAAGTAGTCATATGACAGAGTTATAACTAAAATAACAAAAAATTATAAGAGTAGAAAATTTCTAAGAGTATGTTAAAACAAACATGCTAGAAAATGGTCATTAAATGGAACACAATGTAGTACAAAGTTACATACAAATAGTAAAGTAGGCTTCAGAAAATATAGATAAGTTTGTACAACAGAAGGAAACAAATATATTATAAATGCATAATATAAACATGAGATATTACCAAGGCGAGAGACAATTTTCAAGACTGTAGCTGTGGAGGCTGCAGGAAAGATTAACTATTAGTAGATATTTTTTAGAGGCAGAGGCAGAAAGAGGACAGAGAAATGGTTGCTGTAATAGTATTAGAGGAAAGGAGGGGAGGTGGATTAAGTTGGGTCATTGAATAAGGATGTCCATGATAGAGAGAGAGAGTTTTCTTTAGTGTTTTTTTTAAGAGTTAGGGTTAGAGATCTGTGTAACACTTAGTGGTAGTTTATTCTAAGCATTTGCCACTGAGTAGCTGTAGAGGTGTTTACCAATGTTTCTGTTGGGTGCATAAACTTGCAGAAGATGCTGTTGGGAGCTATGGATGGCCTGATTGGGAGTATAGGGCTGGATGAGAGTAGCGACAGAGGGACAGGAGGAGCGCTCATGTAAGATGGAATGAGCCATGAGAAGCTGGTTAGTAGGATTTGCTGATGAAGTTCCGGCCACTGCAGGTTTTTCAAGGCTAGGCAGTGATGAGAGTAGTAGGTTTGGTTACAGGCAAATCTTACAGTTTTTATTATAGGCGAGTTCCAGTTTAGACAGAAGTTTGGATTAGATATTAATGAGAATAGGGGTCTAACGAAGGGTGGGGAGTAGGAATGCTTCTGCAAGAGAGATCCTAGAGACATTTGTGCCTATATAGCAAGCCTAACTTTTGATGTGTCTTTTTAATGCACTGCTAAATAAGGAGATCAAACTTTAGTTGGTCATCGATAATAACTCCTAGCAATTTCATGTGAGGGTCTACGGAGCTAATGGTGTTGTTAAGGGAGCAGACAGTAAAGGTAGTTTTATGATGTTGGAGAGATTTAGGAAGGAATATAAGACATTTTGTTTTCTTAGGGTTAAGTAGCAATTGGTTAGACATTATCCCTTTTTCAACTGAGTGCAAAGACTCTTGGTTGAGGTTGCATAGGTGGGTGATATTGTCAGAGTAGGAGATGATGGTGGAATCATCAAAATGTTATATGACAGATGAGAGTGGACAGGAAGAGAGTAGGTCATTAGTAAGGATATTGAGTAATAGGGGTCCAAAATAGAGCCTTGAGGTACCATATTTGTACTGGTAAGAGGAGACCTGTCCACCCAAACAAAACATTCATCCCATACATAGCTCTCCATATCACAGATCCGTCTACTTGACACCCATGATGTGGTTCAATTGGTTTCATTACTCAGTTATGCTGTTGTCACCTCTCTCTCTGGAGGTGACAGTCCAAATTCAGTTTCAAATGTGCACGTCCCCAGTTGTTACTTTTGAATAAATGGATAGCTATGGTTCTTCCTTGCTCCCTTCCTGCACATTCCTACCTTCCTTCCACTTTGTTTTTCCCCCTGCTTGTTCCCCATTTCATCAGTTTCCTATCTTCCCCATTACTTTTTTTTTTTTACAGAATTATTGCACAATGGTGTGTGATGTGCCACATTGCTAAGCAATGGCAGTGGCATAGTTGAGCATATTCATTTATTTTGTATAATTTTTTTCACTCGATGGTGCGCATTGCATATACACACTTCATTTGTAAGAAATATATTGCTGCAAAACTGCATTCCATAAAAAATAAAGAATTACATGATGCTATTTTCAAACCTTATACCTTCTGTGCCATAAATGTGAGGTGAGGTCCTGTTCTAGTGAACTAATCCAGGAACACACCCCACATAACACTTAGTGAAGCTACAGGTGTTTATATAGGTGTGGCTGCATACCAATTAAAATTTTGTGTTGATTATGCTTTATATTAGCTGATACCCAACTTACTGTGTGGTCCTGTGTGTTAAAAGCAGTGATAATTTAATTAGCATTGAAGCCTATGGTACTGGCTTCCATGTTTTGTGTTACCACATCTTCCCATTAATGTGCTCTGTGCACCAGCCCTCAGACACCGCATAAGGCACAATAAATCGGGAAGATGTGACACACTATGCTGGCTGACATTTCAAATAGTTACATTGTAACAGGTCATAAAGGATTACACATAAAACAGCATGTGTTTCACGCCAATAGCAGTAAGGTAAACATTGAGAGATATCTGTAATGGTGTGCACTGCCTAGCATCATGCACACACTTTAAAACAATTACATTAGCTTGGGCAATGGTAACCAATGTGCACCTGCTATAAATATATAAAAAATACTGAGTTCCAAAAAGTGCAGTTCTAACTCTGGTTGAAGTTTTTTAGGCTGCAGTCTCAAAATAATACATCCATGTCTTGGATTAGAACCCTAGGCCAGCTGTATGCCATTCTAAGGCCCTACACATGTCCCAACATGTGCTTCACAAGTGTGAGTGAAGAAAACTGCATAATAACATTTTTTACATTGCTGAGCGATGCTGCACAATGCACAGCATTGTACATGTGTTTATTTGGGAAAATACAAAAATGACAATATATATTTTTAGAATACAGCTTCTCATTAATGATTCTGTGGCTTGATAGGTTAATGCATTGTTGCAGAGGTCCAATGGTACTGCATTCAAAATAGGGTAGCAGCATACTTTTACAACTATGTACTACAGTTTTATAAATATTCCCATATACTATTGCCTCTTAAACATGCTTTGTGATGGTGCACATCATGCACCATCCCATTATAATTCTTTAAAGAAAAGGGGATGATAGGATAGTGGTGAAATGAGGAGAATGCATGGGGATAAACAAAGTGACAGGAAGGTAAGAATGTGCAGGAAGGGTGTAGGGAAGAACAATAGCTATCCATTTCTTCAGCAGTAACAACTGGGCCACATGTACACAATTTAAGATGTATTTGGGCTGCTGGCTCCAGAGAGAGGGATGACAAGAACATAATTTTGTTGTGAAGCCAATTGGACCAAATTAGATGAGTAAAGTACACATCTGCAAAATGGATAGCTGTTTATGGGACGATATTTTTTTTTGAGACAGGTTCCCTTTTCATTTTTTTTTTCTTTACAGGAGAGAGTGGAATGGTGGGGGAGGGACATAGGCAGTTCTGGGCCAGGTAAGGTGGGAAGGTGAGGAAGCATTTGCAGACAGACAAGACATACAAGACAAGGACAGGGTTGGTGAAGGACACAAGAGGGGGCTTAACACCTTGGTTGGGGTGGGACTGGAGGAATCAAAGTCCCATGGACATCAGCACTGCAACAGTGTGAATCAAGTCCTCACCTACTAGACTTTCAGCACTATTCCATCACTGTGCCAATGTTTGTAGTAGCCGACATCTTGACCTATGGCCTGTCTGCCATTAGGAATGGACAGCATGTTCTCCATCTGGCATAGGTGTGTGCCTACAGTCTGGTGCACAATCCTACACACCACATCTGCAAACTCTGCATGGGTGATGCAAGTAACCCTCACCTCTGATCCTAGGGGGGAACACACACACCCCTGGTCCTTAGGGCAGATCTACCTGAGGGTTCAAGTAGGACAGCGGCAGCAGGGGTGCACAAGATGATAGCCCATAAGTGCTGGGCCTTGGTGCTGCAGCTGGTGGAGCAAGCAGAGGTGGATCACCAGGAACCAGCCTACCCTGCTGTGCTGTATTAATAAAATAAAGAAAAAACAATAACCAACATTAAATAAATTAAACATAAAACAGTAAACAAAATCAATCATTTTACAAGAAGAAAAAAAAATTATAAAACAAAAATTATAAAAAAGGTTAAATATCAATTCAGTGCAAACAGAATGATACATGATGAAAGTTAACAGAAACACAAGATGAAATAATACATAAAACAAAATATAAAAAGGTAATAAAAATGATATAAAAAGGTAAAATATGATTAATGAAATATAATAATAAGAATTAAATCATAATAAAAATAAGTAATACACAAATAACAAAAAGAAGATATGGGGTGGAGTGAGAGAAAAACAGGAGAACATTAGCAGCATCACATATTATACTACAAGCTTCCAAAAATAAATTTGTCTTCTATTACAGCCTACTTTAAATGACAACATTTGCAAAGAAATCCATTTATTACTTGGACTATATGTATAGTGATTACATGTGAAACCTGAAGCCACAGTTGTGGAGGTCTGCATTTCAAATGTTATAATTATGATTGCGTAACAGTACTGTCATTTTATTGATGAAAAGGTAACACCGTATTGTAATCAGATGATTTACTAATGCAGACTTTCATTGGATTACAACATAATGCAAACACTTTTTCATTTTACACTTTAAAGACTCACGGTCACTATTATATGGGAATGTGCAACTGCTGCTTTGTGTTTAAGACAATACTTTTCCACCTTTTAGAGCAGGATATCTGGGCATATCATTACATATTGGGTGTACAAGGACCCATAATTAGGAACATATTGCAAATGTTGCTATTACAAACATGGATAGTTGCATAGGATTTGTGTTAACATAACTTTTTGACACACATTTATTTATTGATGTGTACATTAAGTACTTGCCAGACAACCATGAACCCTACAATGACCAGGGCAAAGAAGTGATTCTTAAATCTGGATTTTCAGCAGACATAAGTAGTTTTGAAACGTACTACACAGATATGCATTTCTAAATTCATAACAAAGTATGATATAGCTACTAATCCATCCATAACTGTTAAGGCTGCCATAAGAGTGCTTTATATAATTATTCTTACTTACCAAATGCTTGTCTCATCCTCTCCAGTCACCAAGCATGTGATCTCACATTCAAGGCCCTCTCTTCTGCAGCTGTGGAAAAAAGGAAAATAAAAAGCAATTATGAATATTAGTGTTTACCATAGCCAGCTTGAGTATTTTCAGGTAATACATTGAATTCATGCATACATATCACCAGGGTGTTCCCAGCCTGACAATCCCTTATCCACTGATCAAGGGTATCCCTCTTTCTCTTACAGAAGTCATCATAGTGGGGATGATACCTCACTAGTGAGGGGGATACTAATCACAATGGTAAGTGCCTTTGCCAAACTATCCCAGTCTTCCACTTTGTATTGGGTGCCAGTTTAGTCCTCCTGCAACAGGCGTAGACCATGATCCCTAACCAAGAGCCAAATACAAATCTTGGACTCTTGGACACCCCAGTGCTGTGCTCTAATGCTCACAATTTCGCCTGCTCCAGTCATTGCTACACAAGTCAAATCTCAGTGTATATAGTGCAATTCCTGGCATTTCCCCTTTAAATACTATGGTTTTCTGTCACTTGCACTTACTGAGAGTGTGCACTGTATACAAGCTGATACATCTGAAAATGGTACACACTGCTTACTATCATGCAAACCCTATATATGTATTAAACCAAACCCATATTTGCAAAGTGCTCCTTTATCTAAGATATTGGCAAAAACCATCACCAAGACAATTCCATGGTTATTTTCTTACATTGCCAATTTATTTGGATATGCTGCAATGTCAAACCATCATAAGAAATATGCATTCCTTGGATTAGGACCCAGGTCCATCTGCACTTTTGTCCAACACTTAACCCATGTCAAAGGGCAGCAACATCATCAATGTTGTTTTACTAGTTATTATACCTTCCAATGTTTGAGCATAGCACAGCTCTGCTTACTGGGTTTGTGTGTTTTTTTTTCCTGCAGGTGAAGTTTTCCTGTGTTCCATGTTTCATTTCTTAGAAGAATGTACATAACTATGTGCTCTGCCAGGATTTTTCTGTCATTTGAAACTCTTGTTACTACAATGATTTTTAGTGGTATGTCGATTCAGTTTGCTGTTAGCTTGTTATCTTTGGATAACTTAACTAGGGATCAGACAATGCAGCTAAGAATTGCTGTGTTTTCCTGTTAGTTTGGAATGAAGTATATGAGAAAAAGTACATGCCTGTGGTGTAAGTTTACAGAGAATGAGTACAATAAATGGTATCTGAGTGTACTATTAAAGAAAGTATTTTATCATGTTTATTTATAATTATCAAGTAAGTAGCTGAGAAGCATTCTGCCATAGCCCAGAATGATCCCACAGTACAAGGACAAAATGATTGATTTCAACAAGTGGCTAAGCTTCTGGTGTCATTCAAAGGGGATCCAGTATCTGTCTGCTTGGGATGACATGGTCGACAGACTACGATGCTTTGCCACAGGTAGCCTGCACCTGTCGCCCCTAGGATTCCGAATACTGGCTAAGGCTCTTGCTGCCCCTATAGTGCCTCTTTTAGGCAGGGTTCAAGTAACAAATTCACCATGATAACACGAACAGGCAAGCAAAAACTGAGGGTAATGCTACTCAATGCTAGAAGTCTAAATTTTAAAATGCACTCACTCGAAGCACTCCGTAAAATGGAGAACATCGATATTTGTGCAGTGACTGAGACCTGGTTCAAGGCTCCAGAGAGCATCCCTGCACTACTAGGCTATAACTCATACCACACGTTTAGGCCATCTAACCTGGACCGAAACACCAAAGATGGGTGTGTGTCCATATTCATTAAGGATATCCACACCTCCAGGTTAGTTGCTCAACATAATGCATCCGAGGTTATCCAAGTGCAACTAACTCTTGGCAAAACTGCAATCCAAATTGTAGTTTGCTACAGATCACCCACCATGCCCCAGGATTCCCACTCCTCTTTTCTTGATGTACTGGAAAATATTAGGGTTCAACCAAACACCCGAATAATGGGCGAATTCAACTACCCCACCATTAACTGGCAAAACTACTCATGTACTAACTCCTGAGCACAACGCTTTCTGGAATTCATAAACTCCAATGCCCTAGATCAACTTATCCACACCCCCACCAGGGGCAACAATATCCTAGACCTAGTCATTACCAGCATGAGTGACCAGTGTTCCACACCTGAAGTCATCTCCTCGTTGGTCCGATCCAACCATAAGCTAATCTCCCTTGATATCCACATCCCGCCCCCACCCCCCATTAAGGAAACCACAGTAAGACATTTCACCAAAGCCAACTTCATGCTTCTTAAGACAGAAGTAGTGAACTTCATGACACCCATGCAGATGGACAATACAGTTACAACTGCTGAATCCTACACAAATACGCTCTATAAGCACCTACATGAGTGCATGGATCGTGCTATCCTAAACAGAACCAAGACGCTATCCTCAAAAAAAGGAAGCCAATCTGGTGGTCCCCTGCCATAAACAAACTGTACAACAGAAGGAAGAAACTGTTGCAAAAGAGAGTAAAATCCCATGAGTGGAGGAGCTCCCTGGTCAGCCTCAGTAAGAAGCTGAAATCTCTTATAAAATCCTCCAAAGCTAGCTACGAAAATAAAATTGCCACTAATTTCAAGGACAACCACAAAGCATTCTATAGCTATGTCAAGAATCTCAATGGCAACACCCAGATCTGCTGTGAGTTACAGCACAAAGGCATGAAAATTACAGAACCAACTGATATTGCCAACATCCTGGCAGATAGGTTCAGTGCTAACTTTACCCCCCCCACCCCCTAAAGGGCCCATATCTATACAGGAAGAATGCAGAGTCCCTGTAATCACAACTACGCAGGTGAAAGCTGCACTCTCTAAAGCCAAAAACACAGCATCCATGGGAATGGACAACATCCCAGGCTGTGTTTTACACAGACTTCAGAATGAATTGGCTCCCCACTTAAGCACCATGTTCAATAATAGCCTCGTGTCAGGCTTTGTGCCCACTGAATGGCATACAGCAACAGTTATCCCACTCCACAAAGGGGGAGCCACCACTGTTCCTGGGAACTATAGACCTATTAGCCTGATGAGCCTAGTCTGCAAATCCATGGAACGTATCATCATGGAACTCATAAACAAAGACATTGGTAACCTCCAAACTCTGGATCCCACCCAGTTCGGGTTTGTGAAAGGCAGATCATACCTCCTGAACCTGATCGACTTCTTTGAGGCAGTCACCAAAGACGTAGATGAGGGTAAAGTGGTTCACACGGCCTATCTTGACCTCGCCAAGGCTTTCGACACCATACCCCATTCTGGAATTATAGCTAAACTCAATAAACTAGGCATAAATCCCTACGTCACAAGATGGGTTGGCAACTGGCTCACTGACAGAACCCACACTGTAAAAGTTGCAGACTCCAAATCTGACCTCAAACCAGTGACAAGTGGAGTACCACAGGGTTCCGTCCTGGGACCGCTCCTGTTTGGTATCTACATCTCTGAAGTACAGGCTAACACAGAAGGCCTCTGGCTAATGATGTTCGCAGATGACTGCAAACTAGGAGCCATAGTCAAGTCCCCAAATGATGTGAACATCCTGCAGAAGGGTCTCTCTAAGACAGATGCCTGGTGTCAGTGCCATGACCTAAAGCTCAGTGCCAAAAGGTGCAGTGTCATCCCCTTTAGTAAAAGCTCTTTACCCATGAACTACCACATAGGCAGCAATCTACTTAACACCGAATGCATGATAAGAGACCTTGGGACCCAGGTGGACAGTAGTCTCTCCTTTGATAGTCACATCGCCACAGTAGTCAGGAAGTCCTTCTACGTGGCACACCTCATCATAAAAGGGTTCTCATCCAGGAAAAAAGAGGTCATTGTTCCTCTCTACTCATCACTCATTAGACCCATTATAGAGTACAACGCCCGTTTTGGAATGTACCTCACAAGATATCTGCAGCAGCTGTAAAGGCCACAGAAGTACCTCACAAAGAGGATTACTGGACTCAAACAAATGCCCTACACCGACCGCCTCAAAAAACTCCAGCTTTACTCCGTAGCATATCGCCTACTCAGAGGTGATCTGTGCCTAACATATAAAGCTATGTCAAACCCAGAGCTGTTGGACATGCTACACCTAAAGAAATCCCAATCCCTCCAAGCTACATGCTCAAGGGACCTAAGCCTTGTCACCACAATAAACAGGACATGCTGGAGGGATAGATTTCTATCCCAAAGACTTCCCATACACTGGAACAGGCTACCCATCTATGTCAAGCAAAGTTCTTCATTAGCACTATTCAAGAAAAATCTTGATGAGTAGATGGGAAATAAGAAATACACCCCGGGGATCACTTCTGTGTCTCTGCTCGTCAGTGGCACAGGAAAATAAGTTTCTTGGTTAGTGTAAGCCAGGGAACCTTGTTGGCAAGGCTTGTGTAGGCCCTTGGGCCGATAGCCTAGTACCTACCTATGAACCTATGAACCTATATGTGTAGAAGACAGTTATTAGAGGAGAAAGGCTCCAGTTAGTTCATTTATCATTTAACAGAGTAAGAGACTGCCAAGTTTTTCTCAAATATCATTCATTTCTGTGGGTTCCTACCAGATTATGGTTGAAATATTTGAGTATTATTACATTCCTTTTTGTATGCATATATTGATATGGATTTAGGACATTTGCTTGAGTGAGCAAACGACCAAAACCCAAACGGCCGGGCATACTTATGCGAAAGTTCTTTTCACCGAAGAAGCACTTTCGTGTAAGTATGCCTGTTGCCGAGGTTGCACTATGGCGCAGGTAAGGGAAATTTCCCTTTTCCCCACTGTAGTATGATCTTGGAGGGAGAATATTAAAGTGGGGGGGGGTGTGTGGGGGGCACAGCATATGTAAATGTAGTGTTTTATTTTTTTTTTTGTAACACGCTTTAACGAAAGCTCTTTTTCAATAAAAGTGCTTTTGTTAAAGTGTGTTTGGTTATTATGGATTTGGACGTTTGCTCACTCGAGCAAACGTCCTAGATCCATTGGAATACATTTTGTATATAAAGGTAGAATATGCTTATTGCTTAGCATGAAGAGAGATAAGCTACAGCAAAGATGATTTTAGATAATCTGTTACATATTGGATCAGCAGATAGCCATTTGGAGCATTTTATCTAATGTGGTAAATTACGGTATAAGCTTGATTTTGAAGCTAGTTTTAAATACAAGGGCTGTTCAGCCATATATACATTCTTAATGTTGTGATTAAAAAGCATAATTGTACTCATTGAAGAAGTCTTCTGGAGTCAGAGGGCTGTTTTATTCATTATTTTAGATGTTTACAAAGACAAAGGAGTGTGCATTCAGCAATGTGTCATTTAAATCTAACTTATTGGAGACAAATATTAGCAAAATACCTAATAACATTCAACATATCATCTGACAATTGATTACTCATTACAGTTCAGTTGTAATGCAACAATGGTTAACTTCATGCATATCATTTGGCAAAATACTACTTCTTAAATTACTATTTTGAGTTAAGTAATGTGAAATATCTGATGTAAAATTTAACAATCACAAATCAAAACTTAACTTTACCAAGATGCATAATACTATAACCTCCCCTGAGCTCAGTATAGGCCAGGAAATGCAAGATTTAATATATCTGTGAATATCATGAAGAAAATTCTGTGATAAAATAAGGGTTAGGAATTATGAAAGAATTTTGGAAGAAGTATCTAAGCAGTGACTCTTGAAAACAGATTTCAGCTTATAAAATGCTTTTACTTCACAAGGTCTTAGCCATAGTTCAGTTAATGGTTCATTCTCCAATGAGTTGCAAGAAAGTACGTCAATAAAATACAGTTCTTTATGGTATCAAAAATAAAAAGGATTGCTTTCTGCCACCATATAAGATATTGGGGATTGAGAGGAATAAAAGATACCTGCTATAGAAACTAATGCTGAAACAGCCTTATTTAAAATTATTCTGCCATGGCT
>NC_056736.1:805013622-805129527 GCF_019279795.1 Protopterus annectens
GCAGAGCTGCCAGGTGAAATATATCAGAATCAGCAAATTACACAGGTGGCAGACTAGCCCAGCCCAGCCCAGCACTTTAAACTCTGCAAACAGCATTCTTCCCTGTTTTTTCCAAAGAACACTGCAACACTGCAGTATACAAAGTGGGAAAGCTTAAAAACTTTAAAGTCAGACAAAATGTTAGGGGCTGCTCTTGCTATCATAAACCAATATATGCGAGGTGCTGTGGGTGGTGATGTTGTGAATGCTGCTGAGCAACCCACAGTGAGGAGATGGAAAAGAGTGTACAGACCCAGGGTAACCTACCAGGGACTACATGAGCTGGAGATAGTTGAGCTCTATAGGGTGGACAGAGACCTCCTGCAGCAAATTGTTGAGCTGTGCCAGCCACGCCTCACACACAGAACCAACATAGGGGAACCCAACCTAGTGGATACCAAGGTATGTGTTGGCCTATGAATGCTAGCTACAGGTACCTTCTGGAGGCCAACTCGTGATATGATGGGGATTTCACAGGCATCAGCATCCAGGGTACTGCACCAGTTCCTGAATGCCATGTCAGCACATGTCGGTGAGCATGTATATTTCACCAATTCCCATGAGGCATTGGCCAGCAATATCCATCTTTTCCACCAAATAGCAGAATACCCTGAGGTAGTGGGTGCCATAGACTGCACTCACATACACATCAAAGCACCACTTGGTAAGCGGGGTAGGGTCTACATTAACCGCAAGGGCTTCCCCTCCATCAACTGCTAGGTCATGTGCAATGCCCAGGGCATAATAATGAATGTGTGTGTTGGCTGCCCTGGAAGTTATCACTATTCCCACATCTGGCAGCTGATGCAGCTGTACCAGAGATTTGCCAATGGGGACATCCCTGATGGTCAACTAGTGGGGGATGCTGGATACTCACTGGAGCCGTGGCTGATGACACCCATCAGAAATACACACACACTCGAACAATAACTCCATAATGAGGCACACACACAAATAAGAAACATAATTGAGCATGTGTTTGGGATGCTCAAGTCATGGTTCCGGTGCCTGGACACATCTGGTGGTGCCTTGCAGTACTCACCAACTACATGTACCCAAATTGTCATGGTATGTGCCATGCTACACAACATGATCCTGCAGAAACAGCTTTAAAAGGAACAACATGGGCCAGGGCCAAACAGCCCCCCACCATTGCCAAGGCCTGCACAGGCACAGCGTGACTCAGAGGAGGAACAACCTGAGCCTGTCCCAGTAGGCAGAAGTAGGCATTCCCAGTATGCCCTGGCCTTGGCAAAGAGGCAATGCATAGCACATACACTGACTCATTAGGAACCCTGGAAATGACACCTCTCTCTAACTCACACATAGGTTCATAGGTTGTTACTAGGCTATCAGCCCTAGGGCCTATACAAGCCTAGCCATAACAATTCCCTGGCAATTTCTTCCCACACTATTTACTTCCCTGGACCCCTGTCTAGCAGGGTGACTGACGTGATCCCCGGGGTGAATTTCCTTTCTCCCATCCAATCGTCAAGGTTCCTTTTGAAGAGGACCAAAGAGGCACTCTGCTTGACATGTATGTGCAATCTATTCCAGAGTCTGGGGAGTCTCTGGGTCAGGAACCTATCCCTCCAGCTTATTTTGTTTATTGTGATGACAAGGTTTAGATCCTTGGAGCATGTGTCTCTGAGGGATTGGAATTTCTTTAAGTGCAGCATGTCCAACAGCTCTGGGTTTGACATGGCCTTGTATGTTAAGCAAAGGTCGCCTCTGAGTAGACGATATGTGACAGAGTATAGCTGGAGTTTTTTAAGGCGGTCAGCATAGGGCATCTGCTTTAGGCCTGTGATTCTTTTAGTGAGGTATTTCTGCGGCCTTTCCAGTTGTTGCATATGTCTTGAGAGGTACATACCAAATGGGGCGTTGTATTCTATAATGGGTCTAATGAGGGATGAGTACAGTGGGACAATGACCTCCTGTTTTCTGGATGAAAAGCCCTTAGTGATGAGGTGTGCCACATAGAAGGATTTCCTGACTGTTGTGGCGATGTGGTTATCGAAGGTGAGACCACTGTCCACCTGTGCCCCCAAGTCTCTTATCACACTTTCAGTGTTTAGTGTACTGCCACCTATATGGTAATTTATGGATACATGTTTTTTCCCAAAGGGGATAACTATACATTTCTTGGCATTGAGCTTGAGCCCATGGCTCTGGCACCAGGCATCTGTTTCTGTAAGGCCTTTTTGTAGAATATCCACACCATTTGGGGATTCAATAATGGCTCCCAGTTTGCAGTCATCTGCAAACTTTGTTATCCAGAGTCCCTTAGTGTTGGCCTGTACTTCAGAGAAGTAGATGCCAAACAAGAGTGGTCCCAGGACTGAACCCTGAGGTACTTCAGTTGTCACTTGTCTGGAGCTGGATTTGGAGTCAGCTACTTTTACAGTGTGGGTTCTATCAGTAAGCCAGTTAGCAACCAATTGGGTGACATAGGGATTAATGCCCAGCTTAGTAAGATTATCTATGATTCCAGAGTGGGGGATGGTGTCAAAGGCCTTGGCAAGGTCTAGATAGGCTGTGTGGACCACCTTACCTTTGTCCATGTCTCTGGAGACTGATTCAAAGACGTCAATCAGGTTCAGGAGAGAAGATCAGCCCTTCACGAACCCAAACTGGATGGGGTCCAGTGTTTGAAGGTTGCCAATGTCTTTGTTTATAAGTTCCTGATAATATGCTCCATGGCCTTGCAGATAAGGCTTGTCAGACTGATGGGACGGTATTTTCTGGGATCCAAGGTGGATCCCCCCTTGTGGAGTGGGATAACTGCAGCTCTGCGCCACTCAGTGGGCACGAAACCTGAGGTGAGGCTATGATTAAACATGACACTTAAGTGAGGTGCCAGTTCATATTGTAGTTCATGTAGTACACAGCCTGGGATGTCATCTGGTCCAATGGACGCTGTATTCTTAGCTTTGGAGAGTGCATTTTTTACCTGTGTGGCCGTTATTACCAGAATTTGGCAATCTTCCGGTATTGAGATGGGCCATTTAAGGGGTGAGAGGGGGGTGAAGTTGGCACTGAATCGATCTGCCAGGATATTGGCAATATCCTTGGGATCAGTATATTTAATGCCATTCTGTTTTAGCTCAGAGCAGATCTGAGCATTGCCATTTAGATTCCTGACATAGTTATAGAATGCCTTGTGGTTGTCTTTGGAATCTTTGGCAATTTTATTTTCGCAACTAGCTTTGGAGGATTTTATGAGGGATCTCAGTTTCTTACTGAGGCTGGTAAGGAAGTTTTTTGCATCCTGGGATTTTCCTTTTTTCTGCAACAGTTTCTTCCTTTTGTTGTAGAGTTTGTTTATGGCAGGGGACCACCAGATTGGCTTCTTTTTTTTGGATGAGAGCATCTTGGTTCTATTTGGGGTGGCACAATTTATGCATGAGTGGATGTGCTCGTACAGTGCCTTAGTGTAGGATTCAGCAGTTGAACTTTCAGCTCCCGTCTGCATGGGTGTCATGAAGTTTGTTACTTCTGACTAGAGTAGCATGAAGTTGGCTTTGGAGAAGTTTTTTATGGAAGTTTCCTTACTGGGGGTTGGGGGTGGGATGTGGATGTTAAGGGTGATTAGCTTATGGTCAGATCTGACTAGTGAGGGGGTGACCATAGGTGTAGAGCATCAATTTCCCATATTGGTAATGACCATGTCTAGGATATTGGAGCCCCTGGTGGGACTGTGGATTAGTTGATCCAGGGCGTTGGAATTTATGAATTCCAAGAACCGTTGGGCAAAGGTGTTGGTACATGAGTAGTTTTCCCAGTTAATGGCAGGGTAGTTAAAATCACCCAGTATTAGGGTGTTTGGTTCTATGTTAATATTTTCCAGTATGTTTAAAAAGGTGTAGTGAGAATCTTGGGGTATGGTGGGGGATCTGTAGCAAGCTACAATTTGGATTGCAGTCTTACCTAGTGTTAGTTGCACCTGGAGAATTTCAGACGCATTGTGTTGGGCAACTAGCCTGGTGGTGTGAATATCCCTGGTGAATATTGACACTCCTCCACCTTTAGTGTTTCAGCCCTGCTTTGGTGGCCGAAAAGTGTGGTAAGAGTTGTAACCTGGTATTGCAGGGGTGCTCTCTGGAGCCTTGAACCAGGTCTCAGTTACTGCACAGATATCGATGTTCTCCATTTTTAGGAGTGCCTCGAGAGAGTGCATTTTGAGGTTTAGTCTTCTAGCATTGAGTAGCATTACCTTCAGATTTTGCATGCTTGTACCTGTTACGGTGGTGGTTTTGTCCTTTGAACTTTTCCTAAAAAAGGCACTATAGGGGTAGCAAGAGCCTTAGCCAGTAACCTGAATCCCAGGGGCGACAGGTGCAGACCATCTCTGGCAAAGCATCGTGGTCTGTCAATCATGTCATCACATACAGTAAAAGGGATGCCTAACTTGACACTACCCGTCTTCAAACATGTATAGGGAGTGTAATATGTGCATCCGACATAAGCAGCCCTGCAGCACCACCTGAGGCATGAGTCCCTATTTTAACCAATATAAAGCACTGCTAAGCAAAATTTACCAGCAGTGAGCATATTTAAATACAATTGCTTGTAGCTGCACACCGCGCTAACCAGCTCAACGTCGGGAAATGTTGGGCAAAGTCGGGCAATGTTGGGCAAAGTCAGGCAAAGTCAGGTAAACACGCTCACACCTGCTTTACTGTACCTTAACCAGTCAGGTCTGTCTAGTAGGAAAATAAAAAGCAGTGACAGGGCTTGAACTCAGGATACTGTACACTATAGTCACAGTACTGAACCACTAAGCCATGACAGCATTTCACTGGTGCAGACACAACTTAAGTCACTCACACATACCATTTGGGGGGGGGTCACATACCTAACAGTCACAGCCGGCAGGACAATTGTAAACAAATGCAAACACAAACAAATGCTGTATCCTCCCGTCTGAAGAGGCATATGAGTAACCTCCCCCCCAGGTCTATGCAGACAGATAACAGCAGGCCAGGCAGTGTGATGTGGGTTGGGTAGGCTATGAAGTCACAAACCAATATGCGTGTAATTGGAAGCTAAGGTCTGTAGTACAGTGGTATGCCTCAAGCCAGTACGATAGGCAACAGTATAGACTGAAATGGAGTACCTGAAATAGCAGTGCAGGCCTAGCAAATGTGTAAGTGTCAGGTGTACCCCTCATCCTATGTACACCCACAGTAACAATCATGTGTGCCCCCCCCGGGTAGAAATGTACACATAATAGCTGACCCCCTGTATGGAGAAATGTTGATAAGTCTGTGCAAATTGACTCATGGAAGCCCTGCAGGCACAGCGTGCTTCCTGTCAATGTGCAACACAAAGGTGAGCCCTAAGTAAAAACCAACTTGATTTTTCACACACATATAGTATATATGTCCATAGTGGGCATGCTCACACACAAACAAATTTAGCAAATTTCAGTCAGCAACATACTGAAAGGTCATACTGGGCATGCTCACACACTTAGGCCATGTCTGAGTACAGCAGTGGGCCACACATATCTGGCAGTTGCAGTTCTTACTACAGACACTTGTCACTATTCACCAATCCTGCCTTGCACACACAATGATATGAAAACAGACCCATATAACATATTGGACCCCTGTCATAATCAAAATATGTACTACAAGTACTTAAATTGTTCAAAGAAAGTGAAAATGCAAAGAAGATCAATAAATGATCAGTATCATTAAGAAACAATGAGCACTCCTAACATGATCCAAGCCATGGTCAAAGAGTCCATAGAGAACCATGAAGCTTTCTTTCGCTATGTCATAAATATCAATGTAAACTCATATATGTTCTGAGTCAGTGCAAAGTGTAAATGATTACATGTACATGACTGACATTGCCTACATCTTGTCAGACAGGTTCAGACATATTTACCCCCCCTCTCACTGACAAAATGGCCCATTACCATACCTGGAGATTGTGAAAACCCAGAAATCACATATACAATGGTTAAACAGCTCTATCCAAACCTAAAAACATGGTGTCTATGGGATGACATGGTTTCCCTGGCTGTGTCATATGTGAACTCCAAAACAAACAGACCCTGCACCTGAACAGTCTGTTGAGACTCACACTCTGTACAGGATATGAAACTGTTGAATGGGTTACAGCAATGTTTGGCACACTCCACAAGTGCCGGTGCACAACAAACCATGGGAACTATAGTCTTATAAGCCTAATAAGCCTGATCTGCAAGGCCATGGAGTCCATCATTATGGAACTCATAAACAGAGCTATTGGGAGCCTACAAACACCCAACTCTACCCATTGTAGTTTGGTCAGGGGCAGATCATGGTTCCTAAACCTGCTAGATAGATTTCAAGGCAGTCACCCAGGACATACATCAATGAAATGAGCTCCACACAGCCTACATAGACCTTGAAAAGCCCTTTTCCAACATCCCACATGCATGTTGTATCCACAAAATAAACAACCTGTGCATAAACACATATGTCATCTGATGGATTGCCAACTGAGGTACAGATAAATCCCACAAGGTAAGAATTGTGGTCTCCTGTTCAAGCTGGTAAGAACTGCTGTCCCCCATGGCTCAGTCCTGGGACCCCTCCTGTCTGGTGTATACTTTTCAGAAATTCCGTCAAACACACGAGGGCTATGTTTAACAAAGTTTGTGGATGACTGCAAAAAGGTTGTCATAATCAATGTTTTGGACAACAGAGACATCTTTAAAAAGGGTCTCAGTCAGACAGATGTGGTGTCAAAATTATGGCCTCCAGCAACAGTCATACAAATACCACATAGGTGCCAACACACTAAATATGGAGGTAACAATAAGGGATCTATGGACATAGTTGCTCATAGAGCAGCATTGGGCAGCGCCTGTTAATCAAGTTTAAACTATTTCTGGGTCCGCAAAGTCTGCTCTTCAATTTTTCCCTTAGAACTGCTCTACTTGCAATCTAAACAGTCTCTTCTCTATCTGAAAAGCCCAGCACTTGCTCCTAAAGCATTTTTATACAGATAAAGCACTCTTAAACAAAAAGAAAGTACTTCATTCACCTAAAATCCCCTTGAGTACCCATTTCCCTATAGGTCCTTTCTGACTCAGTTACACAGCAATTCTTTACACTATTCTAGCATGTTGGTCAGTTGCTGGTGTCCTCTCCTGTTCAGCTGGATAATCTGGGAATCTTGAGGCAATGTTACAACTGCCTCATGTACACAGACAACCCTCTCCTCCTCCCAACAAATACAAATATATGTGAGAGATGCAACTATATAGCCAAACTGGAGGCTGAGCTCTCTCAACTCAGTACTATCAAAACCAGTCAGGAGGAGAAGGTAACCACGCACACCATAAACTCAGTCTCACATAGACCTATCTCAACTGCAAACCAAACACATAAACACACAAAAACATACTCGGAGGCTCTAATTAAAAATCTACCAAAACAACAGAGGCCTCCAAAGCAGACACCCAAGCGACCACTACCTCAAGACATAGCACATGCAACACATAGTTCACAAAGTCAGTGTGCTAAACATTCACAGCCCTTAAGACCAAACAACATGCCAGATACACTTGTAATAGGTGACTCCATAGTCAGACACACTGACGTCCCACTCACCAGACTGAACAAGGAAAAGGTTACAGTAAGCTGCCTGTCAGGCACTAGAATATGCCACATAACACAAGCACTCAGGTCACTCCAAAGCAAGTACAAATATGACTCAGTCATTGTCCATGCCGGTGTGAATGACCTGAGACATACCTCCCTGGAATACATGAAAAGAGAGATAGAGGAGCTCTCTGATTATGTAGCTGTTTAATAAAATCAAGAATTCAATACACAGGAGGATCAGATTCAAAAGTTTACTAGTGTACACCAGGAGGCAAAAAATGTACCAGTACAGAATTTTGTCTAACATGAAACAGGAAGTTCATAAGTTTATATAGGTTTAACAATTAAGTTGTGCCCACCTTACTGACGTTACATGTCACAGGGCATCTACATCACTTTAGCTTACAGTCCTCTATTCATAAAAACTGCTGTAGTTGTATATTTTAAAAAACTTTTCCTCCGACAACAATACAGCCTTGCTATCCACCTGGTCAGAAATAATGTCTTTCTGTAAAGTTACTTCTTCAAGGTCTCATATCAGTTCGAATACAATAGCAGATTCAGTCTTTTAATACATATCTTTGTTCACTGTTACACTTTCCCACCAGCTGTATGCTTATCTTAGTAACACATATACAAGGCCAAGTTATTCCATCAGGAAAGAGCAGAATATTTCATTATTTCACACATTTAATTTCCTGACCCAGCAGATAATCACTTGTGAAAAGCATAAACATTAAAACTTGCTAAGCTTGCATCTGCCAGGATCAAAGGTCAGCTTTGCTTCAAGCCACACTGCAGTTTCAAAACTACTTGCATTTACACATGAATTTATCCCTTCTGTTATATGATTAATAGAATAAAATGCATTATATACTACCTTGCTTTTAAACTAGCATTTCTCATATATTCAAATACACATTTTTCTAAAATTTTCCCCCTATTAATACTTTTTATTCTATTTTTTGAAGTATGCATAGTGTCATTTCATCTCCTAACCTTTTCCACTTAGGATTTTCAGCTAGGTGAGTCATTTAATTTATACTTCAGAAAAGATGTCGTCTGAGATCAATTTTTCAATTTCAATATCTTGGTACATAGTTTCAGTAACAGATACATCAATAAAATCTTTGATTAGTCTTTTCATGCAGGGAATTCCACAGCAAACACATGCTCCTATTAGGAGTATACCCACACAAATGGCAATCAGAATATTCATTAGGGTGGAACCCCACCCCCAAATAGATTCTGGAAAAAGTCCGTCAGTGGGTTTGGGCCTGGTTCAGTCATGGCTGATACTTGCTGAATTACCTCTAGGTGGTTATTAATTTCATGACGATTGTCAGGAATGTAAGCACGGCATTCTTCTTTGATAAGCACGCACATACCACCTCTCGCTGCTAGGGTGAAGTCAAGAGCCATTCGATTTTGTAGCACAACAGTTCTCATTGCATTTAGTTTATCAGTCACTAATTCAAGGGCAGAAAAAGTCGCGTTACTCATTACTTCGAGAAGTTTTGACAGTTTTCTCAACTCCCAGATTGATTTAACTGCTCCATATGCTGGGAGTATCCCTGCCCAAGATATAACACTGTCACTCAAGTCCATATGAGTTAATTTGTCTTTGTCCTTTACGGAGTTATGGTCTTTCCAGCCAGCTTCGATCTTTCCAACTGGATTTACAGGTTTTTCGACTGGACCTTCAGGTTTTCGGGCTACATCTCTCACGTTTCATATCTTACCCAAAGGCAATTCTGCAGTATGTCTTATTGCTGGAACCAGATAACCCAAAAAACAACTGCCGGACCAATTCTCAGGTAACCATTTATATGCCTTCTTCCCACAAATAAAATAACAGTTTTCTACTTTAGTACTAATACTCATTAGCCCTGCATGAAACATTTTCTGATCTATTATTGACAATTGTTTAAACAAAACAGGGTTTTGTCGCACTTCATTCAATGTTGTTTCATTGTGTTCAGATATGAATCATAGTTAGTATTACAAACAGTACCTCCACTTTTGACTTTAATGTAACATTTGTAGGATATCGTAATATTACAGTTACTCCAACCTACTTGGAGGGTGTCATTTTTGAAAAAACACACAATTCCCTTCTGTGGTAACAGGTAAAAATAATGCTATTTTGTCTTGTGATCTTACAGTTCCAGTATCAAAAAGCAAATTTTCCCAAGTCTCATTTATCCCCAAAGGGATAGCAGACATTAACAGTCCTCCATATGCTGTAGGTATAGCTGTACAAACCCAGCAATTTGAAATGTTCATAGTCTCTGCATATACACGCTTCATGGCTAGGTATGTGTTAAAATTTGGATGCCAGTCTATAGACGTTTCATCACGCCATTTCACTGTCACTTGTGTGGTTGTGTGTAGGATAAACCACAACAAGAGGAAAATTGTCACAATTATAGTCAATAAATGTATACTCAACAAAATGATTATGCAACATCTCTGAGGTTGATCGAAATTTCTATTCGCTTTGTTTTTGGCCATCTTGGTCTGATTGTGTATCAGTCACAAAGTTTTTATCAAGTTGAAAGTTCTTTACCGGTTTGCACTGTGTCAAATGAACCCAAGACGTTCTCTTGGCCACTCTAACTGCAGTAGGCGTTGCCAACAGAACCTGGTACGGTCCTTCCCACTTTGGACTCGCCCAATTCTTCCTTTTCATCGCTTTCAACCAGACCCAGGTTCCAGGGCCCATGACTGCTTCTACCGGTCTGGTCTGTTCCTTATCTGAAAAAGAGTTAAAACTGCAAAACAGATTTATTCATTAACAGTTTTTTTCATATAATCAGCTAACGAACTGTCAGCCTCTTGCTCTGCAGGCATGAGAGCTTTCCACTGAGGCACATAATATGCTCTTCCAAAAACCATTTCAAAAGGAATCAAACCCTTCACATTTGGAACCGTTCTCATACTCAGCAGTGCCAAAGGCAGACAGTGTATCCAATTCTTTTGGGTCTCCTCAACTAACTTCCTTAGTTTATTCTTAAGGGTCCCATTGTACCTTTCCACCAGTCCTGCTGACTGTGGGTGGTAGGCACAGTGGTTCTTTAAGGAGATACCAAAAAAATCTCCCAAGTTGTTGGATCGTTTGGTTCACGAAATGTGTGCCGTTGTCACTATAAATTCTTTCCGGAATGCCAAATCTAGGAATTACTTCTTTTTTCAGGACTTTTGCCACTGTTGCTGCATCCGGATTTTTGGTTGGAAAAGCTTCTACCCATTTAGAAAACATGGCTACAATAACTAAACAGTATTTTTTCCCTTCACACTTGCTTAATTCTATGAAATCCATACAAATAGTATGGAACGGATATGGTGGTATAGGAAAACTTCCTTGTTTGGTTTTGAATGTCCCTTGTGCATGGTGCTTGTTACAAGTATGACAAGCTGCACAACATTTTTGTGTATAATTTGTGAATCCATATGTTTGGAATATTCGGTTTACTAACTGTACCATCCCTCCTTTTGAGACATGGCTCTGCCCATGGCTCAACAAAGCTGCATATCTAAATAAATTAGACGGCAATATCGGTTTTCCCTCTTTGGAAATGTACAGTCCATTTTCAAGAATTGCACCTCGTTTTACCCATTTTTGTTTTTCTGCTTTTGTAGTAAGCATCTGCATTGTTTTTAACATGTCTAAATCTAAAATCTCAGAGGGTTGTAATTCCTCGTTCAAAAGTAAAGTTTCTGAGTCTGAGGCTGCTTGCTTTGCAGCTGCACCAGCTCGTGCATTGCCTTTTGAAATCTTGTCCTGTTGTTTTGTATGAGCTACACATTTACACATAGCTACTTTGCTAGGCAACTGAATAGATTCTAATAGCTTTAAAATAAATTGCGCATGATTAATAGGTTTTCCACTAGATGTTATCATTCCTCTATTTTTCCATTGCTGTGCAAATACATGTACTGTAGAAAAAGCATACTGACTATCAGTATATATGTTTACACTTGTTTTTTGCTAAAGTACATGCCCGTGTCAAAGCAATCAATTCTGCTGCTTGTGCAGATAAGTTATGTGGTAAAGATTGGGCTTCTAGAATTTCAGTGTCTGTAACTACTGCATACCCTACCAGATTCTTTCCTGCAGGACCCCTTCTGCATGAGCCATCCACGTAATATGTCACCTCGGCATTATCCAAGGGTACATCTGTGAGATCTTGTCTAGGTAAAGCTAACTGTTCAATTTCCTGTAGGCAGCTATGTGGTGTGCCATCCGCAGGAGTTGGAAGTAATGTCGATGTATTTAAAGTCGTACATCATTCAATTGTCATATGAGGTTGGCACAGCAGTATGGTCATACATGAAAGGTGTCTAGCAGGAGAAAGGTATGCCACTTTCTCTTGCGGTAGAATTATTGCAACTGCATGAGGCACTCTTAATGTAAGAGGGTGAAATAACACCACTGAGGCTGAAGGCTGTACTGCCATTGCAGCTGCAACTACTGCTTGTACTCAGTGAGGCAAAGATCGCGCCACCGAGTCTAACTGTGATGAATAGTAAGTTATGGGGCATTGCTTGACCCCATGTTGTTGCGTCAATACTGACGTCATATATCCTTGCTTACAATCTATGGTCTGAAAGAACCGTTTGTTGGAAGTCCTAAAACTAACGATGAAGCTATCAACTGCTTTAACCTGCAGAAAGCCATTTCTGCTTCAGGTGTCCATTGCAAAATATCTTGTGCTGCCATTGGTGTCTTATATATCAAATCAGTCAGTGGAGCAGATTCCAAAGCATAGTTTGGTATCCAGCTCTGACAGAAATTAGTTGTACCCAAGAAAGACATTATTTCCTTTTTGGTTGCTGGTTTGGGTGCTTGTAAGATTGCTGTTTTTCTTTCCTCATCTAGTATTCTACCTTCATTGGATATTACATATCCCAAGTATTTAACTTGTTGTCTCCAAAGTTGTAACTTACTTTTGTTCACTTTGTGTCCTTGTGTTGCTAAAAATTTCAATAATGCCACAGTATCTTCCCTGCATTGTTGATGGGTGAGGGCTGCTAGCAAGATGTCATCTACATAAAGTAGAATTTGACTACCTCTCGGTGGGGTGAACCCTGCCAGATTGCTAGCCATTTCTTGTGCAAATATTGTTGGACTCTCACAATATCCCTGTGGTAGTCGAGTATAGGTATACCTTTTACCCTGTAAATGCAAACCAATATTGACTATCAGGATGTATAGGTATTGAAAAGAAAGCATTGCTGATATCTACCACAGAGAAACACTTTTGTTGCAGTTTTAGATCATTTAACAAAGTATGTGGGTCTGACACCGTAGGTGCTCTAGGTATCAATGCATTATTTACAGCTTGTAAATCTTGTACCATCCGCCATTTCCCATTTGCTTTTTTAACAGGAAATAGGGTTGTATTACATGGTGAATCAGGAGATTCTACCAGTACTCCTTCTTTGAGTAATGCTGCTATTATAGGCTTAATTCCTATTTCTGCATCCTTTCTCAAAGGGTATTGTCTTTTTTGTGGTCTAAAAGCTGACTTTGGGGTAATTGTAACTGGTCCTGCTGTTCGAATAAGTCCTACATCTGACTTGCCTGTTGACCAAAGAGTTATTGGAATTTCACTCAAGGCTTTCTCTTCTTCTTCTAATAAAAATGCTAATCATCTATCCTCACTGGATTGGAGGTGTACAGCTGGGTGTGTCTGTGTTAACCAATTTAACTTCTGTTTTTGTATTCCTTGTTCTGATAGTTCTGAATCAGTCTGTTTTTCCCATCTTGTCACCTTTTCTCCTAAATCTGCCCATTTTACACTTTTGTTCTTTGTCAAGCTGACATGTGGTAATCGGTTTGATCTATATAATGCAAGGAATTCTTGAGGTAATGAACAGCTAACCACACTGTTTCCCTCAGTATCCCAATACAAAGTTCATAACACTAATCTAATTGCTCGATTCTTGAACAATTCTTGCTCATACTCTCTATCAGGTCCTGGTGTAGTACAATAGTATAGAGTACAGTGTAACAAATGCTGTCGATCAGTGTCGAGGGAGGGGGCTTTACGGATGGCTACGTTCATCAGTTCCTCGGTTACTGCCCCTGGACCAGTCGTGACTAGGTCCTGGCTGTACCAGTAAAAAGTTTCACCCTCCGATCGCACTACAAAGGTATCCATTTGTCTCTGTGCCTCCATACCTTGTATAGTTGGAACTACTGCTATGCCAAATATCTGCATAAGGTCTCTACCCAATCGGTTTACTGGACATTTTGCAGAAACAACAATTTTAATTCTCTGAGTCATTCCTGAAATAGGGTCAGTTATTGTTATATCATGGGAAAGTGGCTCCCTGTATAACTGTCCATTTGCTGCTTTTACTAGTATATAATCAGGTGATTCGGAGTGTTCTGGTAACTTGGAGGGGTGTATCAAAGTCCATGATGCTCCTAAGTCACACAGGAATTTGTCTTCCCTTCCCTCCACCAGAAGTGTCACTTCCGGTTTTGTGTCTGCTAGGTAGAGCTCCAGGCTCAACAATGCTAAATCTAAAATTTCATTTCCATTTTCATCTAAGTCTATTTGCACTTCCTCTGTCCCTTCTACTACATTGGCATTTGTCTTTTCTATTCTAGCTACTACTGATGATTCCTGATTTTCATATGATGTGTCTTCACTATCATATAGTCAGTCCTCATCCCCTTTATCTTCTTATTTTGTTTACAGTCCCTAGCTAGATGTCCCTTCTTACCGCACTTGAAGCATTCACCTTTCTTTTTTCTCTCTTCAAAATCTTCTGATTGTTTGTCAGACTGTTTGTTTCCCTGAACATTTTTCCTTCCCTTTTTACCTGATTGTACTACAAAAACTTCAGCTCCATCTTCAGCAGTCAAGACTTGTGTTTTCTTTTTCTTTTTGCTATTAAAATGTCTCTCAGCATGCCTAGCATATTCAAGTAAAGCTTGCAATCTACTTGTTCGATGATCTATCATGTGCTTCGTAATGAAGCTACTGATAGGTGCAATGCAACCTTTCAAAAATCCGTTTTTTAGTTGCTGTTCATATGAAGAATCATGTGTTTGTTTTTCAGGAACTGTCATACCGCTATGATTATTAAAACATTCTAATAATCTGGCATAATATCCATCTACTGTCTCATTGTCTTGCTGTATGCATTGGTTAATGCAAGTCCAGTCTGCTCTAGGTTTCCATTTCTCAGAGATTCGGTCTGTAAGACCCTTCACTCTATTGTCTAGTTCTGCGTCACTATGTGGGAGTGGCTTAAATTCTGCATTACGAGGATTCTAGTTGCCACAAATCATGTGCCAGTCTGGACCTATAACTTGTCTAACTACTTTTTCTACTTCTTCCCCATTCAAGTGATAACTTAACCTCATGACTTGTAAATCTTCTAAAAATTTCGTAAAGTTAACTTTTGGATGGGGAATTCCCTCGGTTACCTTCCGGATATCTTCCGGTGTCCATGGCCTGTATACTAAGAGAGTTGGGTCCTGCCCTTCCTGTCCTGCTTGAGGATTTGGAACTTCTATAAGTGGGCACATTTCTTCCTCACTCTCGTCCTGTAGGTTTCTCTCTATTTGGTATGATTCTGTGTCCCTATGTGTTTTATGTGTTCGGGACCTAGTTTCAATAGGATCTCTAACAAATGGTTGTGGTTTTGCTGAGACTTCAGGATAACGCGGAGGCGGACCAGCCTGTCCACTCGTTTCATATCCTTAAAAGGGTAAGGGAGGGGGCAAGGGAGGAGGAGGAGGAGCCGTTGCTATTACCAAGTTATTATCTTCTTTGTCTAAAAATAATGTTTTTGAATTTTTAAGCTTCTGTTCTCTACGATTTGCTTCCTCAATCGACCTATGCGCCTGAGGAATACCTAATTGATGTTGCTTTTTTGCCTGACCTCCTGCATCATATTTAAGCTGCTTAAGGAGTTTAACTAGTGAAGTTTTATCTAGTTTACCATCAAATTCATATTTGTTAACCCATTTCCTATAATACCTAACATTATCGTAACGTTGCAATTGCATATATTTTGCGTCTTCGGTTAGGGGTGGATCTTGCAATGTTTTAGTGCACTGATTTCCCATAGTACAGAAAATGTTACGTAACCTTTTTTATCACGTGTTATCAAATTCTCAATTCTTGTTCACAGTTTATCTAGAATAACTGCCTACCTTATTCTGTTACCCTGATCTATGACCAAATATACAGTACTTCCTTTTGTCCCTGATCTGCAAAACAAATCTTGACAATAATATACTGTAACCTAGTCCCTGATCTAAAACAGAAAAAAGGCAAGTTCTTCCTACCTGAGCCTCCTGGTGTTGAACTGTCCAATGTCCGCTCTTCGGACACAGATCAGAAAGTGGCCAGCCTCTTTAAATGACAATTCAGTCAGAGGTCTTTTCACCCAAGAAGAACCGTTTCGGTAACTTCTCCTGCACAGTATTCGACCACCGGTAGACTCTGATCTGCAGCTGTCTGAGGGAATTTCCGGCTTAAGAAGGACCAAAATGTTAAATAAAATCAAGAATTCAATACACAGGAGGTTCAGATTCAAAAGTTTACTAGTATACACCAGGAGGCAAAAAACGTACAAGTACAGAATTTTGTCAAACATGAAACAGGAAGTTCATAAGTTTATATAGGTTTAACATTTAAGTTGTGCCCACCTTACTGACGTTACATGTCACAGGGCATCTACATCACTTTAGCTTACAGTCCTCTATTCATAAAAACTGCTGTAGTTGTATATTTTAAAAAACTTTTCCTCTGACAACAATACAGCCTTGCTATCCACCTGGTCAGACGTCTTTCTGTAAAGTTACTTCTTCAAGGACTCATATCAGTTCGAATACAATAGCAGATTCAGTCTTTTAATACATATCTTTGTTCACTGTTACACTTTCCCACCAGCTGTATGCTTATCTTAGTAACACATATACAAGGCCAAGTTATTCCATCAGGAAAGAGCAGAATATTTCATTATTTCACACATTTAATTTCCTGACCCAGCAGATAATCACTTGTGAAAAGCATAAACATTAAAACTTGCTAAGCTAGCATCTGCCAGGATCAAAGGTCAGCTTTGCTTCAAGCCACACTGCAGTTTCAAAACTACTTGCATTTACACATGAATTTATCCCTTCTGTTATATGATTAATAGAATAAAATGCATTATATACTCCCTTGCTTTTAAACTAGCATTTCTCATATATTCAAATACACATTTTTCTAACAGTAGCCCAGGCCGGTATGACCCTGACCCTGAGCAGCATCTTACCCTCACCAAGAATAATGCCACAGTACAAAGACAAAATTATCAGGTTTAACAATTGGCTTAATTACTGGTGTCATTCTAAGGGGATCCAATATCTGTCTGCTTGGGATGACATGCTTGACAAGCCACGCTGCTTCGCAAGGGATGGCTTGCACCGGTAACCCCTGGGCTTCTGGATATTGGCCAAGGCTCTTGCCACCCCCATAGTGCCTTCTTTTGGCAAGGCTCAAAAGACAAACCCACCTCCTTAGAAAACACAAGTGAAAAAAAACTAAGGGTAATGCTGCTCAACGCCAGAAGTATAAACCTCAAGATGCATGCTCTCGAAGTCCTCCTCAGTATGGAGAACATCAATGTCTGTGCAGTGACTGAAACCTGGTTCAAGGCTCCTGAGAGCACCCCAGCACTACCAGGTTATACCTTGTATCATGCCTTCCGGCCCCAAAACTTGGACCGAACCACAAAAGGAGGGGGAGTATCCATATTCATCAAAGATACCCACACCTCCAGGTTAATGGCAACACACGAAGCATCGGAGACCATCCAGGTGCAACTAACCATAGGCAAAACTGCCCTACAGTTTGTAGCATGCTACAGACCACCCTCTCAAACTCAGGAACCTCACTCAGCCTTCCTGAAGACACTGGAGAGTATGAATGTCTCTCCAAATACCATCATATTTGGAGACTTCAACTACCCAAACATAGACTGGGAACATTACTCAAGCCCCAACACCCTAGTCCAAAGGTTCCTAGAATTCATAAACTCAAATGTGATGGAACAACTAGTCACCACTCCCACAAGAGGAGATAATATACTAGACCTGATCATCACAAACATGGGGACAAAATGCTCCACACCGGAAGTATACCCCTCATTGGTGAGATCAGACCATAAATTAATCTCACTGGAAACCCACATCCTGCACCCACCCCCAGCACAAAAGACCACAATGAAGAATTTCTCAAAAGCCGACTTCACACTTCTTAAGACTGAAGTGGTATCCTTTAATGCACCTGGGCCAGTGAAATCCACAACCCACACCGCTGAATCCTTTACAAACGCCTTCTATGGACACCTTCAAGAGTGCATGGATCATGCAATCCCTAATAAAACCAAGACCCATTCCTCCAAAGGCAGGCATCCTGTCTGGTGGACCCCAGCCATTAACAAACTTTACAACTGGAGGAGGAAGCTACTACATGACAGAGCAAAATCCCTAAAAGGGAAGGCATCTCTGATCAGTACTAGCAAAAAACTTGATCACTCAGAAAATCATCCAAGGCCAACTTTGAGAGAAAAATTGCAAAAGACACAAAAGACAATCACAAGGCCTTCTTTAGCTATGTTAGAAACCTGGGTGGAAACTCCCAGATATGCTGAGAGTTAGTCCAAAATGACACAAAATACACTGAACCCACAGACATTGCCAACATTCTGGCAGACAGGTTCAGTGCACATTTCTCAGCCCCCTCCCCCCCAAAAGGAGAAATATCTATCCCAGCAGAGTGTAGCCTCCCTAACATCTCAGATGCCCAGGTGAGAGCCGCCCTTTCCAAAGCTAAAAACACTGCATCAATGGGACTGGACAGTGTCCCGGGCTGCATGCTACATGAACTCCAAGAGGAACTAAATCCGCACATAAGGCTGCTGTTTAATCTTAGCCTTACTACAGGATACATACCCAAAGAGTGGCGTACAACAACAGTGGTCGCACTCCACAAAGGAGGTGCTTCTACGGACCCTGGACATTACCGCCCCATAAGCTTGACGAGTCTGGTCTGCAAAGCTATGGAAAGGATCATTATGGAACTCATAAACAAAGACATTGGGGACCTACAGACATTGGATCCTACCCAATTCGGCTTTGTCAAGGGCAGATCATGCCTTTTGAACCTGGTCGACTTTTTTGAAACAGTCACTAAGGCCATTGATGAGGGTAAGGCAGTTCACACAGCCTACCTTGACCTTACAAAAGCCTTCGACACAATACCCCACTCGGGCATCATAGACAAGCTCACCAGCTTAAATGTAAACCCATATGTCACAAGATGGGTTGCAAACTGGCTCAAGGACAGAACCCACAAGGTCAGAATTGCTGGAGCCATGTCAGACTCTAAGCCAGTCACAAGCGGTGTCCCACAGGGCTCAGTCCTGGGACCCCTCTTGTTCGGCATTTATTTTTCCGAGGTGCAAGCAAACATAGGAGGACTGTGGCTGACAAAGTTCGCAGATGACTGCAAACTGGGCGCCATAATTGATACTCCAGCGGACACAAGCATCCTTCAGAAAGGCCTCATAGAAACGGATAATTGGTGCCAGAGCCATGGCCTTAAACTGAACGCCAAAAAATGTATAGTCATACCCTTTGGGAAAAACAAGTTACCCACAAATTACCACATAGGTGGTAATCCATTAAGTACGGAAGAGGTAATCAGGGACCTAAGGACCCAAGTTGACAGTAACCTCTCATTTGACACTCACATTGCCAAGGTGGTTAGGAAAACCTTCTATATTGCCCACCTTATCATGAAGGGATTCACATCTAGATCAAGAGAGGTCATTGTGCCCCTGTACTCTTCTCTTATCAGGTCCATGATTGAGTACAATGCCCCATTTGGGATGTATCTTACCCGACACCTGCAGCAGTTAGAAAGACCCCAAAACTTCCTCGCCAAGAGGATAAAGGGTCTCAAACATATGTCATATGCTGCCCGGCTGAAGAAACTCCAGCTCTATTCAGTCGCATACCGCCTACTCAGAGATGATCTATGCATGACGTACAAGGCCATGTTCAATCTGGAATTAATGGACATGCTCCACCTCAGAAAATCCAAATCCATCAGAGCCACGAGAGCAAGAGATTTGAACCTCAACACAGAAATAAATAGGATGTGCTGGAGGGACAGATTCATAACCCAGAGGCTCCCTACACTCTGGAACAGAATCCCAGTCCATGTTAGACAGAGACCCTCACTATCTCTCTTCAAGAGAAATCTTTACGAGTGGATGGGAGATCATAGGTTTACCCCAGAGGTCATCTCTGTGACACAGGCACAGTAAACCAAACCTTAAATGGGTGTAGTATTCTCATCCCAAGGGGTGGCAAAAGCCACATACACTCTGACTAGGCTTATAAATGCTCTAGTGCAGATAGCCTAGTATGAACCTATGAACCTATGAACATGTGGATAGTCATTTCTACTTCCAGAAACACATTCACAAAATGGTTAAAAAATCATGCTATGTGTTCCCACAAATTGCCAAGGTCTTTGCATGTAGGTCAAAGAAGGTTCCCTCTACTCATCAGTCATCAGACACATCAGAGATTATCACGGCACACTTGCAATGAATCTGACTAGGCATCTTCAGCAGTTAGAAAGACCACTGAAGTATTTCAAGAAGATGATTGCTGGACTCAGACAGTTACCCCATGCAACAAGACTGAATTTAACTCAATCTGTACTCTGTTGCATACTGTCTACTCAGGCAATCTCTGCCCAACACACAGGTCCATGTTCAATGCAGAAATTATGTACATGCACTATCTGAAGTAAGCCCAAGCTCACTGTGCCACATGTTCTAGGGATATCATCATCACAACAATAAACAGAATATGTTGGAGGGATATATTACTAACTCACAGACTTCCCTTGCTTTGGAACAGGTTCCCAACCTACATTAAGCTGAGTCCCTAAATGGCACTCTTCCAGAGGAGCCTTGATGATTGTATGTGAAACTGAACTGTCACACCATGGATCACTTCATCAGCTCTACTACACAGAGGCCTAGGGAACTAACCCCATGTGTGGTGATAGCTGCACACTCTGGCCATACTAATATATGCCTTCAGGCAGATAGCCTATTACCTACCTATGTACCTATATATATATATATATATATATATATATATATATATATATATATATATATGTAGGGGGAACACAGGATTATAAGCCAAAGAAGGATGGGCAGAGATGTGTGTAAGAGAGTGACCATGACAGGGAGCCATCCAAAACTGTCCCACCCAGCACACATCCCAATGGCACAAAAGACATGAGGTGCACATCTCACCCACTGTATATAACAGCCACCAGTATATGTAAGCATTACAGTGTATGTGGTCCATGTAACTGCTGTACAACATGAGTATACAATGAAGTACATATCTACTATCTGTAGACATGTACCTGTCACATAGGTTCATAGGTATGTAGTAGACTATCTTCACAAAGGCATATATTAGCCTAGGCAAGTTGTGCAGCTTTCACCACCCCATTGGGTAGTCTATCAAGCCCTAGATCTAATAGTTAGTACCCTAAGCCCCTTTCTAGTGGGGCTGCTGATGTGATGCCCGGCATGAATTATCTGTTTCCCATCCACTCATCAAGGTTCCTATTGAAGAATGTCAGCGGGCGGCTCGGTCTGATGTACATTGGGACTCTGTTCCACAGTAAGGCAAGTGTCCAGGATGGTACTCTATCCCACCAGCATATTGTATTCATTGTTGTGATGAGGTTCATATCCCTGGAGTGTGTAGTGTGACTCAATTTTGTTATCCGTAGATGGCGCAAGTTCAACAGTTATGTGTTGGACATGGCTCTGTATGTTAGGCAGAGTGTGCCTCTGAGTAGGTGGCATGCAACGGAGAACAGATTTAGTTTTACCAGTTGTGTTGCATAACACAACTGTCTGAGGCCAGTAATCCTCTTGGTGAGTTACCTCTGTGGTCTCTACAGCTGCTGGATATGCTTAGTTGAGTACATCCAAAATGGTGCATTGTACTCAATGATGGGTCTGATGACTTAAGAGTAGAGGGCCACCACTACCTCTGTTGATCCTGATGCAAATCATTTGTTGATTAGATGGGCCACATAGGATTTCCCAATCACTTTGGCAACATGGTTGTCAAAGGAAAGATGACTTTCTACTTGTGTCCCCAGATTCCTTATTACCTTGTCAGTTTTAAGGGGGTAACACCTATGTGGTAGTTTGTGGGTACTTTGTTTTCACCAAAGGGGATTACTATGCATTCTCCCACATTGAGCTTGAGGCCATGATTCTGACACCACATATCTGTCTCACAGAGTCCCTTCTGGAGAATATTTGTGTCATCCGAGGAATCTATTATGGCAAACACTTTACAGTTCCCAGCAAACTTAGTCAACCACAACCCTCCTGTGTTGGCATGTACTTTTGAGAAGTCTATACCAAACAGGAGGGACCCCAGGATTGAACCCTGGGGGACACCAGTTGTTACCAGTGTAGAGTCTGATATGTAGTCAGCATCTCTTAATTTGTTGGATCTATCTGTGAGCCAGTTTGCAATCCATCTTGTGATGTATGGATTCATGCCCAGGTTGGTGAGTTCATCTATGATACCTGACTCGGGAATGGTGTCAAAGGCCTTAGCGAGGTATAGGTAGGCTGTGTGGAGCTCATTTCAATCATCTGTAGCCTGGGTAACTGTCTTAAAGAAATCCACCCAGTTCAGGAGGTGTGATCTGCATTTGATGAAGCCAAACTGGGTGTGCTCAACTATGTGAAGGTTCCCAATGTCTTTATTGTTGACTTCCATTGTGATTGGCTCCATTGCCTTGCAGATTAGACTGGTCAGGTTCATAGAGTGCAAATGCCAAGGGTCTTTTGTGGCCCCACCCCTGTGGAGTAGGAAGAACATTGCTGTGCAACATTCTATGGGTACATATCCTGTAGAGAGCATGTAGAGAGAGGTGTAAGTATCCTCGATGAATATGGATACATCCCCACCCTATGTGCTATGATCCAGGTTCTGATGCTGGAAGGAATGGAATGAGTAGTATCTTGGTAGTGCTGATGTGCTCTCTGGAGCCTTGAACTAGGTTTCTGTTACTGCACAGATATCAATATTCTCCATACTGAGAAGTGCCTTGAGTGTGTACATCTGGAGGCTGAGACTTCTGGCAATGAGTAGCATTTAGCTCACTTTGTGGTTATTTGTGTTGGTTACCGGATTTGGTTTATCCTGAGTGACCGGTGTTCCACACCTGAAGTCAATGCTTCATTGGTCCGATCTGACCATAAGCTAATTACCCTACATATCCACATTCTGCCCCCACCCCCCCATTAAGGAAACCATGTTAAAAATATCTCCAAAGACAACTTCATGATTCTTAAGACAGAAGTGGTGAACTTCAGGACACCCATGCAGATGGACAATATAGTTACAACTACTAAATCCTACGCAATTGCACTTTATAAGCACTTACATGAGTGCATGGATCGTGCTATCCCAAACAGAACCAAGATGCTATCCTCCAAGAAAAGGAAGCCAATCTGGTCGTCCCCTGCCATAAACCAACTGCATAACAGAAGGAAGAAACTGTTGCAAAATAGGGTAAAACCCATGAGTGGAGGAGCTCCCTGGTCAGCCTCAGTAAGAAGCTGCAATCTCTGATAAAATCCTCCAAAGGTAGTTACGAAAACAGAATTGTCACTGATTCTAAAGACAACCACAAAGCATTCTATAGCTATGTCAAGAATCACAATGGCAACACTCAGATCTGCTCTGAGTTACAGCACAATGGCACTAAATATACAGACCCAACTGATATTGCCAAAATCCTGGCAGATAGGATCAGTGCTAGCTTTACCCCCCTCTCACCCACAAAGGAGCCCATCTGTATACCGGAAGAATGCAAAGTTGCTGTCATCACAGCTGCACAGGTAAAAACCACTCTCCAAAGCCAGGAATACAGCATCCATGGGACCAGATAACATCCCAGGCTGTGTTCTACATGAACTACAGAATGAACTGGCACCACACCTAGGTACCATGTTCAATCATAGCCTCACCTCAGGCTTTGTGTCTGCTGAATGGTGCACAGCGACGGTTATCCCACTACACAAGGGGGGAGCCACCATGGACCCTAGGAACTAGTGCCCCATTAGCCTGATGAGCCTGATCTGCAAGGCCATGGAACTTATAAACAAAGACATTGGCAATCTCCAATCTCTAAACCACAACCATTTTGGGTTTGGAAAAGGCAGATCATGTCTCCTAAACCTGATAGACTTCTTCGAAGCAGTCACCAAAGTCATAGACAAGGGTAAGGTGGTTCATACAGCCTACCTAGATCTTGCCAAGGCTTTCGACACCATCCCCCACTCTGGAATTATAGATAAACTCTGCTGAGGTTAGCAAATGTGAAAAAAACCTTTGTGCAGACTGTCAGCAATTAATGTCTGTCTTGCACCCTGTAACTCCATATTGCTTGATGAAGTGTAAAGAAGTACTTAGTTTGGATTAAAAACACTGCACTTGCCAACTGTGTGTGTGTGTGTGTGTGTGTGTGTGTGTGTGTGTGTGTGTGTGTGTGTGTGTGTGTGTGTCTGTCTGTCTCCCTGGGGAGGAGCATCCTTTTTGGAGACTACTCACACCCCTTAAAAGTGGTATACTCATCTTTGTCAAATCTGATGATGTCACTATCCTACAAATATACCTGTGGAAAAGTGAGATCCCAAAATTGTGTGTAGTACATTGTGTAAATGTGTATTGCTGTAGTATCATGATGTAGTTAAGGCGATTGAATCCTGCACTTGCCAACTATGAGTGTGTGTGTCTCCTGGAAAAGAAGCAACCTTTTTGGAGACTACTCACACTCCTTACAAGTGGTATACTCATTTTTGTCAAGTCTGATGATGTCACCATCCTACAAATATACCTGTGGAAAGATGAAAGTGCAGTAATGTGGGTAGCATGTTGTGTAAATGCATACTGCTGTAATATCAAAATGTAGCTAGCTAGGGGTTTGCATCCTGCAGTTGCCTACTGTATTTTTGTGTCTCCCTGGGAAAGAGCAGCCTTTTTGGAGACTACTCACACCCCTTTAAAATGGTATACTCATCTTTGTCAAGTCTGATTATGACACCATCCTACAAACAGACCTGTGGCAAAATGCAATCCCAATAATGTGTATAGCACATTTTGCAAATGTGTACTGCTGTAGTATCATGATGTAGGTAAGAAGGAGTTGGAATCCTGCATTTACCAGCTATGAGTGTGCATGTCTCCTGGAAGAGAAGCAACCTTTTTGGAGACTACTCACACCCTTTACAAGTGGTATACTCATCTTTGTCAAGTCTGATGATGTCACCTTCCTACAAATATACCTGTGGAAACATAAAATCCCAGTAATGCGTATAGCGCATTGTGTAAATGTGTACTATTGTAGTATCTTGATGTGGATAAGGAGGAGTTTGAAGCTTACACTTGCCAGCTATGAGTGTGTGTGTGTCCTTGAAGAGGAGCAACCTTTTTGGAGACTACTCACACCCCTTACAAGTGGTATACTCATCTTTGTTAAGTCTGATGATGTCACAATCCTACAAATATACCTGTGGAAATGTAAAAGCTCAGTAATGTTTATAGTGCGTTGTGTAAATACTTATTGTTGCTTTATCAAAATGTTGATAGCTGGGGGTTTGAATCCTGCATTTGCCTATTGTGTCTGTGTTCCAGGTGTATGGCACAGTTGGTCAATGTGGAGTGAGTTTTGATTTTTCTAGTGTCTGACATATCACAATGACAACTGTATGCGCATTACACATGTAAGGTAGCTGTGGGGCAAGTCCATATACATACATGTGACCACAAGTATTTCATAGGTGGGTACTCTGCTTTCTCCATGAATGCATGTGTTATCTTTACCAGAGCCTGCTGGCACTTTCCAGACCTTAGGTCACTTCTGTATGCTTGTGACAAGCTTAGCCACTACAGTGATTCTTGGGCTACGTCTTACATTTCACATCCACTCATCATGGTTTCTATTGAAGAATGTGAGTGAGGGTTTATGCTTGAGGTATATTTGAAACCTGTTCCAAAGCAAGCAAAGTCTGGCAAAGATAACTAATCATTATAGGTGTGCATCAACCTCTGTGGATCTGCATGCAAACCCTTTATTGAGTATGTGCTCCACAAAGGGATTTCCAAAACCCTTTGGTAATTTCATCATCAAAGGAGAGATGACTTAACTCATGGCTCTATGTATACATTCTTACCTGTTCCCCATTTTGGGGGCTTCTACTTTTGTGGTACTCTGGGGATACTTTGCTTTCTAAAAGTGGATAACTATGCTTTCTTAGGCTTATAGATTTACAGCATAAGTTTGACACCAGGTATCTGTCTGTATGATACCCTTTTGGAGGATGTGTGTGTCATCTGGAAAATAAAGTATAACTCACAGTATGCATTATCATCAAACGTGGGCAGACATATCCCTACTGTATTTGCTTGTACCTAAGACAGCTATATGCCAAACAGGAGTGGTCCCAGGACTGTGTGCAGGTGAATACCACTTGTTACTGGCATAGAATAGTACATTGAGGCTGCAAATGTTACTGTGCGTCCTACATCTGTGCATCAGTTGTCAAGCCATCATCTAACAATCATTTATGGTCAGTCTGTTGAGGTTATGTATAATACCAGTATGTGGGATGGATATGACTTGCTGGTGAGCTATAGCTTGGCTGTTTTCACCTCCCCTGCCTCACCTATAGCCTTGTTGACTGGCTTGAAGTCTACTAGGTGTAAGAGCCATGATCTGGCCTTTAGAGAACCTAAGTGGGTATGGTGCAGTGTTTGCAGGTTCATAATGTCTCTGTTAATGAGTTCCATAATGCTGTGCTCCATAGCCTTCCAGATAACATTGATCTGGCTTATAGGGTGAGAGTTTCCAGGAACTGTTGTAGTTCCACCCTTAATCAATTTATGTTAACATTTGCACTGGGTGTGATGAGGGTGGACAGGTATAAAAATAAGTATATTAGAGGGTCAGGACAGGTTTGAAGGTTAGTAGACCATGCCAGATAGGCAGGATTAAGTTGGTTTGTACATGTGCTGAGGAGGGATGCAGAGTATATTGTGAATTAGATGCTAAGGATGAAGCCGCCAGGTAACAGGAGAAAAGGAATGCCTAAGATTAGGTTTATGGCTGTGGAGAGAGAGGACATGCAGGTGGATGGTGTGATAGCACAAGATGCAGGGGCCAGGAAGAAATGATGTACTGTGGTGACCTCTAATGGGAGCATCCAAAAGAAGAAGAAGAAGACATTGTAGCTCACCCCCCTGTGGACTGTGAACACCATTACCGTGTGTCATTCCTGTAACCTGTATAGAGGCTGCATCTGGTTTAGGTGAATGGTGACTTCATATGTCAGCTTGTGTATGACACAGTCAGGGACACTGTCCAGTACCATTGCCACTGTGGTGTGTACTTTGTTAAAGAGATGTTTTAACTAGAGTGTCTGTGAATCATCAGGTTTTACATCCTTCAGGTCTGGAAATGTGGCCCTTGTATAATGACAGGCTGGTGAAATCCGCATTCAAACTGTCTGAAAAGGAATTGGTAATGTCAGTCAGATAAGTGTACTTTGTGAACATTTACATTAACTGTGACCTGATGTGAGATTTCCCCTGTAGATTATGAACAACACTGAAAAAAGCTTTAGTGTTCTCTTTGGAATCCTTGCCATTTTGTATTTTGAAGCTTGCCTTGTATGTTTATTGAGGGATTGTATTTTCCCAATGATACTGACCAGAGAGGTTATCCCTTCTTGGTATGTAACTCTTTTAGTACAACTTCACACCTTCTATTATATATTTAGTTTATGGAATGGGGTCCATGAGACTAATGCACTTTTACTGTATAAGTGAGATTGCTTGTGTTTGTGATAGCACGGTCCATGCAACCCTGTAGGTGAACAGTGTGCATTAATAAAGTATTATGCAGCTGGGACAGTGTTAACCTTAGCAATGCAAACCAATGACAGATAGCAACAACAGCATCACCCACAGCACAGTGTCAACCCGTGTCATAAACGCACATGTGTACTCATGTTCCAAAATGTGGGTAGTACAATGCATACTGGCCACCAGTAAAAAGTATGGAGTGTTAACACTGGCCAATACAGGGCATGTCACCCTGCCCATGTGTCCAATATGCATGCACATGCAGACAGTGCACCTCCACCATGTTCACAAATGTACACCTGCAGACCTGTGATGCACACATCCCACACTTACTCTCCACTGTATAACACATGCTGACACAACTACACACATCAGCCAAGTGGCACATGGGCAAACAAAACACAATTGGAATAAACACTGGTGGAAACAATACAACATTGCTAATTACAGCTTTAATGCATCATGCCTACTCAGCTACACCTTCAGGAAAATCTTACACTTTACTGCTGACAACATGCTACACATTCAATCATTGCTATACTTTATTAAAGTCACCCTGTGCATCAGCACCATGTTAGCCTGTTCCTGCATCAATGTTACAGATTACAGGAGGTGGCACAGGTTTCATCATATGCACAGGGTGTATTGTTGGTTTGCCAGAGGCCTACACTGAGCCATACAATCAACATATGTGTGTGTAAGTATGTGTGTGAGGGCCATGAGTACTGTTATGGGCCAGTGTTGATGTAATGTGTGTGGGTATGTGTTTGCCCTAGGTTTCTGGTTTATGTGTGTGTGTCTGCATGCACACAGTTCTACCATGTGGCTGCCATATATGGGGATTTGTGAGACAGCTACAGATGGTACCTGGCAGGCTTTACAGATCACCTTCTCTGGCCATGGATATGGAACCTGTCCCTGACAGTGGTGCTACAGACAGTATCAGGTACTAATCCAGACTGGGTACTATCCGAAGAGGTTGACATATGTTCACTGGATCCAGGTCCCTGCTGGGACTATCCAGAGCCACGTGCACATGGTCTTCTAGGATGGTCTATGGACAGCCCCCCCAACATTGCTGGTACTGGTACTACGGCAGCCTGTGACTTGCAGGATGTCCACGGCGACCTCCACCTGCTGATGTTGCTGGCATACATCCACGTCGATGTCTCAACTGTCCCGCACTATCCTGACACATGGACATGACATTGTGGAGGACATCCAATGTCTCACCCCAACGTCTATCAATGACCTCAGTGTAATTATGTATGGCACCTGCTAGGTCACGGATACTGTCATTTACAGAGGTGTTATGACCCCTCTGTGCCCTTAGTCCCTGTCTGGTGTACCGCTCCATTCGTGTCTGTACCTGCATGACAGCCTGGAACATGCGTGTGGTAGAAAGAGGTGTGGCATGTCTGCCAGGGGCATGATGACCAGCAGTGCTCTGACAAGAATCCCTGGGCATCTGTCTATGTGGTACCATTCCAGACATCTGGCTATGGCTGCTGTGTCCTGATACATGTGCCATAGATACCACACTGTCCTGGCCAGTGCCAACCATACACTGTCCCTCAGCTAAGGGCAATGGTGATTATGGATGTACAGGCAGTATGACTGTGTGCATGGATGGGGTGGAGAATTGTGTACTGTCAATTGGTGGCCCAACAACAGACCCTGACAAACCTGCCTGTGCCTCAACACACCTATCCTCATGATCACTGTCTTTCTCAGTAACATCAGGTTCCCTGCTGTACTGAACCAGCCCCACCTCGGCACCTGTGAGAGAAAAACAGGAATCACACTTTAAGACCTAAACATGATGTCAGACCACATGCACACATGTGCACATGCACACATACACATGCACACATGCACACATGCACATGTGCACATGCGCACATGCACACGTGCACACACATAAAAACACACTCCTCCCTAAAGCAGACATACACAACACCAGCAATCTCAGAACATACACAATGGCAGGTGATGGTGGGGTACAGTATCACAAGCAAAACAGTCATATCACACATGTCAGCATGCAGGACATGTGTTGCTCAACAGCATGCAGTGCAAGTGTAGACAGTCCTTGTTACTAACAGTATACATGGCTTTGATGCATGTGTTTTGTTATTAGGTGATGGGCCTCCCCATGGAACACAATGCATACATGGACACAACACTGCTGTGCAGGTATGCAAAACTCAATATTATCATAAGACATATATGTGTTAGTTGTGCAAAAGATGATTGGTATGCATATTGCTTAGAGGTGCATATGTGTGCACACACGCAACATTAAGATGTATAGCAAGGTGTATAGCAATGAAAACTATGTGTAGTACTGTGGTTACAATACCTGGATGGAGTATAGTACCATAGGCCATCATCATGAAGTATCATGTGGTCACTCAAAGCTACAAATGTTTCCCAAACCAGCACTACTCATGCTGTACTGGAACTGTACTACCTTGGCTACATTCACCATATCACAAACAGTTGTTACATGAGTTTATAAGGAGGCCAATAAGGAGCATTCCTTGACATGAATGTGTAGTGTGTTGCAGAGTGTTTAAAGGCCCCATGATAGGCCTCTACCCCTCAGGTATATTATGTGTAATGTGTGGATGAGGTTTTGGATACTGGAGTGTGTCTTTACAGAGTATTTGGGAATCCTTCATGTGTAGCATTTTATAATGCTCTGTGTATGACATAGATGTGTATGTTATGTGCATGTTGGGTATCAACTGTGACTATCCAATGGTCACTACATTCTAGCCACATTTGTTTGAGATGGTCTGGGTATTGCATGTGTTTGAGACAGCTAATCACATTAGTGAGATGTGCGTGGTCTTACACCAAACATGCACAGCATGCAATATGGGTAGGTGTGTTACATGTCTACATGGCCTACACCTTAACTATGACATGCACTTTTTATTTACAATAATAAATGTAGAACACTCTCACCAGCATCTGTCTGCTGCGTTGATGTCACCCCAAGAAACCTACATAGAGATGAGACAGTTTGTCAGTGGCCACAACTGTGGCATTGCTACTGTATGTTTGCAATCTTACAGTACAACGGTTTACATTCACAGGGCTACAGTTTATGTTCCAAATGATCAGTATTGCACAACAACAGGCTCCACATCTTTTAACAGCACACTCCACATCTCACATATGCATAATCTACCAATACAGATAACAGTAGTCTACAGATAAGCCATGTTACCTGCATGCTCCATGTGCGCTTGCTGGGTGGCTCCAACCTTCATAATGGTGTATGTCTGCTGCTGTTGTTGTCGGGCAGGTGCCATCAGGCTCAGGAGCAGCTCCTCCACTCTGATGAGGAGGGTTAGATATTAACACCACCTCCTGTTGCAAGCTGTTGTCTCTGCAGATCAGCAGCACACTGACGGACATGTCTGAGAAGATCACTGCAGTGGTGGCATACCTGCTCATATGTCCCGTTATGCAGGCCTACCTCATTTACCCTGCAGACAACATCTTGCCACATTGCAGTACACTCCTGCTGGTCCTGGCTGGTTCGTGAGAACATGTTACTGTAGTGCTGAATCATACTGGTAGTAATAATGTCATCTTCAGCACTACTGTAAGTGGGGTTCCTGCAATGTGCCATGATCCCTGGAAGACATAAATATGAAAATATGTCTGAGCAAGTCATATGGCACATTTAACATTATACAGTACAGATATCACTGAACTGCCATATATAGCAACCTATTAGCTAACCAAGAGTGAAACACTTTAACTGCCACTTATTACTGTTCACCACACAACTGCTTGGAAGTGCCTGGCTCACTCTCAATCTAATGAACCATGTTCTGCACAGCAACAAAATGAAATCACTATATAAGACTATACAAGCGTACCTGGCACACTGTATGCAGCACAATGCACCACCTAGCCACAGCAGTAAAACATCAAGCTGATGTGTAAAGAAATATATCATCCATCACAATGAGTGTAAGGTTCAGTAAATGTATTACTATTATACCACCCAAATTGTTAATGGCAAACCCGTGTCCAAAATATGTGCACAATTGGGAATATAGGTCGCATACTGCTGTAGTACACTATGAATTTTGCTAGATATGCAGTTATATGTTTTACCACACATATGTCAAAGGACGTGTTACAGACATACCCACACACACATCAGACATAATTACAGGACACAAAGGTATGACAACCCAGATAACCTTTCAGTGTGTACTACACAGTACTGTGTGTCAGTACTTACACAACCTTAATCTTGAGAAATGTAATCTGTGATGAATACAGGGACCACACAAAACAGTGGATGCAAGCAATGTGGACATACATCATACTTTGCTGTACACGCCCAGAGCTTCAAGTAGTACTACAGTACACACAGGATTTGGATTCAACATCAGTACCAATCAATAATTATAGATGTAGTGCTTTAGCCTCCAATGACACACCCTAGTTAAAACCAAGGGACTTAATCACACTGTATGCAATAGCACTTTTTCTGCCTAGCAACAAAATACACAGATTTTGCTAGGATCAAAGCAAGGACCCATAATACCATGACATAAACAATCTCCCACTAAGCTATCCCACAGATACATATCTTTGACGCATTCACAAACACATTGACCATCACAGTCAGTTAACAGTAAAGAGAATCTATAGCAACAAGTAGATGTAGGTGTGTATGAGTATATATAACTATATATATATATATATATATATATATATATATATATATATATATATATATATATATATATAGGCACATATACATTTCACCTTTCATAGTGAGAATATCAATTATACAAAGGATGTGAGGTGTACAGTAATGTAATAAAATTGCATGGTTTAGGTAGCTTTAGCAGGCCTCACTGGCTTCAACATTGCAAACGGAACAAATCACCAACAGTGTTTAACCACCACATGTCATATACAAGTACTGTATGCTGTCTTGTTTGTCACACACTAAAACCTGCATACAAATATGCGCATGCTAACCTTCACCAACATATATATCTCCACCTTTCACAAACAGTTGCAATATGTCCCCTGCTCTATGCACATATGCATATGTGACTATATATGACACATATATATTTCTCTGTATATGTGTGGCATACACACACAAGGTCCGCACTGTTGTAAGTCCCTGGAACTCACAGCTGAACTGATGTGCCTTGCTGCAATGCAAACAGGTGTCACATGTGAACACACACTATTATTGGGGGGTTTATATGGCTACAAATGCTAGATAATCATACTAGACTGCTACAACAGTTGCCAATGCTAGGCTACACTTTAATATGACTATCATGCATGTGTTGTTCTGTCACACCCATGTTTATATAATGTCAGCGCTAATCCCCCCCAACAGCCATTGGCCACACTACTGTACAGAACACCGATAACATGGATCAGATCTTTGACATTTAATGATGAGCTACACATTTCACAGGTATGTCCCACTGCCCACAGGTACACACTGTATTGTCAATGAAAAAACTAAAGTAACACAAACCAAATACCAGCTATACGGATCAATGAAGGCAGTCCTAGGTGTAGTGTAAATTCCACCAATCATTCCACAATGACACGAACACAAAAAGATGATAGTTTATTCCAATAACAAACAGTAAGAGCAGGATTAAGTGCTTTCGTCTCCTAACAGGAGACCTCTTCAGAATCAATGTTGAAATAATGGCAACGCTATTTATAACAATACCACTCACAAAAACAGTTGAACAATTGAATAATTGATAATTAAAAATTTGTAGCTTAAAGGTATATCTCATCATACATACACAATGATATGTATTAAGTACAGTGATGTGTTTTGAACACAGTGGTGTGTTTTAAACAAAGTGAACTAAGTGCCTCACAATAAATACCAAATACTGATCGTCTTGATTAAAACGTGTTCATATATATGTTATGTTGCATATACTATAAATATATTAACCAAATAAAATATATGTAGTTATAAAATGTACAAATAAATAATATATAAATAAATATCTAGATTATTTTAATAGTTTAATAATTTAAATATGTGCAATTGTATATGTAAATATATAAATATGTAAGAATGAAAAAATGAAAAATTATATGAAGTGTATAAAATAAGTATAGAATGTATGTATATAAATATAAAAAAAAGTATGAATTTAAATTTACAAAGGTATATTTAAGAAAGTATGTAAAAAATAGGTATGTAAAAATAAATATACAATACCAATATTATATACCTTTATATGCTTATTTGGGGTCTAGTGCTAATAGTTTTAAAGCTGGTACAATTGATATATTGTCATTAAGTCCTTTTCCACTGCATTCGTCTAGTCTTAATTGCCATACCATCTCTCTATATGCAAGTTTTGTTTCCCAGTCACCTCCTCTATCTAGGGGTTCCACTGCCTCCAATACCCAAAACTTGAAATTGTATTGTACACACTGTATTTTCCATAGTACTAGTTAACTAGAACATCTATGCATAAATAAGTACTGCTGCCACATATGAATGGTTCAGATTATGTAGACTATTCTTCAATAACATCTACTACATGCCAGTAAATACATATCTGTCACATACCTTTCATTGGTATGATTTGGTAATATATCTTTTTCCTTTTCTCTGTCTCTCTCTCTCTCTATCTATATATATATATATATATATATATATATATATATCAGTCTCTGCAATAGAGTGATTGAGTTTTTTGGAAGAGATTGCAACCTGCTTTTATAGGTATTTGCACATGAGCATGTGATGGCCTCTGCACCAATTAGTGGCCACCACTTGCTAATTGCATGCAGCCTGCTGTGTAGTAATTGCAGTAATCACTGTCATATCAACCCAGTACTATAAATTGCTAACTCAGGTAGGCATGGCCCTTTCAGCTTTCCAAGAAGGAGATCATCCTTTGCTGTGGACATCATTGTTTAAGACAGAAGGTTGGTATAGTTCTTATATCAGAAGCCAAGGGTGTAGCCAGAGATTTACATTTTATACTCAGACCTAATATTGTTGCTTCCAGTACCCACTTGTCAGTGTAGAAATGTACTCACCCCTCAAAATGCTACCCCCAAGATACACGGAAAGATGTACTTTCTTTTCAACTTTTACAATTAACTGCCATACAAAGCTAGTTATTGAGATGTATTCCTTTGGCACAAGAATTGTTTGTGAACTGCTATACTGTGAATATTCATTTACTCAGTTCTAAACAGTTTGTGCTTTTTTTAGTGTTGACATTAACACAAGCTGCTCAGAAAAACTGGACACATGTCTGTACTGTGAGTATGCTTACCTACATCCTTGGTAGACCCTGCACACACAGGTATATTCTACATTTGGGTAGGGGTGCAGAAGAACAGAGAGCATATTATTGTGTGGATTTTATCTTGTTGGACTTATAGGGTTGCTGTGTACATGTTAGTTTATCAAGGCAAGTAATCTGTCTGCGTAACACCCAACTGTGGACCTATCCACATGGTAGCCAGAGAATATCCTGTTATTTTTTTGTCTGTGTACCACACAGGTCTTTTCAGCAACAGAGCAATGGCACTGTTACAGTCGGTTGTTACCAGTACATGGCTACATCCATTTGTATTTCAGTGTTGTATTCCTACATAAGGGTATGCTTCCAAAACGCCTTCCAAAGCTATTTGCACAGTGTGTAACAGCAGAAAGGCTGGTATGCCTCTGTGTTTCTGCCTCTGCCAGACCTCTCAAACACTCAGGTACATATTTGAACAGACTCAGGGAAAAGTAAGGAAAAAGTCAGGGACACCTTTAAAATGTTAGAGCCATTAAGTTGAAACATTGAGAGAATCAGAGCATATGAATTAATACACCTTTTCTGAAGTAAAAGAAGTGTCTAACTCTTAATTATTGTCATTATTCATTAAGTGTAATTCACCATCTTTCTGGCCAAAGTCAGTAGTTTTAGGAGGGATTCAGAGGGACAGAGCTAAAATTTGTGTCAAAATCAGGGACATCCCTGAAAATTAGGGACAGTTGGAAGGTATGGCCTCTGCCCTAAACAGATATGCCAGTGTTTGTCCTGCTGTAATACTGTGTGGGGTTGTAAAGTGATGGTGTAACATCATTTCCTGCTAGAATGGGTGCTTCTCTTATCACAGTCATGTAATGTAATGCTACAACAACTGTTGGTAAAGATCCACAGAACAAGTTGTGTGGTATGGCATTCCTATTTTTCCTTTACATTCACTCATTCTGATGCATGATGTATTTATTTCAGCAACAACTTGTTGTAGATCTACCGTGGCTTAGTGGTACTTCATGTTATGTAGTATGTGCAAGGTCTGGGGGTCAAGACTGACAGAGGTGTTTTATTTTGCTCCTGAGCAGAACAAGGTCCCTCATATACAGAGTGATTAAAGCACTTTTAAGCAGTTGTAAATGGGTTTGCATGATGCTTAGCAATGCTTAGTTAAGCGCAAACAAGTGCACACTCGCGCAAACCCACTAACTACTGCTTAATAGTGCTTACTCCCGCTAACCGCCACCCTCATTTCTTTGAAAGAAAAGAAAAATGGGGAGATAGGAAAGTGGTGAAAAAGGGGCACAAAGAGGAAAAGACAGTATGGAAAGTAGCTCGGGATGTGCAGGACAGGTATAGGAAAGGTCCATAGCTGCCCATTTCTTTAACAGCAACAGCTGTGCATATGGAATAAATTTGGAGGTAGTATGGAATAAATTTGGAGGTAGATATGAAACTTTCAACCCCTGAGAGAGGGGTGAGGACAACAAAGTATGTTGTAATGCCAATTAAATTACATTTCATGTGTCCAGTGGACATGTGTGCAAAATGGGCAGCTATGTATAGGGCGTAATTTTTTTTGGGGAGAAGATTGCCCTTTTTTTCAGGTGAGAGTGGTATGTGGGGTAGGGGAAGTAGGTATATTTGGGGAGGTAGGTTGGGGAGGTAAACAGACAAGACAAACAAAATGCATACAGGGGCTTTATATGACACATGTGGTTGGTGAACACCTTTGACAGGAAGGGATGTTTGGAAATCGCAAGCCCATGAGCCCATAGATGGAAACAGTGGGACTGAGGTCCCCACCCATGGGCAGTCACCACTGCTCCTTCACAGCCCAGAGGGTAGCTGTGCTGGGGGCTGTGTAGGAGGGGCAGGCTGGCCCGGGAGCTGTGCCACTTGTGTCTCAAGCTGGCCTAGAGGTTCTGCAACAGAACGTTCAATCTCTCTACACACCACAGCTGGACTGTTCGAAGTGTGATAGGTGGCCCTCCTCTGTCCATGCTTGCATGGGGGGGCCAAGCCCCATCCCCTGCAGTGCTTCCACCCGAAGGTGGCACAGGGCCAATGGAGGAGGAGGTCGCAGGCTGCGCACTGGACCTGCCTGGTGCCAGGTGCCAAGGCCAGCTGAGGTGGGACAGGTGGGTCCGCTGGGACCGGCCTTCCCATACGAACTATGTTTTAGAAGGTTTAATAAAGATATGGGTTAGTAACAGTCAACAGCATTCCCAATTAGTTATAACAGCATGCAGAAGTATTCCCATTAACCCAGCACACCAGAGTTTCAACAGTTGAAAAGCCAGCATAACACATGCATATATAGAACAATAAATTACAACAGCATGCAGGTTAAATTGATGGCAACAGGCCACCAATATTGTGGTATTTTAACAGGGCACATGCATAGAAATAAATGCAAATATTTATAAACCAATAGGACATATGTCCCAACTAATGTTTTGAGATTAGACATACCGATTGAGGTGTGGAATTGCATTTTTTATGCACATACAGTAGGGTGGAAAAGGATAGCTCAATTAACAGCTTATATATCATTCTACTTTTCGCTACATTCATATTAACTGCAGTTATATGTCCCTTACATGTATTATTACACTACCCAATGTCCTTGTATTGTGCAATTGGATTTTGCTAGATCATTATATACATGAGCTGTATCTTACATACAAACTGTCCAAGACGCAGATGTTACTGCTATATATTCTGAGAGTTGCTCACACACTCTACTGCTAAGATGGTACACTGACAGCTCTACTTTCATATAATTATCTAGATATGTTCAGGTGAAAGTATCAGTTATATGTTAACAGCTCCCTACATTTCTGGCTGCACACTGACATTTCTGGGGAACACAATACCAAGCTACTCATGTGTCAGATTAACCTGTACATGCTTGGCATGAACCAACAGTTGAGGTCTGTAAATATGCACAAAAGCTACTGGCACTTCCTTCATCCACGTTATATGGGCCAACCCAAGTGTGGGTTAGCACTGTTTAATACAATAGTACTATTTGTAAAATGCAACAATCCAACAACATATCAAAGAAAATGACACAGACGCACTCCAGGAATTATACTTTTATTAAAGGATTATTACACCTTATTTATTGGGTTAAAACACTTTTTGAAGGCTTTCTCATTTATTTTATATAACAGTACATGCAGAATAATGACTAACCTACCTGATGACACAGCCTTTGCAACCTATCTTCATGGGCTTGCTGATTCATAGCGTGATCACCTGCAGCTGTGAAGTAAATGCAGAGATATTGAGACATACCTATCCATAGTATAGACAAGCATAGCAATTCTTAACTACTTAATACAATGGCTACTTACTCAGTACTGGGGCATTAGGCATCGCACGGGACTCCTGGATCCACTGGTCCAGTTGATCCTCCTTACGTCACTTCAGTTCAGAATAATGGTGCCTGACCTGCTCACCAGTCTGAGGAACGCCAGTGGCACTGGTGAGATCAAGAGCCAGACTGTTCCAGGCCTCCATTTTATATTGGGTGCCCTGGTACTGGCCCCACAGGAGTCTTTTCTCATGATTGTGGACAAGGAGCCAAACCATTACTTTGGTCTTCTCAATGCCCCAGCATTGCGCTCGAAATTGAGTGCCTTCTCCAACACCAGCCATACTGACTGCAGAAGGGAGCTACAACCAGTTATGGCAAGTATTCTCACCTGTGGAGCTTAAATATGCCTCATTTCCCGCACTTATTTGTGATTGGCTAGTTTTTAAAAACTCAGCTGTAGGCACACCTGCTTAGCTAATGTTAGTAATGTATAATATTCCTTTGATAGATATGTGTCTGTTGAAAGTCCATGGCTGTGAAATGCTGTCATGGCTTAGTGGTTCTGTACTGTGACTATAGTGCACAGTATTGACTTCAATGGAAAAGGTTTAATCCAAACGTCAAAACAGAAAACTCCAAACCAGAATAGCTGCAGCAAAATCGTCATCATTCATTTCATGAAGAAAGGAATCAGGTTAATGAAAGGTGAGATTATTGAATTATTTACAGTATTAGATATTTCATTGACTAACTCTAAGCCAGAAAAAAACAATAAGTTAAAATTTCACCTAATAGAAAGAAAAAACAAAAAACAAACATATTTAATTATTCAAACATTGTTAAAGTCAGAAACTTAAAATTAAAAAAAAGTGAATAATATACATACATATAAAATAATCGTCTCTGTATAATTGAGGCTCTATATATAATATTAATGTTTCATATGTGTATTAATTATTAATGTAGTCAAGAAAATTTTCTTGACTACATTAATAATACAGTTTGGTTCCTAAAGTTCACATACCAGGTTAACACTGAAAAGGTAGATTATTTGGATGTGAGTTTAATATATGATAAAAAAGAAGGTAAGGTCAAATCAACAATATTTAGAAAGCCTACCTTCTCAAACTCTTACCTACATTATGATAGTTGGCACCCTAAGCATCAGAAAAAAGCTATAGTGAAGGGACAGATGGTTAGGGTTGTGCGTATGGTCAGTGATAATGTGGACTTTGAGAATGAATTAGATTTTGTTATAAAAATGTTTCTTAATAGAGGCTATCCGCAAAAATTATGTTTTGATTTGAAAAAGGAAATTGTATTTAAAAGAAACAACAAGATAATGGTTCCAATTATTACATCAAATATAGATCAGTTTGGGTACTCTAAAAGCAACAGTGAATTAAATACTTTTGGTAGTGATACTATTTTGTATATTTTAAAGTATAACATGGATACTGAGTTTTTAGTTAATACAGTTATGAAGTACTGGGAGATATTTCATAATAATAAGGTGGAACCGAGGCTCTTCGCCTAAGTTTGTATTTAAGAAAGATATGTCATTAAAGGACATTTTTGAAAGAAGTACGGCTGACACAAAGGTCATGAGCAATAAATGTAAGGGGAATTATAAGTGTGGTAGATGTACAACTTGTAAACATATTTGGACATCAGGACACATAATTTCTATTAATCAATTTGACATTTTAATTAATGGACATTTTGATTGTTACAGCAAAAATTTGGTATATGTAGCAAAGTGTCAAGAATGCAGGGCATTTTATGTAGGGAAAACCTGTAGAAGGTTTAGGGACAGAATAAAAGAACATATTCTGGATATAAAACACCAGAAACCGACAAACGCCCTAGCAAGACATGTCATGGCCAATGATGGACACAATTTTAGATTTTGTGCAATTCAGCAGGTGATCTTTGACCAACAGGGAAGAATCACCCAATACAACTTAGATATGAGTGAGCTTACATGGCAACTTAGACTTGATGCATATCATGACCCAGGCCTGAATGAATTTATTTCAATAAAGCCCTGGCTTAGGTTAAAAAACATTCAGAACATATAGTATTTTATGGTTAAAAATTGGGTGTAGGTTGCTAGGTTAGGTTCAACCTTTATATATCATATTTTAACTTAGGACATGTGTTATTAGTCAGTATCAGTTATCCATCATACAACACATATCATTTAATTGTTATAGATTTTACAACTTAGTAGAAATTATACACATTAGTACACATATAAAACACACATATAGGGCATTAATATTATATATAGGGCCTCAATTTACACAGGGTAGGACGATTTATTGTGGAATTATGTGGGCACACAATTATTACTATTATTCATTTTTTAAGTATTAGAAGCAACATCTTGACTTTGTAAATGTATATGAATTAAATAGGTTGTTTTTAACCTATTAATTTTTTACTCCTTATGGTTAGGGGATGTTTTTTGTACCTTGTCTTTTTAACAGAATTAATTGAGTGTAATTATCTAATTTACTTTGGTATAAATGAGTAGTACTACTTCACCAATCTGATGAAGTCATTTCCTTGGGACGAAACCTAGGTTATTGGTGAACTGGTGCTGCTACCTTGGAGTGTTCTCTGTTTTGTGCGTTTGGATTAAACCTGGTTTTACAACTTTGGCAGCTTGTACTCGTTCTTCTAGTTTTCCATTATAGTGCACAGTATCCTGAGTTCAAGCCCTTTTATTTTCCTACTGGGCAAACCTGAATGGTTAAGGTACAGTAAAGGAGGTATGGCCATGTTTAGCTGACTTTGCTCAACTTTGCCCGACGTTGCCCAACATTGCTTGACGTTGCTCGACGTTGCGTTGGTTAGCGCGGTGCGCAGCTATGTGCAAATACATTGTAGTTGCACTGGTTGGCCCGGTGCGCAGCTACACACAAAGACATTGCACTTGTTAACGGGCTGCTCAGCTATGAGCAATTAGTTTTAAATATGGTAAATACTGCTAAATTGTGCTTAGCTGTGCTTTATATTGCTTAAAATAAGTTACTCATGCCTCAGAATGCATAACCATTTCACCTTCATATGTATATAATTTGTTCACTACTACATATAACATTTGAATGCTTTTTTACAAAACTTATACATGATTAATGTCAGGAAATATTTTTGTATACAGATTTCCAACACAAAATGGAATGTGCAATAGTGGGACTCAAACCGGGAATGCTTCCTCTTTACGTGAAGGCTCTAACCACTACACTATTGCCATTTTGCTTAAATTGCATATTTGTTTCTTTGGTGTCTAAGCTGCTAACTGTAGCTAAGCAATGGGCAATCCCATGCAAACACGTGCAAATATGGGCAGCTATATCAGAAATAAAACAAAAAAAAAAATTTCTTTTAATTTTTAAATTTGTATGAGGTTTAACATATGGGGGAGTGTAGTGTTACAATGTACACATGTGAGCAGACTCGCTCATATAACTCAACATTTCTTGGGTTTTGTCAGTGCAGGGGCATGGATTTTTGGACTGCCCGGCAGTCCAACATGCCCCCTAAACTCATCCATGCTCCGTGTAAGCTTTGGAGTTGAGGCAGTGCACCCTCATTAATATGCATGATGAGATGCTGTCATACTCTTAGACTGGCATTTCTGTATAAGACTAATCTAGTCTTACACAGAAGATTAGCATGCCCAACAGCTCTGGGTTTGACATAGCTTTATATGTTAGGCAGAGATCACCTCTGAGTAGGCGATATACTACGGAGTAAAGCTGGAGTTTTTTGAGGCGGTCAGTGTAGGGCATTTGTTTGAGTCCAGTAATCCTCTTTGTGAGGTACTTCTGTGGCCTTTACAGCTGCTGCAGATGCCTTGTGAGGTACATTCCAAAAGGGGTGTTGTACTCTATAATGGGTCTAATGAGTGATGAGTAGAGGGTAATGATGACCTCTTTTTTTCTTGATGAGAACCCTTTTATGATGAGGTGTGCCATGTAGAAGGACTTCCTGACTACTGTGGCGATGTGACTATCAAAGGAGAGACTACTGTCCACCTGGGTCCCAAGGTCTCTTATAACGCATTCGGTGTTAAGTAGATTGCTGCCTGTGTGGTAGTTCATGGGTACAGAGTTTTTACAAAAGGGGATGACACTACACTTTTTGGCATTGAGCTTGAGGCCATGGCTCTGACACCAGGCATCTGTCTAAGAGAGGCCCTTCTGTAGGATGTTCACATCATTTGGGGACTTGACTATGGCTCCTAGTTTGCAGTCATCTGCAAACTTCGTAAGCCAGAGGCCTTCTGTGTTAGCCTGTACTTCAGAGAAGTAGATAACAAACAGGAGCGGTCCCAGGATGGAACCCTATAGTACTCCACGTGTCACTGATTTGAGGTCAGATTTGGAGTCTGCAACTTTTACAGTGTGGGTTCTGTCAGTGAGCCAGTTGGCAACCCATCTTGTGACATAGGGATTTATGCCTAGTTTATTGAATTTAGCTATAATTCCAGAATGGGGGATGGTGTTGAAAGCCTTGGCGAGGTCAAGATAGGCTGTGTGAACCCCTTTACCCTCATCTACGGCTTTGGTGACTGCCTCAAAGAAGTCGATCAGGTTCAGGAGGCATGATCTGCCTTTCACAAACCCAAACTGGGTGGGATCCAGAGTTTGAAGGTTACCAATGTCTTTGTTTATGAGTTCCATGATGATACGTTCCATGGCTTTGCAGACCAGGCTTGTCAGTCTAATAGGTCTATAGTTCCCGGGATCAGTGGTGGCTCCCCCTTTGTGGAGTGGGATAACTGTTGCTGTGTACCATTCAGTGGGCACAAAGCCTGATGTGAGGCTATTATTGAATTACTGATTCTTTAAAAACTATATATTTTGATCTCTATATATAGTTTTTAAAGAATCAGGCTATAATTCTTGTTTTTAGCTGCATCTATACCTTTAGGGCATGATTTTGTAGTGTATTTTGTAGGAAGTGTTTTAGTTTTTGAGTGAGATTAATATTCAGACCCATATTAAGGTTTTAAAGTATAGAGAGTACTGTTAATTTCTTGTGTTGAACTTCGTCTACCCTTTCATAAGTATTTTAGAGAAGTCAGTAGTGTTGTTTGTAGTATGATTTCTGACTTCATGTTGATTGTAGAGATGATCATTTAAACTCTTTAGATAAGTGTTAAGTTATGGTGTGAAGTGAAGACTATTTGCATTTGAATTTGAAGCTTTAAATTATTGTGAAATGTGTCTTTTAATATTGCATTTTAATATGTAGCTTTAGGGGAGTGGCCTTAGAGGATGTATTAATGTGTTACGATGTGTCATGATATGATTGGTGGTCGATTATTTTTAAATGAGGTTTTTGTACTCAGTTCATTAAATGGTCTGATGAAGCTATGATGTGAAAGCGCTAACCGACTGAGTGCACCAATAAAGCTGTGTTATTTCTTATTTTGAGCAAGTAAAGTTATTGTTACGAATTGTATTGAACTCTGCATGGTTGCTGTTGCTGGATTTCTTATTCTGGTGATATACATCAATTTTTGCAGCACAGCATCTACCTTTTGGAGTTTAGCCGTTTCTTTTTTCATTGTTGTTTCATATATATATATATATATATATATATATATATATATATATATATATATATATACATATCTATTTAAATATATATATATATATATATATATATATTTTTTTATATATATATATATATATTTTGTTAAGTAGAGAAAGGATACCTTTCTGCTCTTATGGTAATTGCCTTACTGAAAAGTTTATGCAAACCTTAGGCTAGACACTGAGGTTAACTCATAACAAATGTATACCTTTGAAACAATCCCCGGGATTCATGAACGTTGCGCCAGGCGGACACATAGCGTAGGCGTTACAACGCCAAAGATGGCCGCCGAGCGATTCAGGTATGATCCAATTCCACGTGCACTACCGGCGTGCGCCGGATCTGCGCCACCTCCAGCGTAGGTATGCTAAGCATCCAATGTGCGGTGTTGCACCATGCAAATGGAGGCATATAGCGATCCACGAAGTGGCGCAGGAGTAGCATAAGGGCACGTCAATGTAAACCAAAACAAAATGGTTTACATCTACCCAAACATGACATAGGAGTAACGGAAGGCTGTCAACGTCAGGTATCATACTGTTGCCACATGCCAATGGCGAAAGACACAGAGAATGTCAAAAGAAAACATGCACAAAATGTAAATAATGACATAAATGGTATGTCCACAGAAACTCGCAACAGAACCTCAGGACATGTCCGTGGAAGGTGCTAAACAATGAAATAATATGACAATGTCATAAAAGAGCAGTGTAACACAAATCAGCATCACAGCCACAATACACCATGGTATGCATGGAAAGCCAAATCCACGGTGCAAGGGTTGCCAAGGAGTCGCGTCAGTCTTCGGCGCGGTAACTATGAATTAGTAGTCAATGCCATGCAAATGAGGCAGATAATGCTGAATCGCAAAACCCCCACCGGCGTAAGGCTGTACCAAACGGCGCAGCGGAAATGCACCGAGGAGTGGCTTAGAGGGAATACATGTCTACTGCAGAGGGGTGTGCCACTGTAGGAGGAAGCATATTGGAGCCCAGCAAACATGGGCGGTACATTGCACATCACAGCAGCAGGACTGGCATGTGGGGGAAATAGTTGAGCCGAGAGCACACAATGCGCACAGAGATGCATGTGCACGAGGATGACAACGTTCCCTTAACCCAGTCATGTGATGCCCACCCCGTCAACAACAACGGATGCAGGAAGGTGATGCTGAGAATATGAGGAAATGCGGAAGCAGTGTAATTGGAGTAGTAATGAGCAATCAACACTAATCAACCCACGAAGGCCAATTGGTGGCAGCTGACAACTTTGCATGCAGAAACCTGCAAAACGGGATAGGGGAGGCATATGAATGCAAAGAAAGTAGGGGAGGTAGCAGATTGCAAAGAGTGAAGAATTGACACAGCAGAGCCAAGTAGACAGGCAGCATAACGGCGGCGGCAGACAAAACGCACGATATGCCATGTCCCAGAAACTACACATGACAGGGCTCTGCAGGATGCAAGGCAGGAAATAATAGGTGCAACGTGCAGAAACAGTAAGGTAAGGTTGACAGCTAATCCAATGCAGGCAAGAGTAATGTAACACCAAAGGCAACAGCGTTGCAGTGCCAACGGTAAAACACGGAAGATAGTCCTCAGATACGGCCGCACAGACACACCCTATGACATCACCGGGTGCACAGCACAACAGTATAAAGTGTGAATGCACACAACACACAGACGTGTTTTCCCAAACGCCGCACTACAGGTGTAAACACACGGGGAACTTTTAAAATGTACATGTTGGGTGCCGCCGTGGCCGTGATCCATCAGCATGTGTTAGAGACAGACGGAGTTGAGGAGGAGGGTGCCGACAACTACCGTAGGCCTCAGAGGAGAAGGAGAGTGTTCAGACCAAGGGTCACCTACCAGGGGCTACAAGACCTGGAGATAGTAGAGCGTTAAGGGTGGATAGGGACACTTTACAGCAAATAGTGAAGCTGTGCCGGCCACGCCTGAGAACAAGAAACAACAGAGGGGAGCCCATCCCAGTGGACACGAAGGTATGTGTAAGCTTGTGAATACTGGCCACAGGTACCTTTCAAAGGCCAACTGGGGATATAATGGGTATCTCACAGGCATCAGCATCCAGGGTACTACACCAGTTCCTGGATGCCATGTTATCACATGCCAATGAGCATATATACTTCCCCAGATCTCAGGAGGAGTTGGCTAGCAATATGCGCCACTTCCACCGTGTGGCACAATACCCGGAGGTCCTGGGTGCGATAGACTGTACGCACATACAAATCAAGTCACCACCTGGGGAGCAGGGTAGACGCTACATAAACCGCAAGGGATACCTTTCCATCAATTGCCAGGTCGTGTGCAATGCGCAGGGCATTATCATGGATGTGTGTGCTGGCAGCTCTGGAAGCTACCATGACTCCCATATCTGGCATGCCTCACAGCTGTACCAGGTATTCGCCAGGGGGGACATCCCACAAGGCCATCTTGTGGGGGATGCTGGCTATGCACTGGAGCCGTGGATGATGACTCCCATCAGAAATGCACACACACACATACAAGAACGCCATAATGAGGCACACGCACAAACCAGAATAATCATAGAGCGTGTGTTTGAGATGCTGAAATCACGGTTCTGGTGCTTGGATACATCCGGTGGAGCCCTGCAGTACTCCCCAGGCACATGTGTCCACATATTCATAGTATGTGCCATGCTACATAATATGATCCTGCGGAAGCAGCTGCTGCAGGGACATAATGGTGAAGGGCCACAAAGCCCACCACAACTGCCAAGGCCAGTTCAGGCACAGAGGGTTCAGGACCATGAACACACTGTGCCAGCCCCAGTAGGCAGACGGAGGCGTACCCAATATGCCTATGCCCTGGCAAAGAGGGAACGTATAGCACATACTCTGACAGTGTAGGACCCATGGACTGACACCTCCCTACCTGCACACACAGTGAAATGGATGGCACACAAACATGGCCACCCATAAAGTGTACCGTATGGGTGGCCCCATGTGTGACTCCAACATAGGCAGCACCCAAACACTGCACACCCAACAGCCAGCGGAGCATGGAACGCCAACACCTGAACCGTACGTGGGTCCTACAGCAGACGGCATTGCTGTATGCTGCCACGTTCGCCGCAAGGTGTATACATATAGACATGTAGATATGTGCATATACAGATATGGAGATAGATATAATGACAGACATAGAAGTATATGCACACATATACATATAAGTACAACAGGGAAGACAGGGAATCAGAGGGATGTAAGGTGACAGAGAAGTAACACGTGATACCTGTACATAGTAAACATAGTGAAAGACAACATGAGCATCCGGGAGGTTCAACAGAAGAGGGAACCGCCACCCAAGGAAAGGTCAACATACCGAAATGCCTAACCGCCAGTCAGGATGATCGCCAGGCCACAGTACAATAACAGTACATGTGCGGGTAATACCATGATAATAGGAGGGGGGAGGTAGACACTGCCGCAGGTGATGCGGGCCACGCAGGTACTGTGTGCAACCGTCCCTGTGACTGCCGCAGTATGTGTATGTGTGCGGTGAGGGTGCCGTGTGTCTCGCTGTGCGAGTGTAATGTGTGTGCCACTGTAAAATGTGTATGTTGGTGCCATGTGACAGGCGGAGTGGAATAACATGTGTAGGCATACAGTATAGTAACCTCAGGCGTATGTACACCAGTACTCCCAAAGTAGTACTGAGAGCCCTGCCCTGGCTAGGCATGTGGCGACGTATGACGATGCAAAGTGACAATGTCCCAGAATGTACCACAGGAATATACCACACAGGAAATGGAAAGGACGTATGTACAACTCATGACCGTATGTATGACACCGACATGCTAAGTGCAAAACGGATACGTCGGCAAGGTTACAGGGCAATAGGTATGTTCCGCGGAAATACGCATGTACTACTCCGGTACCGATCGTGGCCACGTATCGGCCCGCAAACACCGCTGTTTGTTTGACAAGTGTTAAACAAGCAATCGCCACCAGAATAGGTGGCAAACACTAGCAAACAGGCTATCCCAAGTACAGGACCACAATGACTGTAAATATCCGGGACAGAATGACAAGGGATAGTCGTCACGTTCAAACAACCGCAGATATACCACCGATGTGACGGAGGAATACATGCAGGAAGCACACACGCAGGCGATACCAACACCACATGACAACAACACAACCTACACTCCTAGAACAACGGACAAGTAACTGTCAACTCCGCAGGCAGGGATGGAGCACACAGACAAGCATACCGTGTATGTAGAGATGCAAGGCCCACAACCCGTATCCGTCACCTACAATCTCCGATATTCCCCATCGCACATATCAAAGGGATACAAGCCGTAATAGCAGCAACAAACATACAGGCAGTCAATGACAGCTGCATAACCGCAACATCTCGCGTGGGAAACACTATCAACAGTGGATGCATAGCTGCATCCGTTGTTTAAAGGAATACAACAGCTATGTTACACATCCGAATGCAAAACGCCATCAACAGACACCGTCAGGACAGGGACACCCACATGTCGAACATAATACCATACCCAACACACTCAACCCACGGCTAACACCACTGCGAAATGTACCTGACACCACACATAGCGGCTGCAGTTACACATAGCATAACACAATACAGACCATCTCCACGAAGGTAGTGCAAATAGCCAATGCCCAGGTGAGGAATGCAACCATGGTCTAGTTACGATGCGTAATGGACGAATGGAGTAGATGCACAGGTGATTTGCGCACAAGTACACACTGAGGAACAGCTATTGGTGTGATGAACCCACATGTTGCAGGTAACGACAGATATAAGGATGACACCCAGGATATTCAAACCGTATGCTCATAACGAACTACTACCCCAAAACGGATAGAGTGAGAAAATGGAAGAGCGAGACACGCAACGAAAAATGGAAGGAAACACAGACAAGGTATGTAGAACCCACGATATGTACGGGTGTGTAACGCATGATGTGTATGACGAAGCTGGACTGTATGTGAATGGTGTTTGTAAGTAAGGATACTAGTCCATAATGCAGAGAGTGGTGAAAGGTGGTTATGTAGTGCTATCCTGCTGAGCATACCAACGACTGTGGACACCGTGTGCACAGCAGTGAGACATCATGTACACAGCCGGGAGAACACAAGGGCTGCCACAGGGGGGGCATAACACAGAATAATGCCACACCACACGCTGATGCTGGCAGTGGATGTCCAACAAGGAAGTGCCATAGCAGGGGATAGGACATGTATGTATACTGTCACAGCACACATGTGTATGGGCATATACCGTCGATGTCATACGTAATGTGCGCACGACGTGCACATATGCCTGGCAGTAGGGGATACCATGTCAACTATGTGTAATGTAAAGCTGTCATGGTGGATATGACAGACATCATACACAGTATCACAGGCATATCATGCATAATGGAGTTATGGCCTAGTGGTATGTACAACAACAGGATATGTATGGCCTGTACATATGGGACAGAGTAGTAGCATAATAGGTATCCGAAATGGAAGGAACACCAAGTAACCATGGCCAAATGATCCATAGCAGGTGCAATGTGGGCAACAATGAAGTCCGGCAGGTCCATGTGTAAACACATGTGCAGTGTACACAGTAGTGTCACCTCCCCATGGTAGTGTCCAGTGAACAGCAGAGGTGGGTGTCAACTGCATGTCTACACAGTACTGCTGCTGTGGTGGTACCATGACAGTGTGTCACCAAACAGCAAGGAAGCTATCACATGAACAGTGCCACTGTGTGTCCCTGTGGGATGTGCACAGGACCTATGTTCCACAGCATGGTGTGTGTTGTGTCAGCGGAAGTAACACAGAAGCACAGCCCATGCAATGTGGCATGTGTGCACATATCCATGAGTGCTCCGTTCACACTGCCCACTGCAATTGCCATGTATGGGTACTACATGCATCAGTAATGTGGAGGACATGGTCCACGTCAGAGCAGAAGACACCCCTGTGTATGTGGTATGCAGATGTGTACAGATGTGTTCCCCTTCTGTCAGCCGCATATGTAAACTGTCTGAGCCTGGTACACATCATGGCGTGATAATGCGGTGCCATGTAAAGTCGTAGCTGTTGTGGAAGGTACACCACGAATGTGGTATTGTAACCCTGCCCGTGTGTAGATGTGTGTATGCCACAGGTACACTGGCTAACCATGTACCAGCAGCACACACAGTACAGATAGGTGTGGCCCTACAGATGTGTACCCATGCCACAGTGGAATATGGTAACCACAGCACCATGTGGGGCAGGTGTGTGTACAGCAACCATGTACAATTTGATATGCATGTACGGGGACAGTATCCATGTGATACTCAGTGGATGAATGTTGCTATGCAAAGGTGATGTGCATGCACCATGTGTCATGCATCCTGATGCCATGACACCCACATGATGTATCTGTTACACCAACACCCATACGGTTGTTATCAGTAGGAGCTGTTGGAGCTATAATGGTGCCAGGTATGTAGATGTGGGATATGTAGGCATGGACAGTACTCTGTGACAGCATGTTGTGTATGTAAGCAAATAGTGAACATGAGGGGCCCCATGACTGAGGACTGTGTAATGCCACATGTACCTGACATGTAGTAGGTAGCATGATATGCTTGCACCACTGTGTGTCCTGTCCAGGAGTCATATAGCCTAACATCCTGAGACACAGGGTATGATGTGATGGTGGATGTGTACATTGCCAATACCAGAACGTGGAATGGCACTGAAGGGCAATGTGAGGACAATGTGTGATCTGTTGCCCTCTGTACCACACCAACCACCCATGCAATGGTATGACAGGTGGCCACCATGTGTATGTGGCGTGCTCTGGCACACAGAATCCCAACAAGGGTGCCAGTAAAGTCATGGAGGACATCAATGAGTGCGTGAAGCACGTTTGGAAGGATGTGCCCCAGTGCCATACAGAATGGTCCAGTCATGGGTGTACGAATGCAGTCCCACATGTGCAATGCAGTGCCACCCATGTGTAGTGAGATACATGTGGCAGTGTGATGGTGAAGGTACACAATGTCCGACAACAGGCTAGCAGTGAATTCAGTGGGCTGGTGTGGAGACATATACCAAACAGGTTGGTGGGACATAACAGCTATAGATATCGGAAGGTGACAGTGGGACAGTGTCTTACGACACAACTTGTGCATGGCAGTACCATGTATGTGTCCACAGGGACACAACGATGTCCATGTATGGATTGCAACCCTGTAGTGAGTGACAGTGTGTATTGTTGGTAGATACACCATTGCCTGGCATGTTACCAACATCATCTAAGTCTGCAATGCCTGGGTGACTGTTGTACATGACATTGAATGTGGATGTAGCCAAACAACACAGACATACCGCCACACTGCCTGAGGACCCACACTGCACTGTGTGGCAGTCATGTGTAGGTAGCTAGCCTTGGAGCATGTGATGGGCCATGAGTACACACCATGGCTGTCAAGTGATGCACCCCACACATGTGAATATACCCACTGTGCAACAGCCTGCAAATGTGCCCATACAGCAGATGTGCATGGAACATTACCACCACCGTGGCGTCTGTGAAAAGGCCAGTACCGCCATGTCTCTGTGTGGAATAGCATGGTCCCCACCATTGCGTACATGCTACGGAAGTGCACTGTGATATGTGTCAGCATAGTTATGTACACTGTCTATCTGCCAGGGTGCCATGCCATTAACAACCCCTGTCAGCAGACGTCAGTAGTACTGGCTGTAGAACACATGTACCATGTATACTGCGATGGGTGTGTGTTCAGGGTGCGGCTAGCAGGGCCGTGAAGCATATATGTTCATCTACCAAAGGGGGGGTAACCCCAGGTGTTACACACCAGACACATGGAGGTATCGTGCACACTGAGGGTAGTGTAGGTATGGTATGTGTTGTGTAATGTGTCACCCAGCTAGGTGGAGCGCATGCCCAAGCATGTGTGGGTACATGGGTGTCCAGTCTAGGGAAGTGTGGGTCGCTGTCAGCACATGCCAGTAGCAGCTGTCCAAGGCCCTATGTACAGTATGACAACACAGACAGCATGTAAACTGTGGTGTACAGTGTACACTCTGTTGTGTGTTACAATGTGTGTAGCGGTCGCAAACAGGGGTATCTGAACATGGAGCACCTACGATGCATTGTGTTCGTCAAATATCCAGTATGTGTGCAAAACATTGTGTGATGTGGGATCCCCTCACTTGTGTGTGTTGCAGTCCAGGTATGTGCCTGGGAGGTATGATCTGTGTACAATCCATACTTGCAGGTGTGCTGTGCAGAGCATGGAGGCAGGTCCCAGGCACTGCAGATAAATGTGAGTTGTGCACTAGTGTGTGCCTTGCTTGTGTGCAGCACAGTGGAAGGTGCAAGCATTGTCCCAAATGACCCCATGCCGTGCCTGCCTGTTACAGCCCTGCTGGAGACAGTCATGTGACACCACCACAGAGGCAGTATAGCATGTGAAGATGTACATATGTGCTCCACACCCCAGGCAGATGTCCGCAGGTCATGTGTGCCACAGCAGTGCTGTCGACCAGGACTGTCATAGTGGTCAGATACCACATGCCTGTATAAGTACAGTATGAGCATAGTCAACAGTTGCAGTGACAGGGTAGGTCAGTGTACAGTGTCCCTGTGTTCAGACCACTGCCTACTGTACACCTGGCTAGACACACACCCAGAGGGTGAACATACCGGTGAGCCATCACACGTCCCAGTACACGTAGCCTGTATAATGTCATCACAGGGCGGTCCCAATAACATGTGGTATGACAGACATGTTGTACCAGGTGATGTGTCATGTGTGCATATGTTGAGTTGCACAGCCGTTCACACGTCCGCAACATATCAGTGCATGAAGAAAAGAAGGAAAATGAAAGCGTGAACTGTTTGTTCTTTAACTTAACAACAAGGACATTTACATCAAATGAACAGCATGTATTAAATAAGGGTTTGTCGTTCATTCCCTCAAAACATAGCGTTGTATCTGATACATTGATAGGTTTACGCATGTTTTGTAGAAAATTATCTCTTAAGGTCCTATTTAAAGATGCTGTGCCGAACTGCAATGTTGGCTCAGATAGTCTAACCTGTAGAAAGAAGAGTACCTTTGTGCCTTCATTAACACAACCTATTGAATGTTTTATGAAAACTTGTGAGCGGGATTTTTATCGTTATTATGATTGTCATGATAGCAAAGGTGTCTTTGTTAACTTAAGCACAGTGGAGAAACGTGAACTACAAGGTCTTTGTAATGATACAAGCCTGGTATTTAGACCGGCAGATAAGGGAGGGGGGATAGTTGCTATGGACGCAACCTTTTATCAAGAATTAATGTTAAATATGTTGAAAGATGATAATGCCTACAAAGTGATAGAGAAATCAGATGTTACATCAATAGTGCAGTATGTACATGATACTCTTTATGATTTATTGATGACAAGGTCTGTAGAAAAATCCCTCTATGATTTTCTTTTGATAGAATTACCCCTGATACCTATTATTAAGGGTCTGCCTAAGTTACACAAGGACAAATATCCACCTCCATTACGTCCTATTGTATCAGGTGACCATTGGGTCACACAAAATGCTTCTTTATATATACAAACCAAATTGGGAACACTGGTGAAAAAAGTATCTACCATATTACAGGACTCCTATGAACTATTGGATGACCTTAAACTAGATATAGTAAGAACCAAGATTACAGCAGACACCTTACTAGTTACGTTAGACATAGAGAGTCTTTTCACAAGTATTCCCAACGATTATGGTCTAGATGCAGTAAGAGCACACCTGACAGAAACAAATATGGATAACAACGAGACTATGAATATTTGCTGTCTGCTAGATTTGGTTTTAAACAACAATATCTTTCTGTACGATCACACGGTATATGCACAAACATGGGGGGTGGCCATGGGCACCCCCTGTGCTAATGCATATGCCAACCTCGTTGTATACAGATGGGAAAAAGAAAACATCTTTAATGACCCTAGGTTCAGTAATGTGGCCTTATACAGGCGATTTGTAGATGACGTCCTTTTATTGTGGAATGGTGACATTGACACCCTGAATGATTTCATTGTTTTCATGAATACTACTACATCTTTCTTTAGATTTACATATGAATATTCAAAATCAAGTATTAATTTTCTAGACATTACCATCATAAAAAGTATTAACAATGATTTGGCCACTACATTTTATAGAAAATCCTGCTGGAGGAACGGGATTCTCCATTATGACAGTTTACATCCACGTCGCATTTTTCAAAATATTGTCAAGAATCAGATGAGCAGGATATTAAGAATATGTAGTGATGATTCAGATGCACTACAGTTAATTGACTCTCAGAAGAAGTGGTTTATAGATAGAGGATATCCTATAAAATTAATAAATGATATAACTGAATCCTTGTTTGAGAGTTTAACACCTCGGAGAAAATTAACTAGATTTTATAATAAAAAGAATAAGATAATGACTCAAAATATAGAGTATGACATTAAATATACTAGTGACGTGCAACATCTAACTAAAATTGTGAAAGGGAACTGGAAAATTTTATTAACAGATCCTACACTTTCGGAACTGCTTGGAGAAAAACCTGTTTTCAGATATAATAACTGTATGAACTTGAAAAGGCTGCTATGCAAAGAGAAATTAGATGTAGGATCCATTGATGTCAGGGCCCAAATAAAAACAGGCACCTTTACTTGCGGTAAATGTTCACTTTGTAGATATATAAACAAGACAGGAGATTTTAATGTCTCAGGTGTTGAACTTAATTTAAAACCTACCTTTTATGCAAATTGTAATACCCGAAATGTGGTTTACTTAGCTACTTGCAACCAATGTAACGGCTATTATGTGGGCATGACATCACGAAGGTTTAGAGACCGGATATATAATCATGTGTATGATATAAGAAGAAATAGTCCCACTAATGTATTGGCAGTACATTGCAGTACTCATCCCCAACATAGTTTTGTGTTTCAAGTTTTGCAAGTAGTAAATTTTAATAGAAGAGAAGGTGACCATATGAATACTTTGGAAACATTTGAACTCAGGTGGATTCTGAGACTGAAAGCTCACATACCACCTGGTCTAAACACCATGATTAACATTCGGCCTGCCCTATTGGGCCCTGTATGAGCCATTACATTATAATATAACATAATATTATAATACTCCTGTGAGCAGGATATTCGTCTTGTTCTATATCAGTTTCATATTTAGTATATTGTTAGTTATTTTTAATCATGATATGTTTTATTTTTGCTTGATTATATGTTCATTTTTGGATTTGCCAGATATCCTATGAACACATTTTATACTACTATGAGATTCCGATATTTGATGTTCATATCAATATCCATCATAAGATGATTCTAATAATTTTTTCCCAAATATATGTTATCAAGAATTAATTATGACAAAAATAATAAATTTGGGATGACCAGAGGCCGTTGATTTTGTTAGACATAGGGATTAGTAGAATAATGATATATAACTTCTGTGCCTCTATATGTACATAACAGCATTTATTTTCAGCCTTTTAGTTTTGGCCCTTATCGGCTGAAACATAGTTGATTCTTTTTTAAAGAAAGAATATTTTATATTATCAGTTTTATAATTTATTATGCACTTACATTGTCATAACATCATATTGGGCTTTATAATTTTGTGATTGATATATAAAAAATATATCGGAAAGCGTGTTTTTACGCTCTGAATTTTGAAACGTATTGTACAGTGGTAAGCTAACAAAACAAAGACCCCCCTTTTTTATATGGGCGTATTTATGTTGAGGCTCACAAGTCCCAGTTTGATCACACTAGTTATAGATATAATGTATATTGCTGAACCATGCATATTCATGTAATTTTGATATAATTTTATCACAAGTATTAACTTAATTAATCCTGTGATGTTATAGTTGTCATTATGGATGTTTTTCTGAATATTTAATTTATGTTTGCATATGTATTTTGTTGTATAACATATTTAATAATGTTTTTAAAAAATACATATTACTTTAAGAATTTAATTATAACAATAGTTAAATTTGGGCTGCCCAAATGCTCATGATTTTTTAAGGTATAGAAGTTAGTGAATAGTGATAGATAATCCTTTGTGCTTTTGTGCATCTTCCCTTAGTTTTTTAGCTTCGGCTTTTAGTAGTAAAAACATGATTAATTATTGTAATATGGATTTTTGTCTTAGTATAGATTCCTAGTGGAAGATTATCCTTATGAATTTTACAATATACTGCGCTTTAAATGCTATAGTGTCATAGGGGTTTTTTAGTTCTATGACTGACATAATAAACAGCAGAGACATGCGTCTTCGCTTTATCTCGTTCATTGGATGTGATGTGCGATGATAAGTTACTAATAGGGGTTCTTTCCCAAATATGGGCAGAACTTCCTTGAGAACTAAATGTAGGAGTTTGTTTGCACCAATTATAGATATAATGTATATTACTGACCTAATATACACATGCGATCTTATATATGTATAATGATGGTTGCCGATATTTTTAAAAAATGTCATTAGTTGATATGTACAAACTCTCCATTACTGAGCACTAGCATATTATTGTTATTTTGACAAATTATCTTAATTGCTCTTGTTTTCAATTACTAACTAATTGAATAATTGGCAATGCCTTTTTACTATATAGATAGCTGAAATTTTAGTAAAATTTGTAACCTGATGAAGTGCATCTTGTTGCGTGAAAGCGCTTGTTCTCATTAATAAAAGGATTTACAACTTTCTTCCTCGTGGTGGTTTCAAGCAAATTTTATTTTCAGTTATTTTCAGTAATGTGTCACCCAGCTAGGTGGAGCGCATGCCCAAGCATGTGTGGGTACATGGGTGTCCAGTCTAGGGAAGTGTGGGTCGCTGTCAGCACATGGCAGTAGCAGCTGTCCAAGGCCCTATGTACAGTACGACAACACAGACAGCATGTAAACTGTGGTGTACAGTGTACACTCTGTTGTGTGTTACAATGTGTGTAGCGGTCACAAACAGGGGTATCTGAACATGGAGCACCTACGATGCATTGTGTTCGTCAAATATCCAGTATGTGTGCAAAACATTGTGTGATGTGGGATCCCCTCACTTGTGTGTGTTGCAGTCCAGGTATGTGCCTGGGAGGTATGATCTGTGTACAATCCATACTTGCAGGTGTGCTGTGCAGAGCATGGAGGCAGGTCCCAGGCACTGCAGATAAATGTGAGTTGTGCACTAGTGTGTGTGCCTTGCTTGTGTGCAGCACAGTGGAAGGTGCAAGCATTGTCCCACATGACCCCATGCCGTGCCTGCCTGTTACAGCCCTGCTGGAGACAGTCATGTGACACCACCACAGAGGCAGTATAGCATGTGAAGATGTACATATGTGCTCCACACCCCAGGCAGATGTCCGCAGGTCATGTGTGCCACAGCAGTGCTGTCGACCAGGACTGTCATAGTGGTCAGATACCACATGCCTGTATAAGTACAGTATGAGCATAGTCAACAGTTGCAGTGACAGGGTAGGTCAGTGTACAGTGTCCCTGTGTTCAGACCACTGCCTACTGTACACCTGGCTAGACACACACCCAGAGGGTGAACATACCGGTGAGCCATCACACGTCCCAGTACACGTAGCCTGTATAATGTCATCACAGGGCGGTCCCAATAACATGTGGTATGACAGACATGTTGTACCAGGTGATGTGTCATGTGTGCATATGTTGAGTTGCACAGCCGTTCACACGTCCGCAACATATCAGTGCATGATGCCGGGTGTAACATGATGTGTGGAACTGCACTGTGATCCACAACAGGGTCACCTGAGACAGGTGTGTTGTGAATGGTGTAACCCATGCTTCCACGGGATATACACTGGTGCTGTTGGCTGCCATACTGGGGCCACCAGTGGTGCCTTCAGTGGTCATACAGACATACTGCACACATTGTTCTGGCAGGAATGTCCATTGTTGTCTATGATGTGCTACTACATGAAAGTAGGTGTGTGTTGTGAATTATACCCATCCAGATGTGACCATCAGGTGCAGCCATGGTTGCCGACAGCAGCACACCCATCCACAGCTGTCAGAACCCTGTCCCCAGAATGGGTGTCAGCCGCCCTCGTACTGTGTGACCTATGTGCAGATGGCGGAACACCTCCTACTGGCTGGCTAACAGTGTCATCCATGAAGGCTATGTGATGTCTTGAATCCGCCGTTATAATGTACAATGCCGGTATCCCAATGAAGTACATGGAATCACATATTGTACGCCATGGCCAGCATGTAAACCATGTACAACAATGACTGTGTGACAGACACAAACAATGCGGAGCCATGTTGAACATGCACCCATGGGAACACCAAATGAGGTATGTTGCACATATCGATGTACAAGTGTCAGCTATGGCCATAGCATGGATGCAGACGCATATCCCCCACAGGCAGTACCACGCCATGTAGGTAGGGGGCATTGCACGACTACATGTGACAGTTGCTGTACCGCCACATGTACTGCATATCCATCATGTAGGGGTAGCAGTGGTACGTGACTGTTGGACATGCCTCTACATATGACCATGTCCCACAGGATATGTGTTACGTGTGTACAACACGTGTTGTACCGTCATCAAGCTGTGGAGTATATGGCTGCCAGTGTACCTGTGTGACATGTTCTGCAATGGGCGCAAAGGTACGCAGTAGTGCATTGCATGGCCACATGCCCCACACAGGTGCATAGCCTGAACATACAATACAAAGAGGGTGTTGGATCATATCAACCCACAAGAGGAGATGGGTACAGGTGGCAACCCACTGCCACTTGTTCGGGTAAGGTGTGCATGTTCATGACACAGTAGCACCCGAGAAGCTATCGGTACAGCAGTACAGGGTGGCATGCATATACGTTCACTAATACCCCTGTGTGTCCCACCACTGACCCGTGGACAGACAGACACCAACACAATGTGCAGAATTGACATGTGCATAGCATATCACTGCTGGCTACTGTAGAACAGGTGTACTGTGTAGACATGTGCCCAGAAGGTCTGCGCCAGCCACACTCAAACACGTCATGTGTTGAACCCCACCATTATTGTAGCCCATGCCACAGACAGATGTTCACGCATCTGTGAATCTACGTCCGGGAATGTCCCTGGCCTAGCAGTATAGCTGTGTCACTGTTGTGAACAACATACTGTATGGGCTGTGTGTGTGAGGTGCACGTCATACGTGTATGGTCCGATGGATGGTACCATCAGTGCCCCTGCTATGTGAACATCCCTGTCCCCATACATGGATACCTATGCTGTGGCCAACACCACGCTCCCTGTGGCCGGGATGGCGCTGTGTGGTGCACCAGGCGACATGGGGGTGGCAGCAGGCACTGGATGTAGACATATGTGGTACCCATGTCAGGCCAGGCAACCATCCATGTGCACGGGATAGCAGTTTGTGGGCACATACAGCACTGTGTTGAACAGTATCGCAGCACATAGCACCTGTCAGGGGTAATGTGTATGTATGGATGTGCGTTACCTGCATGCACCATACACACCCCCGCCAAGCAGCGTGCAGCCTACCTTGCAGAAGGCCTTTGTCCACACCATGATGATAGACATGTGTAATGTCCATATACACACAGCAATGACATATGGAATGGACAGCCACCCTGCCAACATTAGTACCCCCCAGGTGGGACACATCCCTATGCCATGTATGTGACATACCCTGCCATACCATGCAGCCCTGCCCAGCAAGGCTGCACGTGCTACACTGTCCCACATGGTGCGATGGACAAATGGCACTTGCACTATCAACTGTCCACAGCAGTAATGTGTCACTGATGCACCCTGCGGTGTCACAGGTGCTGTGTGTTGGTGTGAACAACGTGCGTGCGCACATGCTATGCATGACCTTTCCTGCTAATGTCACATGGTTACACAATGTCCCATGTGTATCACATGTGCAATACAGGTGAGCCGTGGCAGGTTGCCCATCACCCGTACAGTTCTGTGTAGATGTACATGGCACAACACATGCATGTAAAGGTGTCCATGTGTATGTCTGCAGTGCCACCGCTGACGTTCATAATGTCCGCGTACATGATGCCTAGTGACATATACACAGCATCCAGGTGAACAGTAGAACTGTTGTCACATTGGGAAACGTGCCAACTGGTATGAACACAGGTGCAGGCAGGTACACATGTCCACAGCAGGCAACCATCAACATAGTGTGTGTACAGTGTGATGAGTTGACACACAGATATGATATGACACCCACTGCTCAATGGTGTGACGGCAACACGTCAGCTGTGTCACTGCCATGATGCATCGCAGAGATCACTGTGCAGATGTTGTACATGTCATAGCAATGTATGTCCAGCAGTATGCCAGTACATCAGTGTGAATGTGACCTGTCACCATCATTATGTCTTACAGATAATGCCACGTTCCCGGCTGCCAACCTTCAGCCGCCAGGAGGATGACGTGATTATACCGTTGCTCCACGACAACTACGAGCTGCTATTCAGCCATGTGTCACAACAAGCACAGCAGCGGGACAACGTGTGGCAGGATATGCGCAGGAGGGTGAACAGTGTGGGTGGCAACAACTGCACCTATCAGCAGATCTGGCAACACTGCACAGACCTAATACGGCACGCGAAACAGCGTGCCGCCGCAATTGCCAGACAACAAGGTGGGACAGGTGGTGGTCCACCAAACCAGCACCCACTCACACACACGGAGGAGCTCCTGGCCAGTCTGGGGACACCCAGGGAACAACATGCAGAAACACTCGCTGCCATCGTGGAGGTGGGTGTCTCCCAACCAACGAGCCTGGAGCTGCCTGGTAAGTCAGTCTTGCATGTGTGTATGATAACCGACGTAGGTGTGGGTGTCATAGTACACCACATAATTTACCAACACATGCCAGGTATATGGCCACACAAGCTGCATTCTACAGTATGCTGCGTTGTGTTTGCAGACATGTGCATAACACATGCTACCACACAGGTACATGATGTGACATGCACAGTGCTTACCGTGGCTACAGTAATGGATAATGTGTATACTGTTGTGTCGCCCCTATACAGGTACGTCTGGCGTGTCGCACAGCCATGGGTCCGTCGCAGGTGAGACTGTTGCTACTAATAGGCATGTTACAGTGTACACATATTCCCCATGTGTCCAGGTATGAAATGCACACCTGGGTCTGCTCCAGTCATGGTATACAGGTTGCAGCACCCGACACACATGCCACCCATGTATAGTAGATACAACCGTTAGTATACAGCGGCATGACACCACATAACCCATCGGTGTGATATGTGCAGCCAGCTATGTAGACAATGGCGGAGGAGGTCTACAATGGCTGCATGTGTAGTATGCATCGGAATGCCTTTGCGGTACGCACACAGTACCACATAGTGAGCTGTGATCTGGCCAGCACACAGGTGTTACTAATGTGACCTATGCCCCTGCATTGTGTGCACACGTCGTGACACGGCACATGACATGTCCCATGCACGTGGTGTTCTGTCTGCAACAATGTCACACCATGACATGACCTACGCACGACATAGCAGACATCCACAATGTCTGCATAGCCTTCGGGATTGTGACACCTCAGACCAGTATGGATGTATGTCACATGGGCCACCACAGGGATGTGTACACGATGCCCACCACACACAATTGCCCATGACCCAGTCAAACATGGCCATGGGTGGTACCCACAGGCATGTTGCCACACAGTACATCTGCAGTGGGCAGTCACCGTTGCACCCTGTCCACACATAGTGCGGTCACAGCTGTAGTGGACACCCTGTACATCTGATGTGGTACACCAGACAAACGAAATGCCTGTAGGCAGCCACTGGAGGAGCCACCAATGTCTACCATATACGTGCTGTGGAACAGCATGACTGTGTTGCACACATGGCAATGCAATGCGTCCATGTTACGCATCGCACAGAAACATACCTGTGTCTTGCTGCCATGCAGTGGCACAGTGCCCGTACTCCCCACTGTACAGCTATGTACACAGCTCACACCAACCACACCTGCACAGACATCCTTGTTACACATGCATTCTATCTGTAGCCTGTACACATAACACTGCACTGTGACGTCCAGTTTGATGTGGTGCATGTGGGGGGACACCATTGTCACATGTCCACATGTTATCGCACATGTTGGCGGAGTACATGGCAAAGTGACGCCAGCCATGTGTACTGTTAACCCACCTGTGGCCACACGGGGTATCACGGAGATGCATGCAAACTACCATGAATGTGTATACTGCATGCCTACTGAAATGACACCTGCTTGATGTAGTGTGCACCCCAGGGCAGTGTGCATACTACCACTATTAATGTCTTGCCTGCATTCACTGAGCTGTGGTGTGGGAATGCTGCATGCCATCTGCAATATCACATGCATGATGTGTCTGCATCTGTGTGTGTCTGCGTGTGTGTGTCAGCGTGTGTGTGTCTCCGCATGTGTGTGTGTGTCTGTGTGTGTGTCTGCGTGTGTGTGTGTCTGCGTGTGTGTGTGTCTGCATGTGTGTGTGTCTGCGTGTGTGTGTGTGTGTGTCTCCGCATGTGTGTGTGTGTCTGTGTGTGTGTCTGCGTGTGTGTGTGTCTGCGTGTGTGTGTCTCCACATGTGTGTGTTTGTCTGTGTGTCTGCGTGTGTGTGTGTGTGTGTGTGTGTGTGTGTGTCTGCGTGTGTGTGTCAGCGTGTGTGTCTCCGCATGTGTGTGTGTGTCTGTGTGTGTGTGTGTGTCTGTGTGTGTGTGTGTGTGTGTGTGTGTGTGTGTGTGTGTGTGTGTGTGTGTGTGTGTGTGTGTGTGTGTGTGTGTCTGTGTGTCTGTAATGTATCTTACAGTATGTCTTTGTATTCACAGGTGCTGTAGGTGCGTTCCCCTCCTGCGGTCCATCTGATGTTAGTGTCCCCACAGATACTAGCGGTGATGACCATATGCATGAGGCACAGGCAGGGTCGTCAGGGGCAGAAGCTGTGCCATTGTTTAACATCCCACCTATGTCCCCTTCATCTCCACACACGGTTCAGATGCCGACACATACCACATCACCGTTGGCCATAGAGGAAGGACAGTCAGCGTCTGTTGGCATTGAGCAGGAATGTGTGGTGGCTACAGAAGGTGCGGGTACACACCATGTTGCCAGTGTAATGACTGGTGATGTGCCACACAGGCATGTGGCTGGTGCTGCTCGTAGGAGGAGCTCTGGTAGACATGCACCTGCTGTACAGGGTGCAGCAGCTGGTATCACCAGACGCATGTTCCAGACTGTAATGGTGGCACAGGCACGTGCTGAATGGCAGAACCAAGAAGGGCAGAGGCTGCAGAGGGCCACAATCCGTTCCCTGAATGAGAACATCCAGTCATTGGCGAATGCTCAACAGTAGCTTGCCGATGTTCTGGATAGGAGATTAGGTGAGATGGTTGGGATCCTCGACCGAGGCATGTCAATCCGTGAGCGTGAGCTGTCTGTACTGGAACACGTGGTAGGGGTGTGGCATAGGACACGTGGCCGTAGGCCAGCAACACCACCCAGTGCAGGTCGACGTGTGCGTGCCACCTCTCATGCCCACTCACACAGTGCTGGTAGCAGCAGCAGTGCAGCTGGTGCTACACCAACCACACCAGGACACAGCAGGCCACGTGGACGTGGCCCTGGACGGTACCAGCGCAGACACGGTTCCAGCGGACATGTGTCATTGGAGAGTGGCCACTCCATACCTCCACCCGGTAGTGCCCGTGCGACCCCAGGCAGGCACGGGTCACGTGGCCACAGGCGGACACAGTGAGCCGTACAACCTGCACTGTACAGTCTGGGGCTGCCAAGTATACCCCGTGTAGGCACCACAGATGGCGGAACCGTGTACATACATACCCACACACAGCAGGCACAACTATAGGGCTCCATCACATCCACATGCATTCCGCACAGTCATGTCCAGTAAATGCACCAGCCCTTACACACACACATGATGTCATCCATTGGTACAGCCTATGCCCCTGGCACACATATCACCCTGTGCATATGATGAAGCCTCTGCCGCAGCACTGTCATCCACACCATCGGTGCACGGTTATGCCAACATATTCTGATGCACAGGGTGGACAAGATAGTGAGAGGTGTATGTGATACCTGTGTCCGCATAGTGTGTGATGTGTATGTTGCAGTGGTTGTGTACGACAGGTGACAGGTGTGTATGTGACGTGGGCTGTGTACTGACATCATGCATCAGACATACCATGTAGTGCAGGTGCAGCATACATTGATTTGTGTACACGGTATGCGTGACGGTTACATGTGTAGCACCATGTTGGTTCTGTTAACCTGTATGCCAAATATGGTGTACTTGCATGTGCCTCCTGGGAGCACCGTTATCAGTCCCCCATGTGTAGCTGTGGGTTACCCATGGGCACATCTGTCAATATCAGCATACCACAGGTACCTGCAACCTGCATGGACCCCTACATAGGTACATAGGCGCATAGGTACATACCGGGCTATGTGCCCCACGGCATGTGTAAGCCTAGCCAGAGTGTGTGTGGGTTTCACCACCCCTTAGGGTGAGGATACTACATCCATCGGTTCGCTGTCCCTCTGTCCAGCAGTGACACAGAGATGATGCCTGGCGCATACCTACGATGACACATCCACACGTCAGGATCACTCTTGGACAAAGTCAGTCAGGGGCTCTGCTTCACATGGACTGTGAATCCTTTCCATGTTGTAGGGGGTCTCTGGGCGATGACCCTGTCCCCCCAGCACGTCCTATATATGTCCGTGTTGAGGTTTTCGTCAGTTGCTTCTGTGCCCGTGTTTGTTTGGAGCCTAGGAGTTGGAACATGTCCATGTCACCCAGGTCGGACATGGCCGTGTATGTCAGGCACAGATCACCACAGAGCAGACGGGCTGATAAGGTATACAGCCGGAGTCCCCTCGGTCGGCCAGCATGTGACATTTGTCTCAGCACCTTTATCCCTGTGTTGTGGAACGTTTGAGGTCTGTCTGAGTGCTGCAGGTGTCAGGTTAGGTACATTCCAAATGTGGCGTCGTACGCAATCATTGCTCTGATGTGTGAGGACTACAGGGGTACAATGACCTCCCCTGATGTGGATGTGAATCCCTTCATGACCAGGTGGGCAAGTGGAATGTCTTCCCAACCACATTGGCAATGTGAGTGTCGAGAGAGGGTACCGACGGTTTCGGTACCCATGTTCCTGGTCACGTCCACCATCTTTGATGGATTACCACCTATATTGTAAGTCGGGGTGAACATGTCTTTCCCAAAGGGTAGGTGTACACCTTCCTTGGCATGTAGCATCAGGGCATGGCTCTGGCACCAGTAATCCATTCCTATGACCCCCCAGGTGGATGTCCGTGTCCGATGGGGTGTTGAGTATGGTGGCCGGTGTGCAGTCATCTGCATACCTTGTCTGCCACACTCCCCCTATGTTTGCATGCACATTGGAAAATTGAATGCCGAACTGGAGGGGGCCCAGGACTGAGCTCCGTGGGCCACCACTCGGGACCAGCTTGGAGTCTGACATGGCACCAGGAACACAAACCCAGTGTGGTTTGACCTCCATCCAGTTGGCAAACCATCGTGCGACATATGTCTCCACGTCTATGCTGGTGATCCTTTCTATGATGCCCACGTGGTGTGTGGTTTGAACGCTCCCGCCAGGTCATGGTAGTCTGTGCAAACCGACGTACCCCCATCAATGGCCTTAGTGACTCCTCCAAACAGGCCGACCAGGTTTGGGAGGCAGGATCTGCCCTTGACTAAGCCGATGTGGGTATGTTCCGGTATTGGCTGTACACCAATGTCTTTAATTATGGGCTCCAGTATGGACCCCCCCACAGCTTTGCAGACAAGGCTTGTCAAGCTGATAGGGCAGGGATGTCTAGAGTCCACAAGAGCACTACCCTGGTGTAGTGGGACCACAGTTGCCGTATGCCATCCATCGGGGACGTAGCCCGTAGTAAGGCTAGGATGGAACAGCAGCCTTATGTGTGGGGTGAGGGCCTCAATGAGGTTGTGTAGCACACAGCCGGGGACATGATCTGGTCCCATTGATACTGTGTTCACAGCTTCACAGATATCAGCCCTCACCTGTGCATATGGGATGTTTGGGAGGCTAGACTCTGGTGGGATGGATACGTCCCCTCTTGGGGGGGGGGAGGGTAGATGTATGCATGGAACATGTCCGCTGGTTTGTTGGCAATGTCTGTGGGTTCAGTGATCATTGTACCATTCTGGAGTAATTCCGGGCATAACTGTGTGCTTCCACCCATGTTCCTACCATAGCTAAGGAAGGCCTTATGGTTGTCTTATGTGTCCTTTGCAGTACCAGTCCCACAGGCGGCCTTGGATGATTGTATGAGTGATTGTATGTTAACGCCGGTATTAATCAGTGATGCCTTCCCTGGTACTGATATTGCTTTGTCATGTAGTAGCTTTCAACTCTTGTTGTACGGTTTGTCAATGGCTGGGGTCCACCAGACCATGTGCCTGCCGTTGGTGGACAAGGTCCTGATGTTATCAGGATCGCTTTGTGCAGACATTCCTGGGGGTGCTCATAGAAGGCATTTGTAAGGGTTTCATCAGTGTGGCCTGTGTTTACCAGTGGCATGGAGGCCTTGTAGGGTACCACACCAGTTGTATGATGTGTGTGGTTCGCTGTGGAGAGGTCTTCACTGTGGTCTCCCATGCCGGTGTTGGGTGCAGGATGCGGATCTCCAGTGAGTTCACTATATGGTCTGACCTCACCATTGAGGGATGTACATCCTGTGTGGAGCATGTCGTCCCCATGTGTGATGATCAGAACTAGTATAGTTCCCCCCCTTGTGGGTATGGTGCATGGTTTTTCAACAGCATTCAGGTGTATGAACACTTGGAACCTTTGGTGTAGGGTGTTGTGTCCTGGGTAATGTTCCCGGTCTATGTATGGGTGGTTGATGTCACCCAATATGACGGTGTTGTGAGAGCATTCATACTCCCCAGTGTCTTCAGGAAGGCTGTGCAGGTATCCTGGGATTGGGAGTGTGTTCTGTAGCATGCAACAAACTGTAGGGCAGTCCTACCCATGGTTAATTGCACCTGGATATTCCCCGCTGCTACGTGCTTTTCTGCCAACCTGGAGGTGTGTGTATCCTTCATGGAAATGGAGACTCCCCCTCCTTCTGTGTTAGGTCCGGGTTATGGTCCTGAACGCGTGATATGGGGTATGACCTGATAGTGCTGGGGTGCTCCCAGCAGCCCTGAACAATGTTTCAGTCACAGCACTGACATCGATGTCCTCCATACTGAGGAGGGCATTTGAGGGTGTGCAGCTTGGGCATAGACCACTGGCACTGAGCAGTATTACCCTGTCTGTTCTCCAGGTTTGTAGTGTAGGGTGGTCGGTTTATCATTCCAGCCTTGCCTGCAGTGGGCACTGTGGGGGTGGCAGGTGCCTTAGCCAAACCCTTGAAGAACAGGGGCGACAGGTGCAAGCCATCCGTTGCGAAGGGGCATGGCGTGCCGAGCATGTCATCCCAGGTATGAGGAATTTGGATCCCCTCAGACTGACACCGGTAACCAGGCACATTATCAAGGGTGACCACTTGGAGCCAGTATAGTGGCATCATACTTGATGAGGGTGGGATACTGCCCAGGGTCAGGGACATGCTGGCCTGGGCTACACAATCTGAGTGGCCCTCTATGTCTCCTTTAATGTATCGCAGGGTGGTATGTCTCCAGTCGTTGACACCAGCATGGGCAATGACCGCGTCATACCTGTACATGCTGCGGAGTGACCTGAGTGCGTGTGTTATGTGGTGTATTCCAGCACCCGGCCGGCAGCCTGCTGTGAACATTCCCTTGTTCAGTCTGGTGGGTGGGACGTCGGTGTGTCTGACAGTGGCGTCACCCATTCCAGGTGTGCCTGGCAGTGTGTGTGTTGCCTTTGGGGCTCTGACAGTTTAGCACACTGACGTTGAGATGTATGTGTTGCATGTCCTATGTCTTGTGGAGGCAGTTGCTTGTGTGTCTGCCTCAGAGGGCTCGTTAGGTTCGTGACATGTTTTAACAGTGCCTCCAGGTATGTCTTAGTGTGTTCATGTGTCTGATTAGCATTTGCGATAGCCACAGGTGACACTGGGTTTGTGGTGTGCATGGTGTCCTTCCCCTCCCGCTTGGTCTTGCCGGTCATGGTTTGAGAGAGCACAGACCCCTGTCTGGCCATACAGTTGCGTCTGTCACATGTATTATGTTCATTGGGGAAGGTGCGGCTTGTCCGTGTCCATGAGGCACCGGTAACAGTGGCCAGGACGCCCAGATTCACCATCTGAACAGGAGAGGTCGCTAGCAATTGACCCTTCGACATGCCAGAGAATGTGAATACATTTGCTGTGTAACTGGGTCAGAAGGCACCTATAGGGAAGTGGGTGCACAAGGGGAGTCTAGGCCAGTGTAGTACTCCATTTAGTATACATGTACTTTACCTATGTAGGAATACTATGGGAGCAGGTGCAGAGCTTGTGTGATATAGAGAACAGACAGTAGGGATTGCAAGAAGAGAGGTTATACACATACACCTGCGGAGCACGGAGCCGGATACAGTGTAACGTTGCTTACACGGTACATGACGCACATGTCCACACATATACTGCACCTGACGCCTGTGGTCGGTGCCACAGGCTACGGTGGACAGAGACATCACATACATGGCATGACACAGTACAGGTATGGTGACATCCTGCAGGTGTCGTACGCAGTGTGCTGGCCACTGACCGCAGGTGTCACCTGTCAGCTGTGGTGCACGGTGTGCAGCACCCGGATGCTGTACCGGTACAGGAATATGCCCGCATTCGCGGTGCGTACACCTCTATGGCACACACACCATTGTGTGCAGTTGGTGACACCTGTCTGTGTGGTCAGCACCCTCACAAGACAATGCACCCACGCGCCATGTCACAGGGGGTGGTCTTGCACAGGTGGCCAGTAAGGCTCACAGGTATGGCATTGACAGGGCTGTACAATGCAGCACCAGTACAGGATGGTCACCCTGTGTGGTCAGTGTCCAGTCACAATACTATATCTGCATACACCCTCACAACAGGCGGCAGACATACACACATGTCGACACACTGACATGGTGGTGGCCACACATGTCTACACGGAGGGATGACGTGTTGCATGTACTGCACCATCCACATTGATGCACGCCACACTGCGGTAGGTACAGATCTCTACCATGGTGTACAGTGATGTGTGGCATGTGGCAAATAGTCCCCCCGATCTGTGGCATACATGGGCACACATTCCTGCACACATGTTGGTGCTAGGAATGCCACACCCGCTACATGGGAATTTTGCAGGCGTGCAGTGGTATGTGGTGCATCCTGCGTACTACCACTGTATCTGGCAGCTGTGCCAATATCTGCACGTGGGAGGTGGTAGGGGTTACAGTGGCAATGTGACATAAGGTCGATCACGCATGGCCGATGGGTATGCATCATGGCAGCGCTGTCTTGTAAAGGCAACATAGCAGACTGTATGCACATGGCAGGGTAGGATGGTGTGTGACACACCTGTGACCAGCACCTGCACACATGCATGTGGACAGGTGTTTAAACACATGGTGTACACACAGACTGCCATACGTGCTGTTACTATGCCACCATATGACGGCCCCCATGATGGGTATGCATGTGGTAGGGTGTTGCAACTGTGTTACGGGCACCAGACACCGGTCATGCAGGGCTGCACCGTGCACAGTACACGTGTCACATGTATCCCCTGTTGCCATGTGTGTATGCATTGCTACGTTGTGACATGTGTGTCAACATACATGGAACATGGACTGTAGTATGCTATCACAGCTGTCACAGGCAAACTGTACAAGGGTATGTGTCCCAGTGAACACTGCTACACCCTGTAGGGGGTGCATACCACAGACATGTATCCGCCTTCCCTTTGTGTGTGTATTACCGCGTATGCCTGTGTTACGCATGTGGTACATCACAGGCTTCATATGTGTCCTGCGTGCAGTCCATGCACACAGCCAGGAAATCACATATGTGACATATGCGGACATTGTTACACTGTGGTACAGCTGCAGTCATGTGTCATATCTCTGTCAGGCCCGTGGTATGTGTGGAGCATGCCTGTCCATGTATACCGGAATGGGTGGACTACGTCACACCTGTGGGATCACCAATAGTACACGTGTACTCTGCACGACGGATGTACACCACCACATAGTCATCTGGACATATGTCACATGCAGTTGCTGGACCGTGAGGCATACTGCTGCACCGATGACATGGTGCTGGCATAGCAGCCACAGTGTTCAGTACAGTGTGTACATGTTCAGCCTGCACCCGTGACGCCTGTGCTGTCATCTGTGTGTGTACGTGTGACTGCATGTGTGTCCACCCTGTGTGTGTGTACGGGTGTACCTGGCCGTGACTTGCGGTGTGTGCACTCCATCTGCATGCCGGATGGCGCGTAGCACATACTACGTGTGTGAGCATGGCCGGGTTGCTGTTGTGTGGGTGGACACACACGAAGGTCCACATTCTGCCTCCCACGCCGTCGCCCCATATGTATGCATGTCTGCACTGTGCAGATTCTAAGTGTCTGAGCATGCCCAGTAAGCAGCTGTGTAGATGGACACACAGTACAGTGCACACAGCGCGCGTCAGCATTGATACCCCGTGTGCATGCCTGTTTCCCCTTCGCAACTGCCACGTCTGTGTCATGGCTGGGTTGCTGTTGTGTGGGTGGACACACACGAAGGTCCACATTCTGCCTCCCACGCCATCGCCCCATGTGTATGCATGTCTGCACTGTGCAGATTCTAAGTGTCTGAGCATGCCCAGTAAGCAGCTGTGTAGATGGACACACAGTACAGTGCACACCACGCGCGTCAGCATTGCTACCCCGTGTGCATGCCTGTTTCCCCTTCGCAACTGTCACGTCTGTGTCATGGCCGGGTTGCTGTTGTGTGGGTGGATACACACAAAGGTCCACATTCTGCCTCCCATGCCGTCGCCCCATGTGTATGCATGTCTGCACTGTGCAGATTCTAAGTGTCTGAGCATGCCCAGTAAGCAGCTGTGCAGATGGACACACAGTACAGTGCACACCGCGCGCGTCAGCATTGATACCCCGTGTGCATGCCTGTTTCCCCTTCGCAACTGCCACATCTGTGTCATGGCCAGGTTGCTGTTGTGTGGGTGGACACACATGAAGGTCCACAGTCTGCCTCCCTTGCCATCGCCCCATGTGTATGCATGTCTGCACTGTGCAGATTCTAAGTGTCTGAGCATGCCCAGTAAGCAGCTGTGTAGATGGACACACAGTACAGTGCACACCGCGCGCGTCAGCATTGATACCCCGTGTGCATGCCTGTTTCCCCTTCGCAACTGCCACGTCTGTGTCATGGCCGGGTTGCTGTTGTGTGGGTGGACACACACGAAGGTCCACTGTCTGCCTCCCATGCCATCACCCCATGTGTATGCATGTCTGCACTGTGCAGATTCTAAGTGTCTGAGCATGCCCAGTAAGCAGCTGTGTAGATGGACACACAGTACAGTGCACACCGCGCGCGTCTGCGTTGATACCCCGTGTGCATGTCTGCCTCCCCTTCGCAACCGCTAGGTGTGGGAGGCATGGCCAGTACACCATTCGGGGGTACACGCTACAGTCGGCACCGATGTCTGCTACTAGGCGTGTAGCCATGGCCAATGACATCCTGCTTAGCCATGGTGACCATCCAGGTGACTCATATGTGGTTGTTATGCCACAATGGCTGCCTACATCCTGCACGCCGGATGCCCTCCCATAGGGTATACTGTATGTGGTGCGTCCCGTATTCATGTTGTGATGTACTGCTCCGTAGTTAGGTGGTATTCCCGACTGCAGCACTACCATGTTACTGTATGGCCACCTTGGGATGGTAACATGCTGTGTGACTGCGCACTCTGTCTTCATTCCCTATCGGCTGCCTTGCCTCTGCAGACGATACCACCCACCTTGGGGTATGCCTCCTGACAGTGCTATGCTCAGTAATCTCGGTAGCGCGTTCTGTAAATGCATCATGCTGTAGTGTGTTCGTGTAGGTAGGTGTAGGTTCGACTCCTGGCCCTTTCTAGTGTGTGTGTGTGAGGTGTGTGTGTGTGTGTGTTTCCAGCTGCCTCTGCAGAAGAATATGCTTTTAGACGCTTCGCAACACATACCTTGGCTATTGTCAGCTCTTCCCTTACGGATGATGTCACCCACCTTGAAGTATGCCTCTGACAGCGTTGTGCTCAGTAATCTCGGTAGCGCGTTCTGTAAATGCATCATGCTGTAGTGTGTTCATGTAGGTAGGCGTAGGTTCGACTCCCGGCCCTTCCCTCTTTGTGTTTGTGTTTCCAGCTGCCTCTGCAGACGAATATGCTTTTAGACGCTTCACAACACATACCTTGGTTATTGTCAGCTCTTCCCTTACGGATGATGTCACCCACCTAGAAGTATGCCTCTGACAGCGCTGTGCTCAGTAATCTCGGTAGCGCATTCTGTAAATGCATCATGCTGTAGTGTGTTTATGTAGGTAGGCGTAGGTTCGACTCCCGGTGTGTGTGTGTGTGTGTGTGTGTCCAGCTGCCTCTGCCGAAGAATATGCTTTTAGACGCTTCGTAACACATACCTTGGCTGTTGTCAGCTCTTCCCTTACGGATGATGTCACCCGCCTAGAGGTATGCCTCTTACAGCGCTGTGCTCAGTAATCTCGGTAGCGCGTTCTGTAAATGCATCATGCTGTAGTGTGTTCATGTAGGTGGGTGTAGGTTCGACTCCCGGCCCTTGTGTGTGTGTGTGTTTCCAGCTGCCTCTGCAGAAGAATATGCTTTTAGACGCTTGGCAACACATACCTTGGCTATTGTCAGCTCTTCCCTTACGGATGATGTCACCCGCCTAGAAGTATGCCTCTGACAGCACTGTGCTCAGTAATCTCGGTAGCGCATTTTGTAAATGCATCATGCTGTAGTGTGTTCATGTAAGTAGGCATAGGTTTGACTCCCGACTCTTCCCTGTGTGTGTGCGAGGTGTTTGTGTGTGTGTGTGTGTGTGTGTGTTTACAGCTGCCTCTGCAGAAGAATATGCTTTTAGACGCTTCGTAACACATACCTTGGTTGTTGTCAGCTCTTCCCTTACGGATGATGTCACCCGCCTAGAAGTATGCCTCTGACAGCGCTGTGCTCAGTAATCTCGGTAGTGCGTTCTGTAAATGCATCATGCTGTAGTGTGTTCATGTAAGTAGGTGTAGGTTCAACTCCCGGCCCTTCTTTGTGTGTGTGTGTTTCCAGCTGCCTCTGCAGAAGAATATGCTTTTAGACGCTTCGCAACACATACCTTGGCTAATGTCAGCTCTTCCCTTACGGATGATGTCACCCACCTAGAAGTATGCCTCTGACAGCGCTGTGCTCAGTAATCTCGGTAGCGCGTTCTGTAAATGCATCATGCTTTAGTGAGTTCATGTATGTAGGCGTAGGTTCGACTCCCGGTCCTTCCCCGTGTGTGTGGGGGGGTGTGTGTGTTCACAGCTTCCCTAGTAGAGTGTAGTTATTTTAGACGCTTGGCAACACATACCTTGGCTATCGGCGGCTATTCCTTTACGGATGTTGTCACCCACCTGGACATGTGCCTCTGACGGTGCTGTGTTTGGTGGTCCACGTAGCACGTTCCATACCTGTGTCACACTGTTGTGCGGTCAGGTATGTGGGAGTGTGGTCAAACACCATGCCTGCCAGATGTGTTTGTGTGTCTATGCTCCCAGCCGCATGGGTTAATAGGGTATGGCTTTAGAGTTTCTGCAGAACACTCATATCCTGCCGCCATCCCTGTGTCTGTGGATGGTGAGACTCATCTCGTGGACTGCCTGTGTGCCTGCTGTGGTTGGCGACCTCTGTAGCGTGTTCCCCACGTGCACCCTGCTATGGTGTGGTGGGGTGGTGCTGTGTACGTTACACTCACAGCCTTGCCACATGTGTCCGTCTGTATCTCTGTCATTGTATATCTACATACCTATGTTGTGGCCACAGCGCTGCTCTAGCATGGACAGCTGTCTGTCCCATGTGTCGCATAATTGCACGGCTGACACATAGAACTGTGGTACGATGCATATCCACTCATTGTCCATGCAACGTCCGTATTCCAGAACACCCTAGACACATCTGCTGGATATCATGGCAGACAGCTATCCTTGCTGTACTGACACTGTGCCCGTACATGCCATAAACCTTGTGTATGATTGCCTATTTATGGTGTGTGTATGTCTAACTGTGCTGTATGCATGGTCGTGTGTGTGTCCCGCTATAGCCATCTGTGCATGTGTCGCCACTATGGGTAATCCCTGTGGACCGCTGTTTCATGTGCACTTCTGCACATACCTGCAGACCGTAATACCCCTCCTATGGCAGCGGCCTTAGATCGACCGCTGCCCTAGCCTATAGGGCTCCATGGCGCACACCACCACAACACATGGTGCCCCCAACCTGGTGTACCTACATGACATACCTACTAGACAGGTGGCCCTATTGGTGCGGAGCCCTAGGCAGCTGCAGGATTGGCATATGCCTACGGCCGGCTATGAGCACATCACAAGGCAAACATTTACATTCAGTGTTTTACGAAGGCTAGGTTGTAATACCAGGGGGGGACCTCATCAACTATGCTTTAGAATGCAGATTTAGATGGCTTAATAGGTGGAGGGTTGACCACACACCAGGGCTGACTGATGAAACACTGATGAAGCCTCTTTTAGGTTCATAGGTTCATAGGTTCATACTAGGCTATCTGCCCCAGGGCATTCATAAGCCTAGCCCATAGTTATGTGGCTTACGCCACCCCTTTAGTTTGAATAAAACTATGCCTATTATTTTGATGTGCCTCTGTCAAGCAGTGACACTGATATAATCCCTGGGGTATATCTGTGATCTGCCATCCATTGGTCAAGATTCCTCTTGAACGAGGCCAGCAAGGTGCTCTGCCTCACATGTACCGGGTGTTTGTTCCACAGCATAGGGAGTCTCTGGGTGACGAATCTGTCCCTCCAGCACGTTCTATTAATAGCCGTGTCAAGGTTTACATCTCCCGCCCTTGTGGTTCTGAGGGATCTAGATTCTTTGAGGTGAAGCATATTCATCAAATCTGTGTTTGACATGGCCTTATATGTCAGGCACAGGTCACCTCTGAGCAAGTGGTATGAGACTGAATAGAGCTGGAGTTCTTTCAGTCGGGCAGCATAACACATATATTAGAGACCCTTTATCCTTTTGGTGAGGAACCTTTGGGGCCTTTCCTGCTGCTGCAGGTGTCGGGTCACATACATTCCGAATGGGGCATTGTACTCAATCATAGGTCTAATGACTGATGAGTATAGGAGGACGATGACCTCCCTTGATCTAGATGTGATTCCCTTCATGATCAAGTGGGCAATGTAGATGGATTTCCTAACTACTTTAGCAACACGGTTGTCAAACGAAAGGCTACTGTCTACCTGGGTCCCCAGATCCCTGATGACTTCTTCTGTGCTCAGTGGATTGCCACCTAGATGGTAGCTAGGGATAACCTTGCTTTTCCTGAAGGGTATGACTATGCATTCTTTGGGGTTTAACCTTAGGCCATGGCTCTGGCACCAGATATCCATTTCTGTGAGGCCCTTCTGAAGGATATCTGTGTCAGATGTGTTTTCGACTATGGCGCCCAGTTTGCAGACATCTGCAAATATTGTCAGCCATAACCCTCCTGTGTTTGCTTGTAGTTCAGAAAGGTAGATGCCGAACAAGAGTGGACCCAGGACTGAGCCCTGTGGGACACCACTTGTGACAGGCTTTGAGTCTGACATGGCTCCAGCAACTCTGACCCTGTGGGGTATGTCACTTAGCCAGTTTGCAACCCATCTTACGATGTATGGGTTTACAGTCAAGCTGATGGGTTTTTCGATGATACCTGAGTGGGGTATTGTGTCGGAGGCCTTTTCCAGGTCGAGGTAGGCTGTATGGACTGCTTTCCCTCATCAATGGCCTTGGTGACTGTCTCGAAAAAGTCAACCATGTTTCAAAGGCATGATCTGCCTTTGACAAAGCCAAACTGGGTTGGGTCCAAAGTCAGCAGGTTCCCTATGTCTTTATTTATGTGTTCCATTATGATCCTCTCCATGGCTTTGCAGATAAGGCTTGTCAAGCTAATGGGACGGTAATTGCCAGGGTCGGTGGAGGCACTGCCCTTGTGAAGTGGGACCACAGTCGCCGTGCGCCACTCCTTGGGTACGTATCCTGTGGTGAGGCTAAGATTAAACTGCTGTCCTAACTGCGGGTTTCATTCCTCATTGAGTTCGTGGAGCACACAGCCGGGGACACCATCCAGTCCCATGGATGCTGTGTTCTTTGCCTTGGAGAGAGCTGTTCTCACCTGGGCGTTGGAGATGTTTGGGAGGCTACAATCCCCTGGTATAGATATCTCTCCTTTTATGGGGGAGGGGGGGAGACGTTTGCACTGAACCTGTCTGCCAGTATGTTGGCAATGTGTGTAGGTTCTGTAATCTTCACATCATTTTGAACTAATTCTGAGCATATCTGGGAGTTTCCTCCTAGGTTTCTAATATAGCTGAGAAAGGCCTTAGGTTTGTCTTTTGGTGCCTTGGCGATGTTTCTCTCAGAATCTACCTTTGATGATCTTATGAGGGCTCTTAGTTTTCTACCTATGATGATCAAAGGTGTCTTCCCTTTAAAGGATTCTGCTCTATCTTGTAGTAGCTTCCTCCTTTTGTGTAGAGCTTGTTTATGGCTGGGGTCCACCGGACTGGACGCTTGCCTTTGGTACAAGGAGTCTTAGTTTTGTTTGGGATTGCCTGATCCATGTAGTCCTGTAGGTGCTGGTAGAAGCCATTTGTAAGTGATTCAGCGGTTTGAGTAATGTTTACCACTGGCTCAGGGGCCTTAAAGGAGACCACACTAGTTTTTAGAAGTGTGAAGACGGCTTTTGAGAATTTATTCACTGTGGTCTTTTTTATTTCAGGTGGGGGCGGGATGAGGACCTCCAGCGAGATTAGTTTATGATCTGATCTCACCAGTGAGGGGTATACTTCCGGTGTTGAACATTGTGATCCCATGTTCGTGATGATGAGATCAGGTATGTTATCTCCTCTTGTGGGGATGGTGACTAGTTGTTCCATGGCATTTGCGTTTATGAACACCATGAACATTTGGCCTAGAGTGTTTGGGCTTGAGTAGTGCTCCCAATCTATATTAGGGTAGTTGCAGTCACCTAGTATGATGGTGTTTGGAGATACATTTATCCCCTCCAATGTTTGCACGAAGGCCATGTGAGGTTCCTGAGTTTGAGAGGGTGACCTGTAACATGCTACAAATTGCAGAGCAGTCTTGCCTATGGTTAATTGCACCTGGATGGTCTCCGATGCATCATGCATTGCCACCAACCTTGAGGTGTGGGTGTCCTTTATGAATATGGACACCCCCCCCCTCCTTTCTTGGTGTTGTCCGGACTTTGGGGCCGGAACGCATGATATGAGGTGAAACCTGATAGTGCTGGGGTGCTCTCAGGAGCCTTGAACCAGGTTTCTGTCACAGCACAGACATCAATGTTCTCCATACTGAGAAGGGCCTCGAGTGCGTGCACCTTGAGATTGAGACCTCTGGCATTGAGCAGCATTACCCTTAGTTTATTTCCTTTTTTGTGTTCTAGGGTGTTATGTTTGGACTTTGAGCCTTGCCTAAAAAAGGCACTATGGGGTTGGCAAGAGCCTTTGCCAATATCCGGATGCCTAGGGGTGACAGGTGCAAGCCGTCCCTTGCGAAGCAGCGTGGCTTGTCCAGCATGTCATGCCAGGCAGACAGACATTGGATCCCCTTTGAATGACACCGGGATTTAAGCCACGTAGTAAAGGTGATCATCTTATCACTGTATTGTGGCATCATTCTAGGTGAAGGTAGGATACTGCTCAAAGTCAGGGTCATACCTGCCTGGGCTACATAATCAGGGAGCTACTCAATGTCTCTCTTCATGTAGTCCGAGGAGGTACGTCTCAGGTCATTGATACCAGCGTGGACGATGACTGAGTCGTACTTGTACCTGCTGTTGAGAGACCTGAGTGCTTGCGCTATGTTGTGGATTCTAGCACTCGACAAGCAGCTTACTGTGACCTTCTCCTTACTCAGCCTGGTGAGCGGGACGTCAGTGTGTCTGACTATGGAGTCACCCATGACACGTTTGTTTGATGTTGTATTTGGCCTTAAGGGCAGTGACCGCTTTGCACACCGGTTTTGTGGTTTATGTGTTGTTTGTGTGGTGTATTGAGTTTGCAGTTGCTTGGGTGTCTGCTTTGGAGGCCTCTGCTGTTTAGGTAAATGTTTACTCAGAGCCTCCGACTATGTCTTAGTGTGTTTATGTGTTTGATTCAGTGGTGTGGTTGAGTTATGTGAGATTGGTAATGTGGTGTGTGTAGTTGGCTTCTCCTCCTGCCTGGTCTTGCCAGTCCTGTGTTGAGAGAGCTCAGCCTGCAGTCTGGCTAAATAGCTGCATCTCTCACAAGTGTTAGTGTTACGTGGGAGGAGGAGAGGGTTGTCCGTGTACATGAGGCAATTGTAACATTGTCCAAAATTCCCAGATTCACCAACTGGGCAGGGGAGGACGCCAACATCTGACCCTTCGACATACTAGGATGAATTATGAGTTGGTATGAGACAGTACAGTAGTGGGCTTAGCAGGGAGGTGGGCACTCCTGGGGGGTTTTGCTACTGTGAGATTTGTATAATATAGGAGTGCTTGACCTGCAAAAAGAATGCTTGTAAGACAAGGGATATGCTTATGAGACATGTGCTGAGCTTTCTGAGAATCAAAAGCTATTTGGAACAAGTGCTGCACCTTTTCGTGAAGGTGTAAACCGTTTAGGTTCCTAACAGAGCAGTTCTAAGGGAAATACTGAAGAACAGACATTCTGGAGCCAGATAGAGTTTAACCCTGTTGGCGCTGCCCGATGCTGCTCTCGTGGCAAATCCGCGCTAAAGCACGTTAAAGCGTGCTTGATAGCAGGGGCTGGAAAGAAGCAGGAATAGACCCACAACAGACAATACAACTACAGTTTCAAGTCAGTAACCACCTCTACGGGGGGCAGGGAAGCTGCTGAATGTTATTCACTGCCACTGATCAACACAGAGACCCTCCTCCAGCCCAAGCCAAATTGGCCTCACAGAAACTTTCAGACTGTTCAGGAACAGCACGCCTGTAACTGAACTTTATTAACTCTCACACAAGTGGGAAAAAAGCAAGGTTTCCCTTTTTGAGAAGCAGCTGGCTTAACCCCCGTAACAGGACTGTAGTTTAGGTACAGATATGCAGTTAACACACATTAGTCCACTCTTTCAGTCGTTAACCACTGTATTACATTGATATGACATACATATCTTCTATATATATTGTTAGATCTTTGATTGATGAGTATTAGGCATCATACAATATCATATAATACATGTGTTAATAGGATGTTTTTGGAGATGTTAATATATGTGTGTGTAGTTAACATTGCGTCTATGCTTTATATGCTGTGGTTAAATGTTCATTGTTTGCTGAGAACTTGACCAATGAAAGTGTAGGGGGGATATTTAAAGCCTGGATGCTTTTATGTTATGTGTAAGTCTGACGGAGCCTACGGGTGAAAGCGCTTACATGTCTATGAAGGAACCTTTGTATACCACTTGTGACCTGTCCTGGATGAAGTGTCTGCGTTGACTGTTTCATCTACCTATGTGTGTTTTGGATTGTGTGCCATACGGTGACAGCGGTTCTTTGACGTTGATTACGTGTATTCCAAGGTCAATTGACATTAATCCTATTAATTCACTGATGGTTTTTCTTTAAAGGGGGAACGCCATGGTTTAACCATCCTACGACCTTCCTAGCTGATGTTGTTATCATGCCATTGATAATTGTTCCACAGGTCGCCCATTCGTTCCACGGTATGGAAGCGAGTGATCCCCATTCTTGTGCTGGCAGATTGAGTGCTGCGTACGCCGGTATTCGCACGGTGGTCTGTCTTTGTATGGGGAGTGTGTACTGTAGTCCCTATCTGTATTACCTGTGTTATGCCTTACTGCAGCTGTGTAATTCCGCCAGGTTTGCAGTTATGGGTGCCATCTTTGTCGTACGCTTGTCCATCCATGGGAATTGCCTACTGGACACTGGTATAGGGCTGTACACATTTCACACCTGCATTTAGCATTCTCCGGCGGATGATTTGCATTATTACTGGGGAGTAAGGCATGTGCTATACCCACATCCCTCCCACGGGGTGGGACAACGGATTATCTGCCATACAATACCGTGCCCCATTTCTGCATACCCAGGATCCCATGGCTGCAACCCTCGACGGTACCCATTACACATCCTTCATGTGTGCGGGACTGGGATGTGGACGCATTTCTATGGGCTCGACCATCTGGGGGTTTCTGCTCATATGTCCTGCATTTCATGAGCACTTGTCATCAACCTTAAACACGCTGGTGGTGCATATGTCTAGCTGTGCCGTAGTCACGGCTGTTACTCCTTCAGGGTCGCTCGCTCGCATCTCGTAGATATTGCATAGGGTTGAATTTTTGGGGTCCTACAATGGACACCAATGTGCATATGTAAAGTGTAGAACTTGTTGGACTGTGTCCATCTGGCCAGTGGTTTTGACTGCTGCTGTATGTTCCCCAATCGCGGATGTCTGTTTGACTACACATATTATGTAGTGCTACGACATCCAGGTTGTCAGACCTGAAACCAACTGGTGTACATCCAAAGATGCAGGTTATCAACTGCTTTCAATAAACCTCAGCAGTCACAATAGGAAATATCCGCCACGGTATTGCCAAAATAACACCACCAGAACATGTAGATCCTATTAATTCATTGCAGGATGTTCTTTATAAGTGGGAACTCCATAGTTTAAACATCCTATGACCTTCCTAGTTGACGTTGTTGGTGTGCCATTAGTATGTGTTCCGCAGGTTGCCCATTTGTTCCGCAGTATGTAAGCGAGTGATCCCCATTTTCTTGCTGGCAGATTGACTGCTGCGTACGCCGGTATTCGCACGGTGGTCTGACTTTGTATGGGGAGTGTCTACTGTAGTCCTTATCTGTATTTCCTGTGTTATGCCTTACTGCAGCTGTGTAATTCCGCCAGGTTTGCAGTTATGGGTGCCATCTTGGTCGTACGTTTGTCCATCCATGGGAATTGCCTACTGGACACTGGTATAGGGCTGTACACATTTCACAGCTGCATTTAGCATTCTCCGGTGGATGATTTGCATTATTAGTGGGGAGTAATGCATGTGCTATACCCACATCCCTCCCACGGGGCGGGACAATGGATTATCTGCCAATCAACACTGTGCCCCATTTCTGCATACCCACGATCCCATGGCTGCAACCCTCGATGGTACCCATTACTCATCCTTCATGTGTGCGGGAATGGGATGTGGACGCACTTCTATGGACACGTCACTCTGGGGACTTCTGTTCATATGTCCTGCATTTCATGGACACTTGTCATCAACCTTGAACACGCTGGTGGTGCATATATCTTGCTGTGCCGTAGTCACGGCTGTCAGTTCTTCTCGGTCTCTCTATCGCAGCCGGTTGACATTGCGTATGGATAAATTTTTGGGGTCCTACAATGGACACCAATGTGCATATGTGAAGTGTAGAACATGTTGGACTGTTTCCATCTGGCCAGTGGTTTTGACTGCTGCTGTATGTTCCACAATCGCGGATGTCTGTTTGACTACACATATTATGTAGTGCTACGGAAACCTGTTTATTCTGAAATGAACCCACATGGTGTAAATACGATGATGCAGGGTAGCAAATGGTTTAAATACACCTCAGATGTCCCAATGGGTAATACCCGCCACTGTATTGTCAAAACGTAACACCACCAAAACATGTGGATCCTACTGATTAATTGAAGGATGTTCTTTATAAGTGGGAAGGCCATAGTTTAAACATCCTGTGACCTTCCTAGTTGACGTTGTTGGTTTGCCATTAATATGTGTTCCACAGGTCGCCCATATGTTCCGCGGTAATGCAGCGAGTGATCCCCATATTCTTGCTAGAAAATTGGGTGCTGTGTACGCCGATATTCGCACGGCGGTCTGACTTTGTATGGGGAGTGTCTACTGTAGTTCCCATCTGTATTTCCTGTGTTATGCCTTACTGCAGCTGTGTAATTCCACTGGGTTTGCAGGTATGGGTGCCATCTGGGTTGTACGCTTGTCCATCCATGGGAGTTGTCGACTGGACACTGGTATAGGGCTGTACACATTTCACACCTGCATTTAGCATTATCCGGTGGATGCTTTGCATTATTTGTGGGGAGTGAGGCATGTGCTACACCCACATCCCTCCCACGGGGCGGGACAACGGATTATCTGCCAAACAACACTGAGCCCTATTTCTGCATACCCAGGATCCCATGGCTGCAACACTCGACGGTACCCATTACACATCCTTCATGTGTGCGGGACTGGGATGTGGACGCACTTCTATGGACTCGGAACTCTGGGGATTTCTGTCCATATGTCCTGCATTTCATGGACACCTGTCATCAACCTTAAACACGCTGGTGGTGCATATGTCTAGCTGTGCCGTTGTTACGGCTGTCGCTTCTTCTGGTTGAACGATCACAGCTGTATGATATTCCACAAGTATCAATTTTTGGGTCCTACAATGGACACCAATGTGCATATGTAAAGTGTAGAACTTGTTGGACTGTGTCCATCTGTCCGGTGGTTTTGACTGACCTTTCTAGTTGACGTTGTTGGTGTGCCATTAGTATGTGTTCCACAGGTCACCCATTTGTTCCGCAGCATGGCAGCGAGTAATCCCCATGTTGGTGCTGGCAGATTGAGTGCTGCGGGTACGCCGGTATTCGCACGGCGGTCTGACTTTCTATGGGGAGTGTCTAATGTAGTTCCTATCTGTATTTCCTGTGTCATGCCTTACTACAGCTGTGTAATTCCACCGGGTTTGCAGTTATGGGTGCCATCTTGGTCGTACTTTTGTCCGTCCATGGGAATTGGCTACTGGACACTGGTATAGGGCTGTACACATTTCACAGCTGCATTTGGCATTCTCTGGTGGACGATTTGCATTATTTGTGGGGAGTGAGGCATGTGCTATACGCACATCCCTCCCACGGGGTGGGACAACGGATTATCTGCCAAACAACACCGAGCCCCATTTCTGCATACCCAGGATCCCATGGCTGCAACCCTCGACAGTACCCATTACACATCCTTTATGTTTGCGGGACTGGGATGTGGACGCACTTCTATGGACTCGACAATCTGGGGATTTCTGTTCATATGTCCCGCATTTCATGGACACTTGTCATCAACCTTAAACACGCTGGTGGTGCATAAGTCTAGCTGTGCTGTAGTCACGGCTGTTCATTCCTTTCAGGTCTCTCATTCGCAGCTGGTAGATGTGGCATACGGATCAATTTTTGGGGTCCTACAATGGACACCGATGTGCATTTGTAAAGTGTAGAACTTGTTGGACTGTGTCCATCTGGCCAGTGGGTTTAACTGCTGCTGTATATTCCCCAATAGCGGATGACTGTTTGACTACACATATTATGTAGTGCTACGAAAACCAGTTTTGTCTGACATGAACGCAAATGGTGTAGATCCGAGGATGCAGGTTAGCAACTGGTTTAAGTAAACCTCAGAAGTCCCAATGGGAAATATCCGCCACTGTATTGTCAAAACTAACGGCACCAACACATGTAGATCCCACTAATTCATTGAAGGGTGTTCTTTATAACTGGGAACGCCATGGTTTAACCATCCTATGACCTTCCTAGTTGACGTTGTTGGTGTGCCATTAGTATGTATTCCACAGGTCGCCCATTTGTTCCCCAGTATGGCAGCAAGTGATCCCCCTTTTTGTGCTGGCAGATTGAGTGCTGTGTACACCGGGATTCGCACGGCGGTCTCACTTTCTATGGGGAGTGTGTAGTCCCTATCTGTATTTCTGTGTTATGCCTTACTGCAGCTGTGTAATTCCACCAGGTTTGCAGTTATGGGTGCCATCTTGGTCGTACGATTGTCCATCCATGGGAATCACCTACTGGACACTGGTATAGGGCTGTACACATTTCACACCTGCATTTAACATTATCCGGTGGATTCTTTGCATCATTAGTGGGGAGTAAGGCATGTACTACACCCACATCCCTCCCACGGGGCAGGACAACGGATTATCTGCCAAACAACACCGAGCCCCATTTCTGCATACCCAGGATCCCATGGCTCCAACACTCGACGGTACCCATTACACACACTTCATGTGTGCGGGACTGGGATGTGGACGCACTTCTATGGACTCGGGACTCTGGGAATTTCTGTCCATATGTCCTGCATTTCACGGACACTTGTCATCAACCTTAAACACGCTGGTGGTGCATATGTCTAGCTGTGCCGTACTCACGGCTGTCGCGTCTTCTGGTAGAACGGTGGCGGCTGGATGGATTTCTATACCTATCAATTTTTGGGTCCTACAATGGACACCAATGTTCATATGTCAAGTGTAGAGCTTGTTGGACTGTGTCCATCTGGCCAATGGTTTTGATTGCTGCTGTATGTTCCCCAATCGCGGATGTCTGTTTGACTACCCATATTATGTAGTGCTACGACAACAAGGATTTTCAAACCTGAAAACAAATGGTGTACATCCACAGATGCAGGTTAGCGACTGCTTTCAATAATCCTCAGATATCCCAATAGGAATTATCCGCCACTGTATAGTCAAATTAACACCACCTAACCATGTAGATCCTATTAATTCATTGGAAGAAGTTCTTTATATGTGTGTACGCCATAGTTTAACCATCCTATGACCTTCCTAGTCGACGTTGGTGTACCATTAGTATGTGTTCCACAGGTCGCCCATTTGTTCCGCGGTATGGCTGCGAGTGATCCCCATTTTGGTGCTGGCAGATTGAGTGCTGTGTACTCCGGGATTCACACGGCGGTCTGACTTTGTATAGGGTGTGTCTACTGTAGTCCCTATCTGTATTTCCTGTGTTATGCCTTACTGCAACTGTGTAATTCCACCAGGTGTGCAGTTGTGGGTGCCATGTTGGTCGTACACTTGTCCATCCATGAGTATTGCCTACTGGACACAGGTATAGGACTGTACACATTTCACACCTGCATTTAGCATTATCCGGGGGATGCTTTGCATTATTGGTGGGGAGTAAAGCATGTGCTATACCCACATCCCTCCCACGGGGCGGGACAACGGATTATCTGCCAAATAACACCGAGCCCCATTTCTGCATACCCAGAATCCCATGGATGCTACCCTCGACCGTAGCCATTACACCTCCTTCAGGTGTGTGGGACTGGGATGTGGACGCACCTATATGGTCTCGCCGATCTGGGGATTTCTGTTCATATGTCCCGCATTTCATGGACACTTGTCATCGGACTTAAACACGCTGGTGGTGCATATGTGTAGCTGTGCCGTACTCACGACTGTCGCTTCTTCTGGTAGAACGAGGATGGCTGGATGGTATCACGTACGGAACAATTTTTGGGTCCTACAATGGACACCAATGTGCATATGTAAAGTGTAGAACTTATTTGACTGTGTCCATGTGGCCAGTGGTTATGACTGCTGCTGTATGTTCCCCAATCGCGGATGTCTGTTTGACTACCCATATTATGTGGCGCTACGAAAACCAGGCTTTTCAATACTGACACCAAATGGTGTACATCCAAATTTGCAGGTTAACAACTGCTTTCAATAATCCCCGGAAGTCACAATAGGGACGTATCGCCACTTTATTGTCACATTGACACCACCATGACAGGTGGATCACGAGCACTTTCGGGCGATCTTACCGGGCATTTTCAAGTGTAATTAGCTGAAACATATAACTACATAAATCATAATACATATTGTAATACTAAAGTTGGTAATATGTTATTTGGACAATAGCTTCTGCTATTGACATACCATGCTGTGGGTGGTGCCGGTTACCATACATATGGCTTTCTCAGAAGCCGACGTCACATTTCTAAACAGTAGTGTGGTCTCCTTTAAAGCCCTGAGCCAGTGGTGAACATTACTCAAGCCACTTAATCACTTACATATGCCTTCTACCAGCACCTACAGGACTGCATGGATCAGGCAATCCCTTACACAACTGTGAGTCTTTGTACCAATGCCAAGCGTCCAGTGTGTGGTGTACCCCAGCCATACACAAGCCGTACAACGAGAGGAGGTAGCTACTACAAGACAGAGCAGACTCCTTATGAGGTATGACACACTTGCTCATTATATGTGAAGAACTACAAGCTCTGATGACATCTTCCGGGGCAGGTCTGACAGATGTATCACCAAGGACTCGACAAACAATCATACGGACTTCTTTAGCTATGTTGGACACCTGGGAGGACACTCCCATATAAGCTCTGACTGGGTTCACAATGATGTGAGGTTTACTGAACATACACACATTGCCATCATACTGGCTGACCGGTTCGGTGAAGACATCTGCACCCCGTCCCCCCCACATGGAGAGATGTCTGTACCAGAGGATTGTGGCCCCGACTGTTCTGTAACGCACAGGTGGGACATGCTCTCTCCGAGGTAGTGAACACAGCATCCATGGGACCAGATGGTGTCCCGGCTGTGTACTCCACGATCTCATTGAGGAATTAGACCCACAGTTAGGACAGCTGTTTAATGTTAACCTCACCTCAGGTTACATTCCCCAGTTGTGGCACACGGCGACTGTAGTGCCTCCACTGACCCTGGTTACTACTGTACCATTGGCTTGAGACGCATTATCTGCAAAGACATGGGGAAGGATCATACTGGAGCTCATAGATGACGACATAGGGGACTTGCATACTTTGCATCCAACCCAGTTTGGCTTGGTCAAAGGCAGATCATGTGTTTAAACTTGGTTGACGTTTTAGGAACAGTCACCGAGGCCATTGGTGAGGGTCACGCAGTCCATACAGCCTACCTCGACCTGGCAAAGGCCTTCAACACAATACCCCCCTGGGCATCATTGATAAACCCATCGGCTTGGATGTGAACCCGTACATCGCAGGATGGGTTGCACACTGGCTAGGTGACACTACCCACACGGGCATACTTGCTGGCACCATGTCAGACTTACTGCCAGTCACAGGCGGTGTCCCACGGGGCTCTGTCCTGGGTCCACTCTTTTTCTGCATCTACATTTCCAAGGTACAAGCAAACACAGGGGGGTTATGGCTGACATTGTTTGCAGATGACTGCGAACTGGGTGCCATAGTGGGACGGACATCTGACACAGATATCTTTCAGAGGGGCCTCACAGATGTGGATATCTGCTGCCAGAGACATGGCCTACAGCTAATTGCCAGGTAATGCATAGTCATACCATTTGGGTAGAACAAGGTCACCCCTAGCCGCCATATGGGTGGCAATCCACTGAGCACAGAGGGTATTACCAGGGATCTGGGGACCCAGGTTGCCAGTCACCATTCGTTAGACTCACACGTTGCTTACGTGGTTCGGTAGAACTTCTACATTGCCCACCTGATCGTGCAGAGATTCACATCGAGATCAGGGGAGGTCATCATCTCCTTGTAGTCGTCACTCCTTAGACCTATGATTGAGTACATTGCCCCATTCGGAAGGTATCTGACCCAACACCTGCAGCAGCTGGGAAGGCCCCATAGGTTCATCGTCAGACGGATGCAGGGTGTCAAGAATTTGTGTTCTGCTGCCTGACTGTAAGGACTCCGGCTCCATTCAGTCACATACCACTTGTTCAGTGGTGACCTGTGCCTGACATACGAGGCCATGTCGACCCATATTTGATGACTATGCTTCACCTAATCAATCTACATCCCTCAGAACCACGGGGGCAGGTGACGTGAACCTTGACACAGTCATTAATAGAATGTGTTGGAGGGACAGATACATCACCTGGACACTCACTATGCTGTGGAACAACATCCCAGTACATGTGAGGCCGAGAACCTTGCTGGCCTTGTTCTAGGGGGATCTTGTCCAATGGATGGGAGATTGCAGATATACCCCAGGGATTACATCATTGTCACTGCTTGACAGAGGTACAGCAATATAATAGGCATTTCATCTCCGGACTGGAGGGTTGGCAAAGGAAACATAACTATGGCCTAGGGTTCTAGCTGCCCTTGGGTACATAGCCTACTATGTACCTATGGACCTATGAACCTATGTTCATATTTTGTCCCATTCACACTTGTCTATCCCCTATCCTCATTCATATGTGTATATTTGTGTGGCACATGATTGAACTATGTATTACCTGCAGGTATGCTGTGTACAGTGCACATACATCATGGTTGATTACAGTGTATCTGTGTCCCTACCTTTGTGATACTGAGGACTACCACACATCCTTCACGGCATTACATGCATATGTCCATACTATTATTGTTTGGCCTGAGGGGGGTTGTTAGGGCAACGGTTACACGTGTCCCTGTTTGTGCATGCATCATGGTGGTCTTTGACCAGCCTCCGTTGCTATCGTGGGTTGGACGTTAGTGTTGGTGTGTGTTTGGGATGTGTTTCCACTGCCGGTACATCTGTGGGGGGTGGGGTTGGCACATGTTCGTCTTTGCAGGGAGCCCCATCCAGGACATTTCTGTCATGCGTCAACACATGGCACATGCCATATGTCCTCTGCTATTCCCACAGTCGTGTATGCCTTCCTGCATTACTGCTGCGTGTTACTGGCTGTTTCTATCTGGTACACATGGCTATTATGGTAGATAGCTTAGTCTATTCCCATGCTATGACATACCCATTCATCCAGGCATATACATGTTATTCCAACCTTGGCGTTGGCCGTGGGTGTTTGGCCATCCGGCAACGCTATTCTCAATGAGTGATGTCCCACCTTCACCTTCTGTGCCTGTGGCACTCTGTTGGGGCGTCCTGCTTGGTGGGCAGATGTTCCGCCATATGTGTTGTGTTTGACATGTCTGCATAGCTCATCATCAGTACGGTGGCTGAACATACTGCCTTGTCCAGATGTGTACCATTATGGGCACCGTAGCGTGTGCACACCTATGGGGTTTCGACAGGTCCATACCACATGCGGGATGTACACATTCTGCCGACACATTCACATGCAGCCATTTGGATATCTGTACCTGAGGTGGGATGATAACATGTGGGGTACATATTTGCCTGCGTGGCGCCGCCTTGGACAATAGTTCTTACTACATTTCAGGTATATCCATTATGTGTAGGTGTGCAGCTGCGCAAGGCTGCTGGCTGGATTGTGTGCACGGTCATACATGGGTGCGGGTTACATGCTATGACGGGGCTGTTGTATATTACATTTGCATGCATGGATTCTGATTCTGGATATTATGCTTAGGCATACGCCGTCCTATGTGTATGCGACGGGCACATTGCTGGGTGTACTACATGTTGATATGCACATGTTTGTCTGTGTTTAGGGTATCTGGTTTCCTTCTTGTTGTTATATCGACACAGATACCCGGATGTGTACTCTCACTACTACTGGTGACCATGCCCATGTGGCTACTTCTATGTAGGTGCGGCGCGCTTACATGCTGCGGTACACCTTCACTGGGTATGCCCACTGACAGTGCATTGTGTGATGGACACAGTATTAGGCATATCCTTTGTTCCTTGCACGGGTACACTTTGGACTTTATGGGTTAATATTTGGTTCTCCGTTTTGTGTGTACGGGTACTATGTTGCATAGTCTGCGTACGTTTCATTATCCACGGAACCTGTCTGGTGCGGTTACTATTGCAGGCGGCCTGTGGAAGTCAGCACTTTAGGTTGCTCATCGCCTGCATGCTTGGCCATGCCTATGGGCGCATCCTACTGGGACTCGCTCACGTGCCCTCCGCACGTGTCTGTGGTAGCAGCGCGCACTCATTACTATTCATATGGCGCTACTACGCCGATTATTCACTGCACTGCCGGCGCAAGCCTTACACCGGCCTTGCGCCGAGCTTCATGAATCCCGGGAAATGTTTCTGTCTCTGATTCAGCATGTCCGTGCATCAATTCACTTCACAACAAAATTTGCTTAAAACTAGTTTTAATGTTGGCATTCTTTCATATGAATAAATCAGTACCTATGTTTACAAACCATTAAGAATGCATGGCATTATTAAAATTGTTTAATCAAACCATTTGATAGAAAAACTGCAATCAGCTTATTTTAAAATATGATGCAATATTAAATAGTTGTGGTTCATAAAAAAAGCACTCTTTATTTTTCTACTGGACTATACCGAATAACTAATATAAATATCTTTTGGCTACAATTGAGAGAAATGGGCAAAGAAGGATCACGCACTGTTTATTTTTCCAAATAATGGTTACAAGTAGATATGAATGTTATATCTTTGAATATTTAAAGAATATAAAGTGTAAACATGCAATAGGTGTCTCAGCATATATACATTTAAATGATTATGGACAAGATTCACAGATGTAGAATGCATTGTACAGGACTAGTGCATGGAGGTAAGCAATTCAGAGAAGCTGTGTTTTCGGCTTGTCTCAGCAAATAGGTTGCAACATACCGCATGCACATTGATGGTGTACAGTAGGTTATGCAAATTAGCAGCTAAGATTGCTGAGTGGATCCGGAAAACAGAATGGTGTTTACCATACAGACTGATATATCCTGCATTATTGCTCAGATGGTTAGGGCAGGTATCCTTACATATAGCTCTGAGCTGAGCATTTCAGCAGATTATCTGAAGTGTTTCTACCTCATTCATCATGCCAGGATGTATGTTCAGTACAGTGACTCGTACTATGCTGTACTAATGTTGTTTTTCCATCAGTTCCACATATTTAATTACAGCTAAAAGATTGCATACATATTAACATCGGTCATGCATATGTTTTGTTTTTCTTTGCAGATTACATTTGCTTAGTGGGAGAAGGAGACAATAACTTCATTTAGCATATTCTCTACAGTGTAGTGTCAGTGGTGCAACAGGAAGCACATTTGCCTTTGGTACAGAAGACTGTGGGTTCTATTCCCGTAGCAGGTCAATTAAATGCTAATACTGCAGTGCAGCATGAGGGGATGTTGTCTTCCTGAATATGATATACTTCAGATAAAATGTAAAACTGAGGTGTTATCTGTATGAGCTGGTAGCTTAGGTGGTTGTATAGGATCTCATGACACATATTAACAAAAGTAGATGAATGTCACTGATGTCCTGGCCAAATTCCTCCTACTTGTATAAATATCATTTCTGGTCTCACTAGCATAATGGGACCAGCAAAAAACAAGTGCATTAAATATTATATGTCTGTTACATCTCTACCGGTAATTACCCCTTTTCCATGCTGTCTACAACATCTCTGTGTATCCACTTTCCTCCCGTGCATTCCAATACTACATCGGATGGGGTCACAACTCACTTTTTGAAAAGGAACTTTTAAAGACTCAGGGTCTAGAGAGTATCTACATACTGCTATATGTACCTGTCCCTCCACTCTGTGCTTTTTGTTTCATATCCCTTAAATGATTTTCTCTTCACAAGGGTATTGATCAATGCTTCCATTAATTTACCCCAATTACCTGTTTGCTTCTCTCATAAGGCAGGAGCCAGGACCTCTGACCCAGGTGAGAACCATAGGATCCATTCATTTTTTGGCTGATAAACTGTATTCAGCCTATTTAATCTCCAGAGAAGTGAATCAGGTAGTCGACCTCAGTAAAGTCAGCTTGACGGAGTGGACTCCACTCCCCATTAAAGCAACTATGCCATGTGACTGCATTCTTTAGCTTTTGATATTTCTTTTCAATAAGGAGCATGTATGCCACTGCATGTATAGTTTCCCTAGCTGATAATGAAAATTGTACCACTGGAAGCATGTAGACATCAGGTCTGTGATCTGCTGGTGTAACAGTGCTCACCCACTATTTTACCCAAACAGTGAGCCACAGCTGTCTGACCCTTCCATAATGGAGACAAGGTGATAGCCACACAGTCTCAAACTTCCTACCGCATGTCCTCAAGTACTGATTCTTCTAATCAAATATGGGTTAACCGTGGGGCAGTCAGTGTCTCATTCTTCTGTGGAATGGGGTGGGATTCCCTTCCATGATTTTTTACACCAATATCATGTCCTTCCATTACATTCTAGTGTCAAATGAAAACATATCTAGCTCCTATATCTTTTTGGTACATTCCTTCTTATCTATCTGCAGGTCTTTCTGGTACCCTGCATCTGGCTTCCTTACAGCAGCCTAATGTACTTTTCCTTATATACCTACAGAACCAGATGCAGTAATTAAGGTGTGATCTGATGAAGGCCTTTGCATGTGAAATCTGTCTCCTGAAAGTATGCCCCAAATTTCTGTTTGATGCTACCTCTGTCCTCAGTCAGCTGTATTGCTCTAATATGAGTGTGATTAACACTAGCTGATCAGTTTCCTTATTTACTAGTATAAATTATATTCCCTTAGAGGGTACAGAACACCTGGACTGCTTTGGTCAAAGTACTACATTATACATTTGTTTGCAGTGAACCACATTTGTTTCCTTTTGCCCAGTTGTTCAGCCTCTTTAAATCCTTCATTAACCTCTTCAAATACTTCAGTGCACTCATCTCCACATCCTTCTCTGCAGTAATTCTTGCAGAGGTTAATACTGTTCTACATTTCCTCAGACACTTCAGAAAAAAATACACTGATCAGTACTGGACCATGGGCAGATCATTTCAGTACTGCTACCTTAATTCTTGATAATGTCCCCTTTCTACAAAACCATTTGCATCCTAACAGTCACCAGTGTATTCCAGTTCCTCAGTCTTACCACAGTGTCTCCATTTCAGGCTTCCACTACAGTAACGTATGGTCCAAAATATATACACAGAGTACCAATAACTGATAGCTACATGTTTTATGTATCAAAAGAAAAACAAACACTCATGTAGGAGAACCTCCCACAATCATAAACTCCTTTGAAATTGATGTGTTATTAATATTATATCACAAGAATGACCACTTACTCTTCTCTCAACAATATTACCTACACAGACTGAACCAGCCAGAACAGTTCCATAATACAATAATGATTGAGATTTCCTTTGATGGCATTACATGAGTGTCCTAAAAAAATATCTTTGATCTTCTGAAGAATAAATCAGAATCAAGCACTACCTGGCTGATATTATAATGGGATATTATATTTCTCTGATAGTAACTACTAAGCAGTTAAAAAATATAAAATAATTTGAATGTTCCAGTGACTCAGGGAAGAGGGCAACCTATCCAGTAAATAGGGGGCATAACATGAGCCATGCCAAGAGTGGTGAAGCAATTGAATCCAATTTAGTGGAAAACAGTACTGAATTAAAAATGATATAGCCCAGACTATAGTATACTTGTCATGTTTGCTATGTTCTCCATGCATTGTTATTGTCTTCTGGATACAATTTTCATCCAAGGATTTAAAGAGTAGTGTCAGAGTAATATATTTAAGGGTTAATGATGACTGGCACTCTGTTGTAAATCAGACCTTCAAATTAGCTTAAAATGGAAGTGCAAACATATAATGGGAACTTCAAGCAACATTACCAACATACATCCAAACCATATATCAAATTCCAGCAATCACTTTCTAATCTTCCATTACATAGTAAGCTAAAATCTGGCATCAAGAGTTACATCTCACTCCTGTCAAGCAAACAAATACACAGTTTTAAAGTCATTATAATAATACCATCAGTATTGGTCCATGCTGAAAATCTAAATAAACTCTGCATTTATGTATTTTTTTTAATTTATATTTGCTTGTCAAGGTAGTACACAGATCACAATGGACCATCTGCAGGCAATGCAGGATGAACAGAATCACATAAGAAATGAACAAAACATTTTTACAAATACAAGGATATGCTAAAATATATGCACATATTTACTGAGGCAAGAATGTGCAACATTTATGTAGATCAGTGTGCATATATCTTTAAAAAATCACCTGTGGGCATGTAGTAAGTGTATTGATTGCTGAGTAAGTGCAGGGAGAGAGTCCCATTTTGTAATAAGCTGTTTAGATATAAACATGCAAGTGTGTAAGCTCTATCTGTTAATCAGTTCGTTTATATCTAATGATGCAGTTATCCATCCTGATGTGTTTCTATACTGTCGCTAATCCAGTCAGGATCAAATAGATGAGTCTGTGGGTTCTGTTCAAGCAGCTTTATTATGTACAAACACATCAGGATTGAGGCTTAATAACTTTAACTTACATAAACATATAAACAAACTTGCTATTACACCCATACAAGCTCACTCTCTGGCTGCACTCTCAAAATGGCACTGAAACTAGCACGTGCTTGCTATTTATATGCACGTTCAGTCCTTGAAACGCTTCTTAAAGATACAGCACACACACACTATTCTACATCCTCCCTCTTTGAGAAGTAAGTCATGCAATATTGACATCGGTTGACATGCATCAATACAGATAATTCTTTGTCATGCAATTATACAGAACTAGATACATATATAAAATCATGCCTCGGTTGCTGTGCATTTCACACTACGTCTGGAAACATGACCAAATCGTGTGATATAAAAATAAGAATTAGGTCTAGCAACTGGGACTTTCTCTGCTGAATGTTTAACCTTAAGAGGGACATCAGGAATGTAAATCGAAGCTGACATGTTCTGCAACAGGAACACTGTCTAGATTGCTCTGAGATCTAGAGTCTGTATCACAGGAATCAAATGGAAGTGCAAACATATAATGGGAACTTCAAGCAACATTACCAACATACATCCAAACCATATATCAAATTCCAGCAATCACTTTCTAACCTTCCATTACACAGTAAGCTGAAATCTGGCATCAAGAGTTACATTTCACTCCTGTCAAGCAAACAGATACACAGTTTATTTTCAAGTTGTTATAATAATAGCATTAGTATTGGTCCATGCTGAAAATCTAAATAAACTGTGCATTTATGTATTTTTTTTATTTATATTTGCTTGTCAAGGTAGTACACAGATCTCAATGGACCATCTGCAGGCAATGCAGGATGAACAGAATCACGTAAGAAAGGAACAAAACATTTTTACAAATGCAAGGATATGCTAAAATATATACACATATTTACTGAGGCAAGAATTTGCAACATTTATGTAGATCACTGTGCATATCTCTTTAAGAAATCACCTGTAGGCATGTAGTAAGTGTATTGATTACTGAGTAAGTGCAGGGAGAGAGTCCCATTTTGTAATAAGCTGTTCAGATATAAACATGCAAGTGTGTAAGCTCTATCTGTTAATCAGTTCGTTTATATCTAATGATGCAGTTATCCATCCTGATGTGTTTCTATACTGTCGCTAATCCAGTCAGGATCAAATAGATGAGTCTGTTGGTTCTGTTCAAGCAGATTTATTATGTACAAACACATCAGGATTGAGGCTTAATAACTTTAACTTACATAAACTTATAAACAAACTTGCTATTACACCCATACATGCTCACTATCTGGCTGCACTCTCAAAATGGCACTGAAGCTAGCACGTGCTTGCTATTTATATGCACATTCAGTCCTTGAAATGCTTCTTAAAGATACAGCACACACACTCTATTCTACATCCTCCCTCTTTGAGAAGTAAGTCATGCAATATTGACATTGGTTGAAATGCATCAATACAAATAATTCTTTGTCATGCAATTATATAGAACTAGATACATATATAAAATCATGTCTTGGTTGCTGTGCATTTTACACTACGTCTGGAAATACGACCAAATCGTGTGACATAAAAATTAGAATTAGGTCTTGCAACTGGGACTTTCTCTGCTGAATGTTCAACCTTAGGAGGGACATCAGGAATATCATCAGGAATGGAAATCGAATTTAAGACACGTTCTGCAACATGAACATTGTCTAGATTGCTCTGAGATCTAGAGTCTGTATCACAGGAACAATGCTGTGATACTAATTCTGATACAGGAAGATGATGTCTGCAATTTATCTTGTACTCCACACCATCAGATACTACGAAGTAGGATCTTGGCTTGGTACATATACTTGTTTCTTGATTAATCTGGTTGAAAACTTTCGCTGCCTGTATCCTGTCTGTCTCTCCTTCTTTCAACAGACAAAGAAATCTGCTCGATTTATCATAGCTGGACTTCTGGAAAGAACACTTTCTGAGTAAGTAGGCTCTAATTGTTCTGTTGTTCTTAGCTTTAGGCCTCATCAAACTGGAACTAATAGGCAATGTTGTTCTGGTTTGCCTAGACAGAAGTCTCTAAGCAGGTGAGCCAAGTATACCATCACAGTGTATGTTTCTGAGATTAAGTAAATTCAGAAAAGCTATCAGTATTGTCATGCTTTGACTTCTCAAGTAATTGCTTTGCACTCAGTACTGCATGTTCAGCTAGTCCATTTGACTGTGGATATTCTGGTCTACTAGTAACATGTACAGAGTTCCATTCTCTTTCAAATTTCTGAAACAACTGACTAGTAAATTGAGTACCATTGACAGAAATAACTTCATGTGGACTACCATGGACTGAGAAATGACATTTCAACTTAGTGATAACAACAGTGGATGTTAGATTAGATAGTAAATCAATCTCAAACCAGTTTGAATAAGAGTCTGCCAACACTAAGGAATGCTGATTGTTCCACTCAAATATATCAGTGGCTACTGTTGACCAAGGTAGTTCAGGAACCTGACTTAGCTGAAGTAGTTATTTTTGCAAATGTGGTTTAGTACTATTGTATACTGAACAAGAAGAAAGTACTTTGTCAATGTCTTCTACTAGAGAAGGCCACAATACTAGTTCTCGCGCCCTTCTTTTGGCAGATTTGTAACCTGGGTGACCATGATGCAAAATCTGGATATATTCATGTTGTAAGGAAGCAGGAACAACAATTTTAGGACCTTTAAAAGTAATAATATCTTCCATCAACATTTCATCTCTGTAAGGAAAATAATTTTTTTAGGTGGTACACTAGATTGCTTTGATGGACATCCAGCATTCATGTAGTGGTTGAGCTTTTGCAAAATTAAATCAGTCTTTGTACGATCTCTCAGCTCATTAAGTCTTGTGGTATAAAAATTATGCACTTCTATGACAGAGACAAAATTCTCTGCAGTAGGCTGTTGTTGTATTTCTGGGTGATCTGGATAAGCTATCAGCCAGATGAGGAAGTCTGCCTTTTGAATAGACCATTCTGAAGTTGTACTTTTGCAATTTGAGCATCATTCTTTGTAATCTCACTGGAGCTGAATGCATAGGCTTCTTTAAATTAGTAACTAGAGGTTGGTGATCAGTTTCAATGTGCATAGGACAACCATAAATATAATCATGAAACTTTGAACATGCAAATACTATTGCCAAAAGTTCTTTCTCAATTTGAGTATATTGCATTTCAATTTGGGTAAGAGTTCTAGATGCATAGGCTATAGGTCTGCTCTATTGAAGAATAACTGTACCAAGACCAAATTTTGAAGCATCACTAGAAAGAGTGACTGGTTCATTGAAATAATAGTATCTTAATGTAGGTGGGGTGGCAATTATCTGCTTAAGGTCATCAGATGCTTTCTGGTGCTGTTCCAACCAAGACCATGCAACATTTTTGCATGTCTGCTCTCTCAAAACGTGCTGTCAGCTCACTGAAGTCTGGTATAAAACTTGCCTAAATAGTTGGCCATACCAAGAAAACATTGTAGCACTTGAACATTATCTGGTACTGGAATCTCAAGAATGGCTGCTTGCTTGTAGAAGTCTGCTCTTAAGCAGTGCTGTTAACTAAATGACCTGCATATTTAATGTCTGGTAGTTTGATTTAGTACTTTAGGGGATTAAGCTTTAAGTTCACTTCACGTATTCTGTCTAGAACTCTCTTAAGGTTTCTGTCATATTCTGCTTCACCATTGCCTCCAACCAATAAATCATCTACTATAACGGCACAAGGATAACCTGAAAAAATTTGCTCCATTGCACATCAAACTACTTCACTTGCAGAATTTATTCCAAATGGCATCCTGAGGAATCTATATCTGCCAAATGGGTTACTAAAAGTAGTCAGTAATGAGGATTTGCGATCAAGCATCACTTGCCAGAATGAACTTTTTGCATCAAGACAGAAAAAACAGTGGCATTTGATATTAGGGCTGTGACTTCCTCGACTGTAAGCATTAGATGATGTGGTCTCTTTAATGCTTTGTTCAAATCTTTTGGGTCAATACATATTCTGATTTTGTTTGAACCTTTCTTGTGGGCTGTTACCATGGACGACATCCATTCAGTTGGTTCTGTAATTGAAGAAATTACATCTTGCTGCACCATTTTATCCAACTGAACTTTAACTTTATCCTACAATGTGTAAGTAGTAGTGATGTTTATAAGTCTGTGAGTGTTATCAAGACAATGATATATGACTTACAGCTGATGAATGACATTAGCATTGTGCTTTATCAATATTTGACTGTAGCACATCCCAAACTACTCATTTTATATTGGCTATCAAAGGTCCACAAAAGCTTAGAAACCCCAACATGACACCAGCTGTATCTGGGAGGGGTTGGGCCACCAAGCCCATGTCAATTTATTTACCAAATGTATTGTCTAAGAAACTTTCATATGTAAAAAGCTATATACAGGATACTGCTGAATTTTTGAGAAGTTTCTCTGGTTGGTTTAACACATATAAATCTCTTGGTACTACAAATACATTTCTAATGGTGACTCGACATTCAATCACTTTTTACTGTTATACCTAATAGTTATGGCATTGATGCCATAAGGGAACTGCTGGTCAAAAATGGTCAATACTCTGGTAGATTCAGTGAAACAATATGTGAACTACTCCACTTATTTTATTTATTTATTTTTATTTTACAGTTGTTGACTGGGCTAGTCTAACTGGATACATGTCCATTTTCAGTAGAAGCCCGGGGAGTAAAGCTCCAGGAAAACATGCAAAAAATTAATAAAGCTTAGAAAGTAAAAAGCAGCCACTGTTGCAAAAATGAGTTAAAAACTAAAAAAAACTAAGATTTTTTTTTTCAGAAGATGTGCATAATTATATTACTCAAAGTGAATAATAACAATAATAGATATGTAAACATGGATTTATATGCAGAACATAGTATATAGAGGCATTGTAGGGACGATTGTAGTGGATGTAGGCTGAAAAAGAGAGTCAAGGATAAAAGTTAGTCAGGGTTGGTACAGGAGCATAACCAGTGGTTATTGAGAAATAGTTTTAAATTCCTTTTAAAAAGTGAGAGTGAGGTCTGAGATGTAAGGTCAGGTTTTAGTTGATTCCATACTTTTCCGACAGAGTTAGAGAACAAGGAGTCGCCTGCTGAGTTTTTTGATTTGGTAGTATTAATCAACATTTTCTTTGAGGAGCGTAGATTCTTGAGGTTATTATATGGTATAATGAGGCTAGAGAGTATTGGAGTGTTGCTGGGTTGATACAGGGTTTTATAAGCTATTGTAAGTTGATGAAATTGAAGCTGGTTAAGAAATTCTAACCAGCCTAGCTGTTTTAGATTCAAACAGTGATGTGTTCTAAAAGGAGAGCTTGTAGCAAATCTAGCATATTATTATATGATATAGCTAGCTTGCTGAGGTTATTTTTAGAGAGGTTGGTGTATATGGGGGAAGCATAGAATAGGGTTGAGATTAAGTGGGTTCTGTCTATAGTGGTCCTAGCTTCTGGTGTAAGAAAAGGTTTGATTCTGTAGAGGGATTGTAGTTTTCTGATTTTATTGTGGCATTTATGTGAGTATCAAAGTTTAGGTTATTGTCAATTGTTCATAGGTTAGTACTAAACTAATTGCCCTTTTGAGCCTTTTTAAGCCTAGCCAGTTATTCTTTGTGAGACTCAAACTCTGCACTTTGTGCTTGTAAGGCAAGCACCTTAACCATTAGGCCACCCTCCCAATTGTAACTCCTAAGAGTTTGGTGGTAGGGTCAGGAGAAATAAGAGTGCCATTATTGGATGAGAGAGTGAAATGTAGAGGGGTGGACTTTCGGGTAGGGACGAAGAGTAAAAGTTTAGATTTTTTGGGGTTGAGGAGGAGGCAGTGGTTAGAGAACCATTGTTCTACAGTGTTGAAAGCTTTTTGTGTAAGAGACTGAAGTTCGGATTGGGAAGTGGCTGAACAGATTATAGTAGAGTTATCTGCATACTGAATGCAGGCAGAGAGTGGAATGGCTAAATGAAGGTCATTAATATAAATGGAAAACAGGAGTGGGCCTAGTATGGAGCCCTGTGAAATACCTAGTGAGATAGGAAGGTGATTTGATAGTTTATTTTTCCAGAGTACAGCCTGTTGTCTGTTTTCGAGGTAAGATGCGAACTAATTCATAGACAGAGGGTCAAGTGAAAGGGACTTCAGTATGTAAAGAAGGAGTAGGTGATTAACCATGTTGAATGCTTTAGATAAATCAACAAAGAATGCAGAAGAAAGAATATTTTTGTTGTGATATTTGTTGATACAGTTTGTGAAGGATAGCAGGGCAGTGGTGGTACTGTGGAAAGGTCGGAAACCATGTTGACAGTTAGCTAGTAGGTTGTGATGGAGAAGGTGGTTGAGTAGTTGTTTGTGAATGCATTTCTCCATTATTTTAGCAAGTGGGGAGAGTAGAGCTATGGGACGAAAGTTGGAAAAGTCATTGGAGTTCCCACCTTTATGTAGTGGGATGATATGAGAAATTTTCCAGATCGATGGGATAGTACCTTCCTTTATAGTTCTATTTATCAGTATGGAGATGGGATAAGCAATAGCTTTAGCTCCTTTTTGCAGGAATTCTGCCAGGAGTTTGTCAGCTGAGGGGGTGGTTGGCTTAAGGTTTTGGATTAGGGAGCAGATGTAGGATGTGGGTACTGGTTCTAAATGGAATAATGGGGGAGGGATGTTAGTGGGAGTAGGCAGATTAGAGGTATCAGGGGATAGATGGTTTGCAAGATTTTGGATAGTGTCAGTGAAGAAAGAGTTGAAGGCATTGGCTGTTTGTATTGGATAGTCAGGGTTGGAGCCTAGAGGGTTAGGGGTGATATCTTCACTTGGGTATAGAAGTTTGTTGATACTAGTCCAAAATATTTGTGGTTCCTTGAGGGAGGATTGTTGTAGTTGGAGATAATAGTACTTTTTGTCTGGTAGGATGGCTTTTTTTGTATTATTTCTGTGTTGCCTAAAGGTTTGGTGATCAGTAGGATTCTTTGTAGTATGCCATTTAGCCCAGGATTTGTTTCTGCAAAGGATTAGTTTCCTAGTATTATTTGAGAGCCAAGGGGCTGGTTTAGTTTTATTTCTAATAGAGTGTGTTGGGGCGTGGTGGTCCAGGATGGTTAGGAAAGTGATGTTAAAGTATTCAACTGCTTTATTTATAGGGAGAGAAATTAGAGCTGCCCAATTGCATTGTTTAAGTTCTGTTTGGAACAGCTCAGGGTTAAAACGTTTTTTGGTGCGCGCTGTTTGGATAGTGTTAGGGATGGTTAGGCTAGATTTATGTCTGATAATATATATCAGCGAGTGGTCACTTAGGTCATCTGGAAGGGTTCCTGTTGTATAAGTTTGATGTGGACTATTAGTGAGTATCCAATCTAAGGTACTTTTTTTATTGTTAAGTTTATTTATTCTGGTGGGGGAGTTTATAGCTTGCGAGAAACCATAGAGGTTAATAAGGGTGGTGGGGTTAGTGCTGTTACATGAATTCCAATCTATATTAAAGACTCCTAGGACTATGGTTTATTGAGGGAGGTTAGAAGAAAGCCAATTTAGAATGTATTTGAGTACGCTATTGTTATTTACTGGGGGAAGATAGGAGCAGATGATGTTTATGGCTTTGTGTGTGTTAAGCTGGAGTTTAGAGATAATTATTTCGGCACTATTATCTAAAGGTATGTTAAGATTTACAGTGCTAACTTGTTGTTCTGCTTTGTAGAGAACTGCTACCTCTCCACCTTTTTTGATTGTGCGGTCTAGACGAATGATGCCATAACCTGGGGGGGGGGGTGATTTCATTGTCTTTTCTTGTGGGTTTAAGCCATGTTTCTGATAAACAAAGGATGCCAAACCGGTGGACATCTAGATGGGCATAAACTTGAGCTATTTTATTGCAGATGCTATGTATATTTAGATGAGCAATAGAGAGTGAATTGGAAGGTTTAGACGATGTTAGGGGGCTTTCTTTGTATTGGTTACAGGTTGTGGTAATATGGGTAGAGTTTAGTCCAGGGTTAGGATGAATATCCCCATCTATTAAGGAGTGGAGGAATGTAAAGTGCTTAGGTTGGAGAGGCTTACAATAGTAGTCAAACAATTTTTTATTTTTTAGGTTGCTATATTTGATGTGTGCTAGTCGGTGATATTTAGCTAGTAAGTAGCTGGATTTGCAAGTGAAATTAAAGAAGTTTGGAGATATGGCTAGTGTTGGTGTTGAAGTGTGTTTGGAAGGGAAGAGGAGGGTAGAGAGGAGAGGTTGTTCATAGGAGGTTAAGAGGTAGGTTGTATTTAAAACCGGTAGGAGTGAGACCACAATTAATAGTTGTAATTGGTATGGCATGATTGAGAAGAATTTAATATAAATAGTGAGGTGGGAATTAAAGTTGAGCTAGGATTTATAGGTAGGTTAGGATGTGTGCCAGTAGGTGGTGTATATTACCAGAGGGGATGAGAGATAAAGTATCAGTGGGTGTGTTTTAAGAGATTGAGGCTGAGTGTGGTAAAGATGAGATTTGTGTGATTGGAGCAGGTTTGTAGGGGGTGTCTATGGACGAATAAATGTAGGCTAGGGGCAGGTGGAAATTGGGGGCAGGGTAGGGGAGCGGAGTGAGCCCAAAGGGCGAACAGAGCGGGTAGAGACAAAAGAATGGACTATCGAGGATGACAATGTGTAGAGGGGGAGAATTCTGCAGGTAAGTCTGAAAGTGAGAGACTGTAGAAGTAAGTTAAGAGGCTAGTAAGAGGAAAGTAGGCATGACAGAGAGTTAGAGTGTGGTTAAAGGTACCCTTGGACAAGGGTGGGAAAGGTAAAAGAATAAGTCTGTGAGAATTAGAAGCCGGAAAACAGGGTTGGGGAGGTATAGTAAAGAAATAGGTGTAGGAATAGAAATGCAGAAAACTAATGGCATGGTGCCACCTAGTGGCCAGTCACTTAATTGCAGCAAATTGTTCACATGCAAGGGTGGCAGACTACAGGAGAGAGGGAGTTAGGCTACTTATTAAAAAGAGAGAGATTAGGCTGGATATAAGGGTTAGCTAAAAAGAACAGAAGAAAGATAAATGGGGGGTTGTTGGCTGCTTGCTATCATGAGTGGGAAGTTTCCTAACATAGCAGAGTCTTTAAACCTTAAATATTGGTACAAAGTTCAGGTAGCTGGATCAGCACATACTTTCTCTGTCTTAAAAAAGGTTGGTCTCTCAGGGAACTGGTGGGTAAAATCCTAGTTTGAACTAAATTTCAGAGGCTTCCAGGAGGGTGATTTCAGGTGTTTAAGTACAAGGATGTACTGGTTCACCAGGCTGGTAAAAGTAGGAAGAGAGAAAAGGTAGTGAGGCAGACAATACTAGAATTAGAAAGGAAATAAAGAGTTTTACAGACACAATTATATGTATTTGCCACAAAAAACATCAATAAAACTTAATTTGTTTCAAATCACCTAGAGTGTACATTAAAAAACAGGTACATCTATGACTCTAAGAACTCTACAAAATATATACAGATAGCTAGGATGGAAAGAGCTGCATTAGCTGTTCTTTGAAAGTAACTTGACTTAACAGAGAGAATTTCAGTTAAATTATTAACAAGTTTAAACTTTGTCAAAAATGTATTTAACAGTATAAGACAGTGGAGGGTCGTACATCAACTCCACATGCACATTGCTAACTATGTTGGTTAAGGTGTTTGCCTTACAAACACAATGTGCATGGTTTGAGTCTCACAAGGGATAATTGGCTAGGCTTAAAATGGCTCGCAAGGGCAGTTAGCTTAGTACTAACCTATGAATCTATGAACCTAAGTATGGTACATTCAAGCACTGAATAAGTGATTTATTAGGATTCTTTATAAAATTCCCTAGGAGTGTTTCTAGAGCTGTATTTAGGCTGTGACTAAGGTGTAATGCTGTGATTTTACAGGCAGTAATAGAGCTAAAATAATAAAAGAGTAACTTCAGCGGCAAGTAATACAATACAGTTCAGCCGCTTACATCAGCTCAACGTATACGGCGCTTACTATGTCTAAGCTAGAAAGGAAGATCCATTCTATTTAAAAGAAATTATCTGGATAATACAGAAAAAAGCCTTGTGTAAATTTAAAGAGCATTATTAAGACTGATCAAGGCTATGTAGAATAGGCGTTACATGCAGAATTAAAGTAAAAAAATAGTGGTAGAATAGTTTCTTCATAAGTAAATGTGTATTTAGCAATACTAGGCAATTGAGACGATTATAACACTTATAGCGTTACACGTGTGCAACACTAACTGTGTTTAAGTAAGTGTGAATACCCCAGCTGTATTTAATAGGTTTCCAGAACCCTTATTCAATAAACCCCCTCCTATGTTTTTGCTAGTAAAGTTGAAGCGGGCATGAGTATCTAGCTGTATATCAATGCTTAACAAAGCAAAATAAGTTAGACTCCCTTTATGTGTCTTAAAGTTAACAGAGTATCAGGGCTATCTGCACTGAAGCGTGCATTACTATCAGGTGTTATTTCATTGATTAGTAGAGCGCTCTTCAGTAGAGCTCCCTATTAGTCTCTAAATAACAATATATATATATATATATATATATATATATATATATATATATATATATATATATAGATATAGTAACAGGGCAATAATAAAAATTAAATTGCTTCAACAGTAGCCAAACCTTTAATAATAAAAATTAAATTGCTTCAACAGTAGCCAAACCTTTAGTAGCATTCCCACATACTCAGTGCTGTGTGGTTGTAAGCATCTGGAGCGACAGCGCTAAACAAAAACAAGTACTTGCACAGCAAACAGTTGTAAAACATGAAATATATAGAGTAACAGGGCAATAATCAAATTGAATTGCTTCAACAGTAGCCGAACCTTAGTAGCAATCCCACATGCTAAGCGCTGTGTGGGTGTGAGCATCTGCAGCGAGAGCGTTAAACAAAAACAAATACTTTACACAGCAATCAGTTGTAAAATATGAAAGAGGTCATGTTATGACTAAAGAATCCTGTATCGGGCCTCCAGATACAATCCCCACGTGCAAACGCTATGTAGGTGAATGTTATCGGCGATAGCTTTGGTAACAGTAAAAACATTCACATAGCATTCATTTTAAGGCAGAAAGCAGATATTCTTTAAAGGATAAGCAGGCATTCACAAATCGCTTAAAAAAAACAGTGCTTACACTTACTGTAGGTCAAGGGCCCGAAACAGAGTGCACAGCAACCAGGTATAGAGCGGGAGAAGAAAGATGGCGTCCCTAATTATGGGGTATATTTATAAGTTAAGAGAGGATGTTGGGGCAGAGGGGGAGCGGAGTAAACCATAAATATAGGTGTGGGGCAGAAGTCACGAGATAAGGAGTGTTAGGTTTGATATCAGGGGGGAAGGATTAGTATACGGGGAGGAGCACAGACTTATAGGTATAGGAGTAGGTAGGGGATAGCCAACACAGCTCAATGATAATCAAAGGTGAGGAGAATTTAGGGTGCATTAAGCACTGTAGAAGAGAGAGAGAGATAGCAAAAGTTAGGAGAACTATAGGAGATAGAACAACTAGATAGTAGAGACAAGAGAGTGGACTATCGAGGATGACAATGTGTACAGTGGGAGAATTCTGCAGGTAAGTCTGAAAGTGAGAGAATGTAGAAGTAAGTTAAGAGGCTAGTAAGAGGAAAGTAGGCATGTCAGAGAGTTAGAGTGTGGTTAAAGGTACCCTAGGACAAGGGTGGGAAAGGTAAAAGAATAAGTCTGTGAGAAGTAGAAGCTGAAAAACAGCATTGGGGAGGTATGGTAAAGAAATAGGTGTAGGAATAGAAATGCAGAAAGATAATATTAACGTGCCACCTAGTGGCCAGTCACTTAATTGCAGTGAATTGTTCACATACAAGGGAGGCAGGCTACAGGAGAGAGGGAGTTAGGCTACTTATTAAAAAGAAAGAGAGTAGGCTGGATATAAGGGTTAGCTAAAAAGAACAGAAAAAAGATAAATGGGGGGTTGTTGGCTCTGGCTATCCTGAGTGGGAAGCTTGCCTAACGTAGCAGTGTCTTTAAACCTTAAATATTGGTACAAAGTTCAGGTAGCTGGATCAGCACATACTTTCTCTGTCTTAAAAAAGATTGGTCTCTCAGGGAACTGGTGGGTAAAATCCTAGTTCGAACTAATTTTCAGAGGCTTCCAGGAGGGTGATTTCAGGTGTTTAAGTACAGGGATGTACTAGTTCACCAGGTTTCTCTGTCTTAAAAAAGGTTGGTCTCTCAGGGAACTGGTGGGTAAAATCTTAGTTCGAACTAGTTTTCAGAGGCTTCCAGGAGGGTGATTTCAGGTGTTTAAGTACAGGGATCTACTGGTTCACCAGGTTTTTCTGTCTTAAAAAAGGTTGGTCTCTCCGAGAACCTGAGTACTTAGTACTAGATAATAATTATTTTGTTTTCAATGAAAGAATTTACCATCAAATATCTGGCATAGCAATGGGTGCTCCCATTGCTAATACATATGCCAACCTAGTACTGGATAAATGGGAAACTGAATTTATATATCATGGCCCACAGCAATATTCTCAGAATATTAGTTGCTTTAAAATATATGTGAATGATTTGTTTTTTTTTTTTTTTTTTTGTTTGGCATGGTAGTATGGATGAACTGGACGTGTTTTTTAACTATTTAAAAAACAGCACTGAATTTTTACATTTTTCTATGACATGTTCAGGTACTAGCTTAACTTTTTGGATGTGAGAATTTTGTTTGATGGTACTGAAAGTCAAACTACTGTTTATAAAAAACCTGCACATAGGAATACATTTCTCCATCGAAACAGTATGCATGCACCGCCTGTGTTTAAAAGTGTCACAAAAGCTCAGTTTGTTAGAATTAGTAGACAATACTTCTATAGAAGAATGTAAGAAACAAATGCAGAAACTGAAAGATGACTATGGAGAGGGGCTATAATAGGGAGTCCCTAGATATGGAAATTGAATATGTCTTGAGCTGTAGGGATGATAGTACTAAACCTTATTTCTCTATGAACACAATGGAAGTACCCTTTATAACTAAGGAGACCAACTTAGATGTAGGTAAGCTACGTTTTGTTACAGCTTTCAACAGAGCTACTTCTGAGGTAAGAATTATTAATAATAACTGGTGTATATTGACATCTCTACCTGAATTATGTCCTATAGATGGCATGAAGCCCAGTTTCTCATACAAAGTTATGTCATAAAGACATGTGTGTCAACAATGGGGGGGGGGGGTAACAGCAGGTAAATCAGGTACCTTTCCTTGCTACAGTTGTAGATGTTGTGAAGTCAATAACAAAAATAATACTTTTTAACACCCTATAACTAGGAAGAATTATATATTTTCTGGCTTAGCAACATGTACATATGGAAATGCACATAAATTCTCTTTTAGGGTGATAGAGTATGTAAGGATATACGAGGGGGAGATCCTAACAATAAGCTTGAGATGAAGGAATATCAGTGGGTAATACACCTTTGTGCTGATGTATTACCAGGTTTAAACCAGACCATTTCATTATAACCTGTACTAAACTATAAACAAAACCCAGCCACTGGGGATGCACAAGCCAGTGCATTTCTTTGTGCCGGTCCCAAGCTTGGATAAATGGGGAGTGTTGCATCAGGAAGGGCATCTGGTATAAAACCTCTGCCAAATTACTTATGCGGAGAACATTTCATATTTCCATACCGGATCAGTCGAGGCCCGGGTTAACAACGACTGCCGCCAGTACTGTTAGCCAACAGGGTGCTGGTGGAAATTGGGCTACTGTTGGCCAAAGGAGAAGAGGAGGGGGAAGGCATGCCCAAAGGCAGGAAGAGAGGAGGAAGGTTAGGAGTGTAGTTGTGATGGTAGGAACTTTGAATGCTGGCAGTATGACTGGTATAGGGAGAGAGCTAGCTGATATGATGGAGAGAAGGAAGATTGATATATTCTGCGTGCAAGAGACCAGATGGAAGGGAAGTATGGCCAGGTGTATAGGAGGCAGGTTCAAATTGTTCTATCATGGTGTGGATGGCAGGAGAAATGGGGTAGGGGTTATCCTAAAGGAACAGTATGCCAAGAGTGTCTTGGAGGTGAAGAGAGTGTCTGATAGAGTGATGTTTATGAAGCTTGAAATTGATGGTGTAATGTTGAATGTTGTTAGTGCATATGCTCCACAGGTTGTGTGTGTGATGGATGAGAGAGAAAAATTTTGGAGTGAGTTGGATGAAGTAGTAGTGAGTGTACCCAAGGGTGACAGACTAGTGATTGGAGCGGACCTCAATGGGCATGTTGGTGAAGTGAACAGAGGGGATGAGGAAGTGATGGGTAGGTATGGTTTTAAGGAGAGGAATGCAGAAGGTCAGATGATTGTGGATTTTGCGAAAAGGATGGACATGGCTGTGGTGAATACGTATTTTAAGAAGAGAGAGAAGCATAGGGTGACATACAAAAATGGAGGAAGATGCACACAGGTGGATTATATCCTATGTAGGAGGGGCAGTCTGAAGGAGATTGGAGACTGTAAATTGGTGACAAGGGAAAGTGTAGTTAAGCAGCATAGAATGGTGGTCTGTAGGATGCCGTTGGTGATCAAGAAGAGGAAGAGGAGTATGAAAGCAGTGCCAAGGATTAAATGGTGGATTTTAAAAAGGGTGATTGTGAGGTGAAGTTCAGGGAAGAGTTAAGACAGGCACTGGGAGGCAGTGAAGAGTTTCCAAATAGCTGGGTAACTACAGCAGAGCTAGTAAGGGAGACTGCTAGAAAGGTGCTTGGTGTGACATCTGGACAGAGGAAGGAAGACAAGGAGACCTGGTGGTGGAATGAGGAAGTACAGGAGAGTATACAGAGGAAGGGGCTGGAGAAGAAGAAGTGGGATTGTCAAAGAGATGAAGAAAGTAGACATGAGTATAAGGAGATGAGACGGATCGCAAAGAGGGAGGTGGCAAAGGCTAAGGATAAGGCATATGGAGAGTTGTATGAGAGATTGGACACTAAAGAGGGAGAAAAGGACATGTACCGATTGGCCAGACAGAGGGACAGAGCTGGGAAAGATGTGCAGCAGGTAAGTGTGATAAAGAATAGTGAGGGAAACCTACTCACAAGTGAGGAGAGTACTTTGAAGAGCTGATGAATGAAGAGAATGAGAGAGAGAGAGAGAAAGTTGGATGATGTGGGGATAGTAAATCAGGAAGTGAAACAGATTAGCAAGGAGGAAGTAAGGACAGCTATGAAGAGGATGAAGAATGGAAAGGCTGTTGGACCAGATGACATACCAGTGGAAGCATGGAGGTGCTTTGGTGAAATGGCAGTGGAATTTTTAACCGGATTGTTTAATGAAATTTTGAAAAGTCAGAGGATGTCTGAGAAGTGCAGAAAAAGTGTTTGGTACCTATCTTTAAGAATAAGGGTGATGTGCAGAGCTGCAGTAACTACAGAGGGATAAAATTGATCAGTCACAGCTTGAAGTTATGGGAAAGAGTAGCAGAAGCTAGGTTAAGAAGGGAGGTGATGATTAATGATCAGCAGTATGGTTTCATGCCAGGAAAGAGCACTACAGATGCAATATTTGCTCTGAGAGTGTTGTTGGAGAAAGACAGAGAAGGTCAGAAGGAGTTGCATCGTGTCTTTGTGAACTTAGAGAGAGCATATGACAGGATGCCTAGAGAGGAGTTGTGGCATTGTATGAGGAAGTCGGGAGTGGCAGAGAAGTATGTAAGAGTGGTACAGGATATGTACGAGGGTAGTGTGACAGTGGTGAGGACTGCCGTGGGAGTGACAGATACATTTAAGGTGGAGGTGGGATTACATCAAGGATCAGCTCTGAGCCCTTTCTTATTTGCAGTGGTGATGGACAGGTTGACAGATGAGATCAGATAGGAGGCCACGTGGACTATGATGTTTGCAGATAACATTGTGATATGTATTGAGAGTAGGGACCGGGTTGAGGAGACCTTGGAGAGGTGGAGATATACTTTAGATAGGAGAGGAATGAAGGTCAGCAGGGTTAAAACAGAATATATATGTGTAAATGTAAGGGAGGGTAGAGGAATGGTGAGGATGCAGGGAGGTGAGTTGGTAAAGGTGGATGAGTTTAAGTACTTGGGATCAACAGTTCAGAGTAATGGTAAGTGTGGAAGAGAGGTGAAGAAGAGAGTACAGGCAGGGTGGAATGGGTGGAGAAGAGTGTCAGGAGTGATTTGTGACAGACGAGTACAAGTAAGAGTGAAAGGGAAGGTCTACAAGATGGTAGTGAGACCAGCTATATTATATGAGTTGGAGATGGTGGCATTGACAAAAAAAGCAGGAGTCAGAGCTGGATGTGGCAGAGTTAAAGATGTTAAGGTTTGCACTGGGTGTGACTAAGATGGACAGGATTAGGAATCAGTATATATTAGAGGTTCAGTTCAGGTTGGACAGTTTGGCGACAAAGCAAAAAAGGTGAGATTGCGTTGGTTTGGACATGTGCTGAGGAGGGATGCTGGGTATATTGGGAAAAGGATGCTAAGGATGGAGCTGCCAGGTAAGAGGAAAAGAGGAAGGCCTAAGATAAGGTTTATGGATGTGGTGAGAGAGGATATGCAGGTGGTTGGTGTGAAAGAGCAAGATGCAGAGGACAGGAAGAAATGTAAACAGATGATCCGCTGTGGGACCCCTATCGGGAACAGCCAAAAGAAGATGATGACTAAAGTATAAACAAATGTGTTTGAAATAGAGTTCTGTGCTTCTGAAACTATTGTTTGATTGTTTAATTGAATAATTAATGGCTGTGTGATTTTTGATAGTATACAAACATGGTTAGTATATGTTAGTATTTTATACAGTGATTAAGGGTTTGTTTGAAAGGGACAAATAACAATTTAGTTCAAGAGGGAGTTTACAATATTAAATCATGGGCAGAAAAATTGGAATTATGCTAAGCAGAGCTTTTTAGATAAGAGGTAGCCTTAATGACTGAGATGGCTTATTCTACAGGGAAAGCAGCATATTTTTGTAAAGAGAAATATGAAGACAGAAGAGGTGAGTGTGAATAGTTGCAGGAAATGATACCATGGCAAGAAGACAGAGAAGTGGTGAGAGAAACTATAGTTTGACTCTGGTAAAAATGCAACATTAAAAATGATTGCAATCATAAATAGATGATATACAGATAGGTAGGTAGATAGACAGATAGATAGATAGATAGATAGATAGATAGATAGATAGATAGATAGATAGATAGATGATAGATATTTGTCATTCATAGCATACCAGATACTATTAGGTTAAAATTCAGCAGTATAAGCATTATTCTAACAAGCAAGCACATGGGTCTCCATACTGCTGATGAAGATGTAGCAATTTATTCTGCATGACTATCATAATCTCAGAGTACTGCAACAATAGTTATTATCTAATCAGTATTATCAAGTCATTTATCTACCATTAGACAGAGAGGTTAGTTGAAACTCCTCCCAACATATAAATTTATTTCCAATGTCTCATAACAATCAAGCTGAAATATTTTCAAGCAAATTTTCACTACACTGCAAATATTTGTCAGAATTCAGAACTTTTATAAAGAGGTAATCTGAAGACCTTAGACATGCATAGCTCCTGTTTTGAAATGTGCATTCAGCTACATATATATTGTTGCATATTTGTTCAACCTATAAAGGTTTATAACTGTGTATGCCCTGTTAGAATTAAAATCATGCTCAAGCAGCAGTTGTATTCTGAGTGCCATGCCAGTTTTTTCTGAAGCACTTCATTTGTAGAGCCACTGATTTTTTTTCAGATTGTACCCATGCCATGTAGTAGATTTTTGCTTTTTGACTGTCAGCTAAACATGTAAATCATCTGATGCATTAAGTACTTTTGCAAATATAAGTCTAGGAAGATGAACCAATGAAGCAAAAGACTCAAGAGTCCTGTAATCTCTGTCAATAACATATAATGGCTGAGCTTTTGCAGATCCAGGAACTATGCTAAAAATTATTTGCACTGCCATGTCAACTTCATTATTAAGATAGTCTTTCCCTAAATACCTTAATATTAAATTGTCTCTGTGAGCTTCCTTCTAGTGAAATAGGTGCTTATTTTAAGTACATTGTGATACAGCCAAGCTGGTTAACCACAGACTGTACTTTCTTAAGGCAGTCTTTCGAGTTGCAGACTGTTTTCATATTTAAAAAAGTACTGTAAAATTTAAATTACTGCACTAAAGGTGGTCTGCACCATTACTCAATGAAAACAATTTAGATGGTTCATCTGATGCAACATTCTTTACTACATACGAGGTAGACATCTAGTTTAACAATGAAAGATATACACAAATAACAAAACCGTACTTCAGTTTACAGCATCAGAGCTATAAGAATCAATGTCTCTCATACAAAAGAAGAAGTCCAATCTTTATAGTGTCTTTTTTGCCTGCATCAGCAGTTTAGAGAATTTATCAGAATAATAAGTCTTTCCTTTGAAGCTGGCTTGCTAACAGTTTTTTCATATCTCAAACATTCTGTTCCTGAAGAATAACTCTTCAGCCTTGCTCTTATCTTGCACATCCTGTTGAAGAAATACAGCTGCATACAAGGGTTCATCTTGACCTGCTTGTAGATAGAGAATTTCACAAACTGCATAGTTTATAAAAGATAAAATATTTTACTTCTGACTTCTAATTACAATGAATGCCAAGCTATATATTTTTGCCAAGAGTTCCAACTAAGAACACTCTGTACTACACTGACAAGCAGAATATTTATTTTACATTTTCAGAAAAATCCACTAAAAGACATTTAACCTGTTGTTACACTAAAAGCAGAATATTCACACTCACAAGTACAATTCCAAACACTGAAGTTAATTTTTGATATTTTCAATACCAATTTAAAACGTGCAGAATGGAGGTTTTTTTTGTGTGTGTGTGTGTGTGTGTGTGTGTGTGTGTGTGTGTGTGTGTGTGTGTGTGTGTGTATGTGTGTATTCATGGTCAGCATTGCATGATCATGTGAAATTAACTGAGAGTTCCCATTGATTGGTAATACTACTATGAGGCACACTACATAAAAATCTCTTTGAACACATCTAACATTCCCCATGGATTTAATAACACAGTGTTTTCTTTTTTTTTTCCTCATCTGGTGAAAACAGTGGGGATATCAGGGATTCAAACTGTGTTCTTCTGCATACTTTGGAGATTGTTGCATCCCTTTTGCATTTTTGGGTCTACTACAAGCACTTGCAACACACTTCCCTGCTGCCACTCCCTTGTGTTGACAAGTGTTCAAACTCCTAGTACCCTAATTCCTGTGGACTAACACTAAGCTAACTATCCCTCCCAAAACTCTGATCCTAACCCTAAAACAACTCCCAATTACTGCCTAACCCTAAAATGCCCCTTTTGTCCATAACCCCCACATCCACTTTGCTCACTTGCTAAACCTAAAACTCCCCTTCACTCCCTAGCCCTAATCATGAGATAACTCCCTAAACCCAAAATCACTCTAACTCTGTGCTCTCTCCTGATTGCACTCTAAACTAAAATCCCCAACTCCTCTCTAACCCTGACCCAGCACTAACTCCTAGTCTCTGCATAAACCTAAAAATCTCCTTCCTGCCCCTTCCTAAATCTAAATTTCCACTCCAAATTTCTCTTCCCCACTTACCAGTTCTACAATGAGAGCTTGAAGACAGTCAACCATTGTGGCAGCTGTGTCCCTGAATTCACTTTCAAGTTTGAGCAGCTGGTCAGCCAGGTGGGTAGATGGGGAGCAGCTGAGACTCAAGCAGCTATAAGGTTCCCTGCTTTTTTTCAACATTTCAAAATGCAAAAGTGCTACAGATGGCCAAGTAAAGTATTTTTCTCCAGTGGTGTATCATGATTAGTATGTTAGAAGAGCAGCTTTTAATAGAGACAGTGGTAGTAATGTTTACTCACTTCCCCATGCACAGATAGTTATTACTTTAAACCCCATCTGTTATTTATTTCAAAGTTGTGGTCTAGATAATAACACCCAAAAAGCATCCAAATGCAATTGTGAGTCAGACAGAAACTAAATTGCCATTTTCTTAAATTCAAAATTACACTAACTCCAGCTGCTGAATTTATACTGAGAGGAGCAACTCCCAGATTTCACCGATCACACTAAAGCCATCTTGCTGATTCATTTGGAGTTATGCATAACATTAAGTGCAACTTCCTTCGATTATCTCTGTTGCATTACAATTTCTTAGTGCATTTATATGTGCATAAAATTGAAAAGGTTTCTGAACAAAGAACACTGAATAAAGCAAATTCATCTTTAAAAAAATATCAAATACAAGAAAGAATGAGCTATACCTAATGGCCTAAATGTCACAAAATCTTGTGTTTGTTTTTCAGTGCTCAGACATTTTGAATTATGGTGTTTTATGACACTCTGTCCAAGGAAAAAGAAAAGAAAAAGAAAATCTGTGTACTTACTCATAATGCTTTGGTTGCCAAAGTTGACAAGTTAGTGCCAGCATGATTATTTTTTAGTTAAAAGTGAATGAATACATTGGAGGTAGTACATCATAAGAGAAAGCAGAGAAGATTAAGTGTACAGTTTGTACCTGAATAAGAAGATTGTGTATGCTAGGCTACTATGAAGTCATTAAAGTGGAACTCAAGGGTTAAGTACTGATAAGGGGTCCATGTTTGCTCTTGTTGGGGTTATGGTAGAAGTGATAGTATTAGTGTGTCTTAGGAGAAGATATATAAAACCATTGCATGTGCTAGATAGGACAAATTGGGAAATGGTTTTCTGTTTAACTTTAAGGTTCATAGAGTCTGGAGCTAGTATCCTATTGATGGATGTATGAGCATCCAGAGCATATAATAAGATGCAGTCGGGATTGATAGAGGCTGGATAAAGTGGTTGGTTGGTTGTTTGGTTGTTTACCTTCTAGTTTGACTATTGTTTGTGTGAGTATTGTTACCTAGTTTATTCACTTCAGTGGGGGTTCACTGGTTTTAATGATGATCATATACAGTACCTTTATGGCATGAACCAGCAATGTTTTGGTTTCAAAGTGGTCTCACACAGTCATAGTGAAGTTTATACAAATGTCATGGTAAGGGGAACGGTCTCTAATTTTGTTTTTTTTTTACTTGACTTGTTGCAAAATATTACATTTCATCACCTTCATTTTTTTTGTCCTTGGCTTTCTGTAAAATATTAAATAAACAGGTAATGTGAAAATAATTTAGTACATAAAGATGACCATGTGTCAATGAAAAATTAGATAAGTAATAAACTATAATTTTTCAGGATATGTTTCATCTGCTTTTACCATACAATTAATTGGCCAACCTGTTTCCTCATAGACTTTTACAAATGACTTGATTAAGATTTCAGTAAGGTGAGAACATGTTATTGTAATATTCCTCGTTCTTAATGTAACACAGTATGACATATTAGTGTTTCAGTGGAGCTCAGATTACAAAACTAATTCACATTTTCATTGTTTCTCCTGCCACTGAATCGCCCACCCCCTTGAAAATCTTAAGAGCCCATCAGCTAAGGAGTTTTACAATGCACTACTGTAATCAATATTACGGTTAGATAGTACTTTGTATCAGTTCATGGGTTT
>NC_056736.1:805130027-805177527 GCF_019279795.1 Protopterus annectens
GAAAACCCTAAACAACCTAATCCATTGGAAGCAATCAGTTCAAAACTCAGTGACTAAAATGGTTGAAGTAAAAATCTAAAGAGCCAAAAGTCCTGTAACACACCTAAGACATAAATATATGTTTCAAAAATGTAAAGATAAAAATAAAATAATACAAATAGAATATATAGAGTAGAGTACAATGCCCCATTTTGGATGTACCTCACCAGGTACCTCCAACAACTAAAAAGGCCACAGACGTTCCTCACAAAAAGGATCTTGGGACTCAAACACATGCCTTATGCAGATAGACTTAGAAAACTTAAACTTTACTCCATCTTATATCACCTACTTAGAGGCAATCTCTGCTTGACGTACAGAGCCATGTCTGAATCAGTTTTGCTCGACATGCTTCATCTGAAAAAATCCCAATCCCTGCTTGCTACTTGTTCCAAAGTCCTCAACCTTATCATCACATTAAACAGAACCTGCTGGAGGAATAGGTTCCTAACCCAGAGACTTCCAGTACTCTGAAATAAACTCCCCATTTACATCAAGCAGCGCACCTCACTGGTCCTCTTCAAGAGAAATCTTGATGAGTGGATGGGAAATAGGAAATTCACCCTGGGGATCATTTCAATCATATTGCTAGATAGGGGCACAGGGAATTAACGCCTGGTAAGCCAGATGACTGGGAACACTATTGGGCAAGGCTTGCATTGGCTCCAGGGCCATTAGCCTAGTACTTAGCTATGAACCTATGAACCTATGTATGCAACATATTAAGAAACTACAGATCTGTTGTACATATATTTGGAATTGCAATCACAATATTTCCTGCATGATTGTTATCTGTGCAATCCTTAGTAGGAAGCACTAGTGAACACCACTAAATACTGTCACTTCACAGTCTGACTTCAAGTCATCAAAGTATAATCATGCAAGAGCTAACACTTTGCCATCATTTGTGCAAATAAGTATTAATAATGTATTATATTACTTCATTACATGGAAATATAATTGTATATAAATGCATATATCCAAACCAATACATCTGTATATAATATGATAAAATGCAAGAACTTTATTTTGTAATATATTGAACCTTGAACTTTTATGTTCTTGTTTTTTTTTCTCATTTTGTACTGTAAACTACTTATCTGTGTATTGGATGTTATTATTTTGTCTTATATTATACTGTGCTATTTTTTATGTGGAGCTTTTCTCCCCATGCCCCCTCTGAAATCAGGCAATCAGCCCAACCAGATTATCCTGTTAAACAAATATAAAATAAACTTAAAAAAAAAGAAAAAAAAAGAATACAAAATAAATAAAAAATAAATAGTTTAATATACTCTTGTGAAATGCAGTGTTCAGTGTGCTTAACTGAAAACTTCATTCTGAACAGGTGGGTCTGCACTGCAGCACTGACACCTACAAATTATATACAACCACATGAAGCCTTGGCACACATGAAACATTAAGTTTTGCTTGCTATTGACAGTCCACATTGCCCATACATATGCACATACCACTGCTAATATCAGTACCATTCATTAAGGTTTAGATACCATCATCATATCCTGGTTATCCATGAATGATTCATTGTCCATCCTGTATTTTACATCTATGTGTGTCTTATCTACACAAGACATGTTGGTACATGTCACTCTACAATATACATTAATGACAGCATAGCTGACATTAGTCAGCAGTACATATATATTCTTGATCATACTCCAGCATACCAACAAATATGAATTTGCACAAAACCTTCAACATCACAATATATTCTCAGACAAAGACTTAGAAACTAATACTATATACACTGCACTGTCACAATTTAAAATGTAGACTTCAGCTGTGGCACTTGTGTTAAGCACTGTAATTTCTAGATTGCATGTGAGTATGAGCGTTTGTGTGTATGGAGTTGTGAAAATATAACCTTAACTACAGGTAGCCTCAGTAAAGTAGTAGCCTGGATTGTTCTCTGTAACAGAATGCTGATACCATCTGCTATAAACTACACTCTCATATTATAAAAGTCAGACTTCTGTGGTGGCAGTTGCATTAAGTACTGTGTACTTTAAATTGTGCAGGTGGATAGACAGGAGGTTCTAATCTCACAGCAATCAACCTGTGTGTGTATTGAGTTGTATTAATATGACATTAACTACTGCTGGCCTCAATAAAATAATAGACTGGAGTAAACTTTATGCTGTCAGATAAGTCCATATCAATGTCAGACCCTTTTTCCCATCATCTTCTCAGTCACACAATACTGATGTCCTCTATAAAGTATACTCTCACAATACTGAAGTCAGACTCTGTAGTGTCACTTGCATTAAGTGCAGTGTCTCCTAAACTGAATAGCTAGATAGTTAGGGGTGTTCTAATCTCAGTACATTAGAATTACTGTTTGCAAGAGACTGCTGTGTCCTTATGATAAAGACTATCAGGGGAATTCAATAAACTCTACATGATAATATTTTCTGTGTGTGCATTGCGGAACGATGTGTACATGGCCATGACAAGTTTTAAATTTAGTAAACTCAGTGCAGTGACATGCAAATATGGAAACTTTCACGGGATGCAAATTTCAGCATAAGTAGCTGAATTTTATGCTAATGAAGCAAACCAACACAGTGGAGAGATCCAACAACCTTTAATAAAGCCATGTAGACTCCGTGTTCATGTTGTCCATGTATTCGGAAACTTTCCAAATACAGCTATAGAAAGGAATCTACACTGAAACAATATCAAGTAAAAGCACTTAAATTTGTACAGAGCTGACCTTAACATGTAACACCACACATGTTATGAGTGGATTATACTGTGTGGATGCTAAAAAATCAGAGAAACAAAATTAAAAATTCCTTTTTAAGTGCCATGACATGACTGTAAATTTGCTCCACCACTCCAAATGAAGAATATACTTGTAAGTAATGCAGAATGCTAAAATGTTTAAACCTCATGAAACAGAATATTACATTGTACTGTATGCATATGTAGTATGTAGCTTATGGATTACAGTCCCATTGTATTAAAACTTGTATTCCCCTGTGCAGCTATATAGACAAAGTAATAATCTGCCGTGTGTTTACAACACTGTGCTCCTGTGCAGTTTCCCTGCCTACACTGTCACTAACCATGTAGAATCCAGGTTGTCAGCATGGGGATATGCAAATGAGGTCAAAACTCATTAGAATTACTGAATCTCAAAAGAGTAATAGGGTTACCACCTTTTAACAAGGCCAAAGTGGGACATGGGGGTATGGCCAACAGGACAGGGGGTGTGGCCAATATGACACTGGCCACACCCCCATCATGACATCACCAGAGGTGTTAAAGGAGATACAGTATTACAGTTATAGATACAACATTGTGACATTACTGCATACTGAAAACTCAAACCATTTAAATGAAGTGAAGCATTACTGCAAAAAAAAAAAAACACACATTACTCAGTTGTAACAGTAAATAAACTTTAAAGGAATAAAAAACACACTACTCATTAAACAGACACTTGTTTATTTAAAAAGTAAAAAAATCATAAACCAACCATGACTATTCAGAAAGAAAACTTAAAAATATCTACATACCACATACAAGCCAAGTATAAAATTAAGACTGTTTTATTGTCAATTAAAGCTAAAGCAAAGAAAATACAAAACTGCATACTATACCCTAGTACTTTATACTGCACACTAGTACACTAAATCACTTTTTTTAAAGTGTATTTTGAATTTGATTTTATGGCTTGAAGAAGGGCCCGATTTGAAACAATATTTGAGTAAATGTCACAACACTTCATCCGGTAATTTACAGTCATCATTAGTTCAGCTTTTAACAAGTCCACACTACATTGGTTTTGCACCTGTCCATTTACCTTTCACTAAATAAAAAACTCTTTCTGCAAATGTGTTTGAGGTCGGTATAGATAAAATCTTAGCAATTACTGAATATATTGCAGTCAGTTCATGCCCTTCTTTGAAAAGCTTCAGGTACTTCTCTCCTGGGGTCAAGCTTGTGTTACATAACTGCTTGAGAAAGGGCCTAATTGCCAAGTAGTCTCTGAAAAGATAGTCTTCATCTACATCCTGCAGACTCAGGGCAGTGGTGACATTAAGTAAGTTACGTTGACAAGGGTACGGTGGTTCACACAGCCTATCTAGATCTTGCCAAGGCTTTCAACACCATCCCCCACTCTGGAATTATAGATAAACTCACTAAACTAGGAATAAATCCCTATGTCACAAGATGGGTGGCCAACTGGCTCACTGACAGAACCCACACTGTGAAAGTAGCAGACTCCAAATCCGACTTCAGACCAGTGACAAGTGGAGTACCACAGGGTTCAGTCCTGGGTCCTCTCCTGTTTGGTATCTACTTTTCTGAAGTACAGGCTAACACAGAAGGTCTTTGGCTAATAAAGTTCGCAGATGACTGCAAACTAGGAACCATAATCAAAACTCCTAACGATGTGGACATCCTACAAAAGGGCCTCACTGAGACAGATGCATGGTGTCAAAGCCATGGCCTCAAGCTCAATGCCAAAAAGTGCATTGTCATCCCCTTTGGTAAACATTCTGTACCCATGAACTACAACATAGGCGGTAGTATACTTAACACCGAAAGTGTGATAAGAGACCTTGGGACACAGGTGGACAGTAATCTCTCCTTTGATAATCACATCGCCACAGTAGTCAGGAAATCCTTCTACATGGCGCACCTCATCACAAAAGGTTTCTCATCCAGAAAAAAAAGGTCATTGTTCCCCTCTACTCATCACTCATTAGACCCATTATAGAGTACAATGCCCCTTTTGGTATGTACCTCACAAGACATCTACAACAACTAGAAAGACCGCAGAAATACCTCACAAAGAGGATTACCAGCCTCAAACAGATGCCCTATCCAGACCATCTCAAAAAACTCCAGCTTTACTCCGTCGCATATTGCCTACTCAGAGGTGATCTCTGCCTAACATACAAAGCTATGTCAAACCCAGAGTTGTTGGACATGCTCCACTTAAAGAAATCCCAATCCCTCTGAGCTACATGCTCTAGGGACCTAAACCTTGTTCACAATAAACAGAACATGCCGGAGGGATAGATTCCTGTCCCAGGGACATCCCATACTCTGGAATAAACTACCTATCTATATGAAACAAAGCTCCTCATTAGCAGTCTTCAAGAAAACTCTTGATGATTGTATAGGAAATAGGAAATTCTCCCTGGGGATCACCTCTATGGCTCCGCTCAACAGTGGCACAGGAAAATAATTTTCTTGGGTGGCAAAAGCCAGGGTACCTTTTTGGCTGGGCTTGTATATGCCCACAGGACCGATAGCCTAGTACCTACCTATGAACCTATGAAAGCAAAGGGCTCATTTAGAGATAATTTACACAGTGTAAACAAGTAGTTGCTTTCAGTATAATCAAACCATTGTTCTAGGTACTTCACTGCTGTCTCCAAGAACACAATGAAGTCTATTTGCAGTTTGTTAGCAGAAGTGCTGTCTAATGTGCTCATAAGTGCCCTAAGTTTCCCTCCAAAGAAGGCACCTTCAGCTCTAGCCTACAGTTTTTGCTTCAGAGAGACCATTACACAAAAGGTTTCCATGTCAGTAAGTGCTGATTTTTCTAATGTACTTATATGTTCATTAAAATCAACAAGAACAGCACAGAGAAAGTGCAAATAGTACTGTGGCAGCATAGGCAATGCATTATCACCATGCTCATTAGCTGAAAAGTACTGCCATATCTGTTGGGGGGGTCTCCTCTTCTCCCTGGGAGAGGAAATAGGACTGGAGCACTGGGAGAATGTTCACTAATCTTTCAATGGCTGGGAGTAGTGACAGCCACCTTGTTGGCACATGTCTTAACAGACTCTCAAATTCCATCCCTCAAAACTCAAAGAAGTCTTTCAAGTCTCTGGTCCTTGTGGCAGAACCTGAGAAGTGGCTGAAAAGTGTCATTACAAATACTTCCACACCGTACAGTAGTTGTACTGCAGCTTTTTTGGCTACATTGTGAATGATGTGGGCAACACAGTTAGCTTTCTTGAGTGATGGGCACTTTTATTCTAAACTGGTATACACACCAGATTTCTTCCCATAGTTCACACTGGCATTATCAGCCCCATAATCTGGAAAGCTATTCCAGGGCAAGGAGTGCCTTTCCATAATGTTGGAAATTTGCTGTGAAATAGCCTGTGCAGATTCATCAGAGTCTTCATAGAAGTCGAAAAGGCCATTTACCATCCCTTATTCTTTAGAAAATACCTCACAACAAGTGGAAATCATTTTATGCTCTCCTTGTTGGAAGCATCTGATGAAATTGCAAATGAAGTGCCTGGTTTCTGAAGCTCATGCAGGAGGCATTCCAATGAGTGTGGTCCCAAAACATTTTTGACTATGGCTTCAGCCTTAGTTCTTCCACAGGATAGTTTATTTGCAGTGTCTGAGTCACTGTAGAACTGGCTGGCCAACTTTACTGCATAGTCGAAGCTGTTATAGGAAATATTGTGCTTAACAGCATGGAACACCTCAGAGGCTTCTGCTGCAATGATCCTAAGTTTTGGTCCCTCAAGGTTTGCGATCCTTGCCCACTTTGTCATCAGGTGACTAGATTTAGCTTGAAGAATAGCAGTCTTATGTTGTTCAGTTGCCTTATGTCATGCAACATTGTTTCTTCCACCATGGGTCACTAGAAATTCTCTCTTGCAGTACCTGCAGAACACTTTGACATCACTGCATCTCTCGAGCCAGTCGAATTCTGTTTTGCAAACATTCTGCCACTTGCACATTCTCTTGTTGCTAGCTGACTGTGATGAAGCTGCTGCTGTCTTCATGCTTGAATCTGTACTTATCTGATATGCAACATATTTATCAAAACTGTGTTAGTAGGGTGCAGTAACATGCTGGTGTACAGCACAAATTAACTGGCTCAAAAAACATTGGCACATGAAAGAACTGGCTTGAAAAACATTGGCACGTGAAATAACTGGCTTGAAAAACATTAACACACAAAAGAACTGGCTCAAAAAACATGGGCACATAAAAGAACTGGCTCAAAAAACATTGGCACTTGAAAGAACTGGCTCGACAAACATTGGCACTTGAAAGAACTGGCTTGAAAAATATTGGCACTTGAAAGAACTGGCTTGAAAAATATTGGCACGAAAGAACTGGCTTGAAAAACATTGGCATGTGAAAAAACTGGCTTTTAAAACAGTGGCACACAAAAAAAACTGGCTTGAGAAACAGTAGCACTCAAAAATCTGGCTTGAAAAACATTGGCACTTGAAAAAACTGGTTTGAAAAACATTGGCACTCAAAAGAATTGTCTCGAAAATCATTGGCATGCGAAAGAACTAAAGAATGGAGCAGAAAAGACTTAACATTACAAAACAGTTTGAAAAAGATCAAATAGTAAATGAGGTAATGTAGGGGGCATTTTGGCCATTGAAAACTAACATTAACACATCTCGTAGAAAATTAAGTGCATTATTTTTACCACCGAACATGCCCCCCACCTCATCCCACCCCCCAAGAAAAAAAAGTTAACCACGTTTTCACTGAATCAAAAAAAGCACTAAAACGAATGAGAATGCACAGTGGATACTATAGACCTGATTTAGCTTTTGATCACAGCAGTTAAAAGAAATGTATAGCACTAATTTACACAGTGCAATGATCTATTAATGAACTTGCCCAACAGCAGCAGCACTGGTCTTAATAGGATTATAATAAAAGCAGTACATTGTAAGTTTATTGAAGACATCACTAAAACATAAAATACAAACTTTGATACTTATAAAAGCAAACTACCCTGTAACAACGATATGGTTTAGCACAATCTCAAATACACTGCATTAACTTCTGAGCATGCATCCACAAAAAAATAAATAAAAATAACAGGAAAAAAGTCTGTAAACATTTTGCCATTTAAAAATACTTCTTGCAAGAGAAGTAAAATAAACTACAATATACAGCAGACTCCATGGACTACTTTTACCTCAAAACATAGCAATTGAGAGGTAATTTACCCAGCACAGCAATGCAATAAACAGGCCCAAGTAAAAGCAACACATCCATATTCACATTACAAGCAAAGCAGGAAATTTTAACCTTATTATAAATGCATAAAAAATGAAATGCACACATTTACAAGTATAAATGAAAACAATCTTGAAACAGCTTCGGCGAGATGGCAACACGTACTTACTAGAATCTTGAAGTGCACTATATTAACTGTTAACATTCCCTGTCAAAAGGTAGACTTGTACCACATACACATTCACTTGCAAGAACTAACAGGAAAAATTACCCAAACAGTATATCCTAACTTCCTGAAAACAGCATTAAATTGCACACATTTCCACACAAAAAAGTGCAAACTATGCTCGAACATTTTCTATCTGCAAACAGAAAATACCCGGAAAATGCTATGACAATATTAATACATCACACTAAATTTAAATTTCACCACCCCCCACCAAAAATAAAAAAATCTTCTATACACATAGTTCAGCCTTTTAAAAGTAATGCTTCCAAATCATACCCCCAAGAACAATCACAATTACATATACATACAGTTTTTATACCTTTAAAAACTATTACTCAAAAATCTCAAAATAACCACTGCATAGATTTAAATACTGCATACTACATCCCCATCTACCTCTAAACAGTAAAAACTTAAATAAAGCACAATATTCCCATTTTAAATAACTAAAGCCACAAATTACTATGGTATGTCCTTACCACTATCACAGTTTTTGCTGGGCTAGCTTGCTTCCTTCCTGCTGGAATGGCTAGTTGGATGACTGGCTCTGTCTGCTCAAGTGGCTGGGCTGGCTTGCTAGCAGGCTCCCTTGCTGACTGGCAGGCTCCCTTACAGGCTGGCTAGCAGGCTCCCTGGTTCTTGCAGGCTGGCTAGCAGGCTCCCTTGCAGGCTGGCTAGCATGCTCCCTTGCAGGCTGGCTAGCAGGCTTCTTTGCTGGCTGGCTGGCTTCTTTGCTGCTGGGATGGAAATCTCAGACCTTAAGTCCTAATTCCTTCACAGCTGTAGAGCACAAGACAAAACTGCTCTACAGCTGTGACCTTTATTGGGCTCTTCGAGGTGAATCCCTGCCCCCTCCAATCCCTGCAGCCAATTGTTGCTTGAATTGCATCACCCAGACCTAGCAGGGAATCCTTCTAACTGTAGGTCCGGGTTGGTGACATAGCCAAATTGCCATGGAAAAAACACGGAAGTATTTTCGGCTTTTACATGATAACGGCAATTCAAGAGCATGAAAAGTGGAAAACATGATTTTTAAACTCCCACTGTCTGCGAATGCAGGAACAGAATGAGAAGGCTCAACCCATGAGTGTCCCACTGACAACGGGATGGGTGGCAACCGTAAAGAGTAACCATGTCGGAATGTTCACTTTTTGTAGTCCCTTCCATGGTATTTGTTTTCACTGAATGTCAACAATGAATGACAACATCAGAGTTATCTGTCAGGTTACAGAGGTGAATGTGTAGGACTGTGAAGGGTGAAAGTGCATGTAAGCAGTGCAGAATTCTCAAGTTCTGTTTGATCTTCATTATTTTTTTTAAAATGTGTGGTCTCTGTCCATTTTAAATTTTCTTTCTTTGCCATTGTTTGTGTGATGCAGTGCTTAGCACGATCACAAGAAACAGAGGAATGAATGGCAGGTTTCTCTGTATTCTCTTGTAACTACTCCTGTGGCAGCACATGTATGTTTTAGGGTTGAAGTGTGGATTGTCCTGTGTTCGAGTATAGGGTGTTCAACCTTTCCTTCACTTTTTATGTACCGTGTTTGCACAACATCATGAGAACATAGGAAACAAATATTCATTTTGCCTATGCTTACCTTATTTATGTGATGGTGAACGGAGGTGGGGTAGGTGCACATAGCAGGGTCTATATTAGAACATCGAACATTCACAATGTCGAGTGTTCTAATATCAAACCCTAGCAATCGAAAAAAAAAACATCGAACATTCGGAACAGCGAATTTTTTCCTAGGGAAAAAATTTGCTGTTCCAAAACACATACACACAACACAAGCACACCAAACAAACAGCAATCCACACACATACACCTAAACTCTTACAAATAACCCTGCACTAAACTATACATACACCACTAACTATCCACTTACCTTAACCCAAACCCTAACCCTAAGGTCCGTCACTATCGCACAGTCACCTCACCCGCACCCTAACCCTAACTCATCTAACCCGCCCTAACCCACACGTCCACATGACACAATTGCACATTACCTGAACCCAACCCCTAACTTTCCACCAGAGCACTGAAAATACTGAAGCAACAGAAACGGACAACTGAATTCTTTTCCCAGGAAAGAATTTGGTTTCCTGCTTCTTCAATATTTTCTGCATTCACTGAAAATGGGTCCATATTAGAACACTCAACATTTCAAATGTTTGGTGTTCTAATATAGATCCACATAGCACACTATTGACCATTCAGCAATTGTGTTAAATGGATACTAATTATAGCATAAGCAGTTGAATTGCATGGTAATCACCTAATCCCACATGGTGGACCTATTCCACAGTGTATAAACCATCAATGTTGGCTGCATTCTTGTTTTTTCTCAATACTTCAATACCATTGGAGTAGAGACAAGGAAATATTAACTGAGACAATGCTAAGGGCTGCTGCAGCTATTCTACATCTGCATGTTCTACAGGCTGAAGCCAATGCTGCTGGTGCTGGTGACAATAGGTCTAAGTCGAGAAGGAAAAGAGTGTTCAGGCCCGGGGTTACTTTCTAGTTGCTACACGAGCTGGGGACACATTACAAGAACTCTGTGAGCTTTGCCATCCTCAACTCAGAGCCAGAGCCAACCAATGGGAACTCATCCCAGTATGAATTAAGGTATGTGTAGCTCTTAGAATATTAGCTACAGGTACTTTTCAAAGACTAACTGGGGACATGATGGGTGTGTCACAGGCATCAGCATCCAGTATCCTCCACCAGTTACTGGATGCTACACTCATACATGCCAGTGAGCACATATGTTTTCCCTCATATTTCTGAGGAGGAGGCCAGCAATATGCAGCACTTCTACCATGTAGTGCACTACCCTGAAGTACTGGCTGTCATAGATTGCATTCATATGCACATCAAGGCACCACCTGGTGAGCAGGGTAGAATCTACATTAACTGCAAGGCATACCACTCCATCAACTGCCAAGTCATGTGAAATGCCTAGGTGATTATCTTAAATGTGTGTGCTAGCAATCCTGACAGTTATCATGACTCCCATATCTGGCACACATCACAGCTGTACCAGTTGTTTGCTAGGGGGGACATGATACCCAAGAGATGTGGACATACACCCATGAAAGAATGCCATAATGAGGCACGTGCTCAAACTAGAAACATCACAGAGTATGTCTTTTAGTACTGAAGTCACAGTTCTGGAGTCCTGCAGTATAATCCACACACATGTACACAGATGTTGACAGTATGTGCTACGTTCACAATCTGATTCTGCAGAAACAGCTGCAACAGGATCAGCCTACCCTGCCCTGCTGTTGTAATATCATAAATACAATGGAAAATCCATGACAAAGTAAAACATAACACAAAATAATGGACAAAATAACATTACATAAAATGTAAGTATATAATAATAAAGCAATGCAAAAATAATACATAACAGAATTACAAACACAATGAAAAATGTTATAAAATGAGAAAAGATATTTATCAGTAAAACAATAAAAAATTATACATAATAAACAAACCACAGGTAATGAATAAAGAATTATGATAATGAAAAATATGATTATATACATCATATAATAATAACAATACAGATAATACTAGCAAATATGAATTACATAAAACAAGAAACAGAGAAGGGATGGGTGTGAGAGAAAAAAAGAAATAACATTAGTAACCACACAGATAATATACACAGATATCTACAAATAAGGTACAATATTCTGATACATTTTATATGCAATAATACAAAATGCTAATAACTTTTCTACTTGGAATACTACCTTGTTGCTAACACAGACACACTATAGTGCAGATCATATCATTTTCAATAATCATTGGTACGAGCATATATTGCAGATATGCTTGTTTCATGTTCACTGATTACATTTGACAGCAAGGCATATGAGTCACAGCTGTAGAGGTCTTCACTTCTAATACTATCAATATGAATACATAACAGTACAGTTCTACTGAGAATATTCTAAAAGAATATTCTAAATGCTTTTTTTAAATATGGGGAGTGTGGTATTTGAAGCAGTGTTTATTGTGATATTGCACCTTTCCTTTGTAATACAGCATAATGCAAGCACTCTGTCTTTTACACTTTATAGATACAGGTTCAGTTTTATAAGGATAACAATCTGTAGCCTGGTCTTGTTGCCCATGGTATATAGGTCACAATTTACATTGCAATACTTATGTCAACTTAAATGAGTACTGTCTACTTTGGACTTGATGTTTTATAAATTACCATTCTGTAATACTGGATTGCTGTTTTAAGTAATATGCTAATGAGTGCACACTTTTGCTTTACAATGGACTAATTCATACTCAATGTGATACAAGATGTTACCACACTAAGCTGTATTTACTCCTGTAATGCTTTAATAACAGCACTGTTTGGTAGTATATATATCACTTGCTTCTCTCATCCTTCTCATTCTTTCTTCATAGGTCTGCACATTCAGTGCCCTGTCACCATCAACTGTAGGAAACACAGAACACAAATACCATTAGGAGCACCAATAATGAACATATCCAGCTGCTACCTCCTACCAGTAGTGCCTTTAAGTTTTACTTACATATCTGTAGGGTGCCATCATTTCGGCATTCATCAGTCCAGTGGTAGAGAGTATCCCTCTTCTTCATCCTGAGGTCTCAGTGGTGATTGTTACACTGCTCGCCAGTACAGGGATACTGGTAACACTGGACAGATCCCAGGCCAAACTATTCCATGTACCTGATTTGTAATTTGATCCATGATATTGCTCCTGCAACAGCTGGGGACCATAATTATTCACTAGGAGTCCAACAAACACTTTGGACTCCTGCATGCCGCACATTTGACACCAAAATCTCAGAACCTCTTCGTGAACATCAGACATGTCCAATGCAGATGAACACCAATTTATAATGAGTTTTCCCACCAACTCCAGTTATGACAGATACTGAGAATGCACACTACTGGACTTTGCAACATTTGAAAATGGTGCTTGCTGCTTAGCAGCGTGCAAACACATTGCCCGTGTTTGAGCAATGGGCAAACAATAAAAAGATGTTCATTAACACAATTATTATCATATCATTACACAACTAACAGTATTAACATGTCATACATCAGGTAAATACTTAGGATATGAGAAATACTAGGCAACTGCTATATCTCAGGCTGACTATAATGTAAGTTGGGTCACCATTGAAAAAATCCAATAGAGCTCTCTGCTGGAGTAGAACCATGAATTTTATACATGGTAGTCCTACACTCACAGCTGTTGCCTGTAGAATTATTAAAGAATACATGTGTATGTTTAATTACATTGGAATGTAATGCATGAAAACATTAGTAAAATACAAGTTGCAATCCTTGCATCAAAACCAAGGACCATGTGAACTTCAGGCCAACACTTAGCATCCATAGCTACAAGAGAAGTCACATGAAGATCTACTACATTAACATTTACCCTGAGGTTCTCATTGTTACATGAAGTGCAATGGTGCTTAGTGGGTTTTGGTTATGCAGACTGACATTAAGTGAATGCATCCAATTTGTATTTTAGATGTCTTGTTCCTGTCTGCTACCTGGGTGGTCCACATCTACAGTTTGTGCACTGTGCTGTGTGCACAAACCAGCTAGCATAGCTGACACCATTTGTACTAAGTGCAGCAATGAGCAAACTCCAAATATTGAGATAAAAACAAGAAATAATAGGCAGAATATAAAATCAATGTATCACATACACTACTAGACTATGCAACTGCACAGGAAATATCCCCACATTGTTCTACAATTCAATTCATCATCTCATGCACATGTCAGACACATAATGGGTGCCTTAATCCTGTGTTTCATGCATACACCTTTGTAGAAAGCAGCAATAGGCATACAGCACCATACCGCTCAGCCTCTTAGAGCAGAGAATCTAGACAAAGGCACAATTAATGGGGGGACAACAGCCTATAAATAGGGACACTATTAAAGTATTACCTGTATATACTTAGGAAGAGAACAGAATAACATGTTATGCATTAGCATGACTGTTTTGATGCACATGAAGTCTGAAACTCTGATGTGTGCCATCCGTGCCTGACCTCAGTCCTCAATGATTTGCCAATGATTTGACAGACTACCACAAAAGTATGAGACACAGACCAGATATATGAGTCCAAAATTTGTACAGTCCAGAGTGATTTTCAGCACATGATCAAACTGAAAATAATGTACACTCATAAAAAATATTGGAAGTTACATGTACATTTTGTGACATGTTTCATATATACAATACTGGAGTAACTGATTACATACACTGCTATGATGTCTGCTTGGAAATATGCAGTATTATTTTACATGTCTGTGTTTCTTGCTCAGTCATCAGTTATCTGTCCAGTTGTCTGGGGCATATAGTGTGTACATCATTCAATATCATTGCATTTACAATGTCAAAGGATATTATATGGGACAACTAAGGAAAGAGAAGTTGGCTGACACAAACAAGTATTGACTGTTCTTTTGGGGAAGAGGGAGTGAAGATGTGTGTCTTCTATGGCATGAACAAGACAGTGTTGGTCTGGTGACCCTACGTCTGGCATTCTGCCTGTTGTATTATTTAGTTATGATTGAGAACTGTCATCTGTAATGCAACCCTATTAAAGATGTATAGTGCTGATGGAGGATGGTTTCAGCCTCCTAGGTACTGCGTCAGTATGCTATGGCTTGTCTCATAACCAGTGCAAGGACTTACTGAGCAAGGCTATGTCTGTCTACGACCACACCTGCTGCTGTTTCTTTCTCCTGAGTCATCATTGGCCGGTGGCTGGGGTGACCTTTGTATAGTCGGTAGGATGTGTTTCGCACCCCCTTAATGATCCTAATGTAGCTGTTACCACTATATTAACTTAGGTAGCAAAGCACATATTATGTGCATTGAGGGACATGTCAGTGTTTTGTAAAGGTGTTCTTAGCCAGACATATGTAGGCACTGGCACTATGAGTGCAGTAGCTGAAATACATGGTGTATGGCATTATTGGTTGGACTGTGTGTCTCATTATGGTGTTCTTCTGTGTGTGTGCGTCTGTGTGTGTGTGTGTGTGTGTGTGTGCGTGTGTGCGTGTGTGCGTGTGTGCGTGTGTGTGTGTGTGTGTGTGTGTGTGTGTGCATTTACGATAGGTTTCCTCTGCCATGAGTCTACTGCATAGCATGTATCCACACCTAAGTGAGCCTTGGAGATACCCCCAAAGCATGCATCTGGTGCCTCTGGTGAATGTGGCAATATGGAAGTCATGCCAACTACAACAGTTACCAGCACACACACATATCACATGATTCCTGTGACATTACATGTGAGTTGGCAGTTGTTCCAATGGTAGACCTTATGGTTAATGTACACACTACCCTGTTCCCCAGGTATTATTCTTTTGTGTACATGACTATGATGTATGGCACACATTAATGGAGAGTAGTTCGATATATGTTACAATTACAGCATACCTGTGATCCTCACCTCTGAACTTGTGTTAGCATATATGATCCCTCTGCCATGTTGTAACATAGCATACAGAAATGTCTGGAAGATCTTGGATGCTGATGGCTATGAAAAACCAAGCATGTCCCCTGGTGGTCTATTAAGGGTACCTGTGGATAACACACTAAGTTAAACACATACCTTATTTACACTGGGATGTGTTCTCTGCATTTGGCTCTGTATGTGACTCATGGCTGCCAGAGGTGCCACATTTCCTCTACTGTGTTGTTGGCCTGCAAAGTCTTCAACCTGTCTGTCTATGACTATTGGCAACCGCAGCAGCAGCATTGGCTTCAGCCTGTAGCACACAAATGTATGTAAATTGTAGCTGCTACTAACAATCTGTCAGTGCTGAAATTGTATCTGTACTCTTCAATGCACATATAAGAAGGTTGATTAGCATACACTTCAGCTGTGCATGTTGCAATTAGTATCTATGAGGCATAGACTAGGTCAGATGCAATCGATTACTTTTGTACACCGTTATAAAAAGGCAGATGTGTAGCTAGGCAAATCAGTATGGATGAGAGTTTTTTCAAACTCAGTGACACATTTATTTTGGGGAAGTATATCTCGACAAAGTAGTATTGCACTTTTAAAAACTCAATTTTTTTAACTAAATAATGCATATGTTGGAATATACATAGGAATAATGTGAAGTAAATCAGTAAGCATTTGTTAGAACTGTACTCATGACATGGTCTTGTTTCCCACCCAGCCATTTGGGATTTAGAGTAGGCCAAATGTCTAATGCTGTGTGATAACTATGCACGTGTTTCATGGGTTTTTCCTTTTGGAGCACTTTGGATTTACACTGTTTGTTTAGCACATCTGTCTCTTAGCCTGTTATATTTTTTGTTCGGGGGAGGTGATGTCCTTGCTATGGTACAAATCCAAATGGACTGTTGTGTTGGGTGTGTGAGCATAAGTATCTGTTGTAGTACAAACAAGGGTATGTTTGTCATACTACTCCCCTTGTTTTGAGTCCTTGTATTATTTGTTGACAAGTGGTAAATCTTTAAATTGTAATCAAGTGTTGAATACTGAGAGCTTTTCTGTACTGCCTTATCTGTGCACACTTTATTTCTGCTTATGTGATTCTTACATGTGTTATCATTAATTTTGTTTTTCAGTAAACAATATGCCTGCTTGGCATAGGCCGCCTTTTTCAGAGGCAGAGAATGACCTCATCATTGAAGGCAACATCATGCGGTCCTTACGTCTAGGGGCATGACAATATGTCTCAACATGTGGCCTTTTGGGATGAATTGGTCCAAAATGTAAATGCAGCTGCTCATCAAAACCACAGTTATGAGAAGGTGAGTCACAGAGCCAAGGACATGATTCATGCTGCTAAGAGTGTGCTGCTGAAGTGGCACATGATCGTCAGTTCACCAATGGTGGGCCTGCAGCAGAATAACCACTCACTGCCACTGAGGAATTCCTGGCAAATATCGCCACCCAGTAAAGCTCACAGCAGTCCATCAGATAGTATGTTCTAGATGTGGGTGCATCTCCTGTATCTCAGGAGGAGCGTCCAGGTAGGCTTTGATAGATCATCAGTAGAATACTGTTGCATTTATTGTGTAATAGTCTTTATAGTTTTAATATGTAGCAGGTTGCTTTTTTTGGTGGGTTCTTTTAAGTTAGCTGCAGTTTTCAGGTCATTTAGAGGTTGTCAGTCACATTCTTGTTAGCATTGCAGTTACTGTAGATATAGATTGTTGAAAGTATTACCTCCTCTTATACTGTTAAATGTGGTGCTGTTGCCATTACCTGTTCCTTAACTTTTTCCAGGGCCATCAGGAATCCAGAGATCTAGGCCTCCTGCAGTTGGTAAGCAGAATACATTTATGTCAGTAATGTAGAAACATTCCAAAAGTGTCATCTCAGGCCTGCTGTATGGATTGCAGTACTATCTGTATACTTGTTAACTGTACAGATAATTGCAGAATGTCCAGAAGTGTGACGCATACCTTAGGGCTGTGTTTAAGATCATAGTGAATGAGTTACAAACTACTGACAGGTTATTATAGAGCTCGAATATAAAATAAAGATAGATCTCACATTAAAAATGTATTTATGTCATGGTGAACCAATACCTGCTATTCTATCACCATTCTATTTTTGTAAGGGCAGTATGTCACAATGATACCTATTCTTGAGCCTTTGCCCACCCATTATTCATGACTTCATCCACATTCCTTGTTCTAAGATGTTGAGAGGTATGAATGTCTGTAAGAGTGACAGCAGTATAAATTGCTTAACATATATTGCAACATAGTAGTACAGGTATTAATGTATTCCTGTTTTCCTTCCTTTTATCACAGGGGAACATGGAAGTGGTTCAGTGTCCCCTACTCCCCTATGCCACCTGATATCAGTGTCTCATCAGACTCTGATAATGATGGTGGCCAAAGTGAGGCACTGCCAGGGGTTGTACAGGCTGATTCTGACACAGAGGTTGACATCCAGTGACCCCCCCCCCCAATTATCACCAGACACAGCCAGTATGCCTACATATACCCAGTTCACCAAGGCCATAGATATTGGACAGTTGGATGGTGAAGACAATGACCAGGGAAGTGTGCCTACTACTGTGGCTTCAGTGACTGTTGATACTGGCCAAAGCCAAACTGCTGGCGAAGTGCCACATAGGTGGATTAATAGGGGTCCTCGGAGGAGGCCTGTTTCCCCTCCCAAACCTGTTGCAGGTGTCTCATCATGTGTCAGTTGATGTATGTTTAGGACCTTCATGGAGGCACAGGCACGTTCAGAAAGGACCTCAAGGAGAATGCTCAGGGTTATAGATGCAGCACAGTCTATATTCGTGACTGCCTACACCATGTTGTTGATTCCCTGGATTGCTTGAATGACATGCTGGAATGGGAAGTGTCTGTGAGAGAGCGCAGTGTATCTGTCATGGAGTGCACATTGTCTGTGATGGAACATCTACTGGGTGGGGAGCGTCGATCAAGTGGGCATAGGCTAGTAACTACATCTGCTGAGAGCCAACAAAACAGCCATGCCTGATCACACTCCCAGAGTGGCTGTGCATCCATTGCTCCAACAGGTAGTGTACTATCCACACCCAGATGTAGCAGGCCATGGGGTCATGGTCCTGGGCATTTCTGCAAAGGGAGCATGTCCCCCAGACATCTGTCACCGAAGGTAGTAGCACAGTATCTGACCTTGGGCGTAGAAGTGCCAGTGCAACTCCTGGCATAGCAAGTTCTTCTGTTTGAGGGTGGAGACAATGAACTGTCAGCTTTACCATGCAGGGGTCACAGCTGTTCAACATACTAACATGTAGGGCTAGCACTGAGCTTGGCTGGGTTCATGCAGACACTCACACTCCATTGTCACACTGAGGGTACCTGCAGACATACACACAGCATGTACTTGGTCTATCCTGCCTGCTTCCCTTACACACACACACACACACACACACACACACACACACACACACACACACACACACACACACACAATTGCACACACACACACTTTCCAGCCTTTTGTGTCAGCCTAAGCCTTCTGCCCCACACATACACAACACCCTGTGCAAGTAATGATAACTATGCCATATTCTTGTCATCTATGTTTCGGATTCAGGGACACTATTTTTTTGATGCACAGAGTGGCTATCTATATTAATATATTTTATTTATTTATTTTATTTTATTTTACATTTGATGACCAGGCTAGTCCAGCTGGATACATGTCCATTTTCAGTAGAGGCCTGGGGAGAAAAGCTCCAAGAAAAACATGCAAAATTAATATAGAAGTTATGACAGATATTATAAAAACAGCAATATTTACATAAAAACATCAGTGTAATTTTTTTTTTTTAAGAAGTACAAATTATAATACTCATAGTGATTACGTGAGAACGTACAATATACATATATACATAAATTTTATATGCAATAATATAGTCTATTGAAACTTTAAAGGGAAGATTATAAAGGATGTAGGTTGAAAATTAGTGTAAAGGAAAAAAGTTAGTCAGGGTTAGTACATGAGCATAGCCAGTGTTTATTGAGAAATAATTTTAGATTCTTTTTAAAAAGTGAGAGAGAAGTCTGAGATGTGATTTCAGAGGGTAGTTTATTCCATAATTTCCCAACAGAGTTAGAGAACAAGAAGTCACCTGCTAAGTTGTTGGATTTGGTAGTATTGATCAGAAGTTTGTTTGAGGAGCGTAGATTCTTGAGATTATTATAAGGTCTAATGAGGCTAGACAGTATTGGAGTGTTGCTGGGTTGATACAGGGTCTTATGGGCTATTGTAAGCTGGAGAAATTGAAGCTGGTTAAGAAATTCTAGCCAGTCTAGTTGTTTTAAATTCAAACAGTGATGGGTTCTGAAAGGAGAGCCTGTAGCAAATCTAGCAATATTGTTATAGGATGTTGCTAGTTTGTTGAGGTTGTTTTTAGAGAGATTGGTGTATATAGTAGATGCATAGAGTAGAGTGGAGATTAAGTGGGTTCTGGCTATAGCGGTCCTAGCTACTGCTGTAAGAAAGGGTTTGATTCTGTAAAGGGATCCTAGTTTTTTGTTAACTATTTTTATTGTGGTGTTTATGTGAGTATCAAAGTTAAGGTTGTTGTCAATTGTTATTCCTAAGAGTTTAGTGGTTGGGTCAGGAGAAATAAGTGTACCGTTGTTGGATGTGAGAGTGAAATGTAAAGGGGTGGACTTTCAGGTTGGTGTGAAGAGTAACAGTTTAGCTTTTTTGGGGGTTAGGAGGAGGCAGCGGTGTGAGAACCACTGTTCTACAGTATTGAAAGCTTTTTGGGTAAGAGACTGAAGTTCAGTTTGAGAAGTGGCTAAACAGATTGTAGTAGAGTCATCTGCATATTGAATACAGGTAGTGCGTGGAATAGCTGATTGCAGGTCATTAATATAAATGGAAAATAGGAGTGGGCCTAATATGGAGCCCTGTAGGACCCGAGGGAGACAGGAAGGTGATTAGATAGTTTATTTTGCCAAAGTACAGCCTGCTGTCAGTTTTCTAGGTAAGATGTGAGCCAATTCATAGATAGAGGATCGAGTGAAAGAAATTTCAGTATGTGTAGAAGGAGTTTGTGATTAGCCATGTCAAAAGCTTTAGATAAGTTAATGAAGACTGCAGAGGAAAGAATATTTTTACTGCGGTTTTTGTTGATACAGTTTGTGAAGGATAGCAGGGCAGTGGTGGTACTGTGGAAAGGTCTGAATCCATGTTGACAGTTGGCAAGTAGGTTGTTATGGAGAAGGTGGTTACGTAGTTGCTTATGGATGCACTTTTCCATAATTTTTGCAAGAGGAGATAGTAGAGCTATGGGACGAAAGTTAGAGAAGTCATTGAATTTCCCCCCTTTATGTAGTGGGATGATATAAGAAATTTTCCAGATGGATGGGATAGTTCCTTCAGTTATGGTTCTATTTATCAGAATGGAAATTGGATAGGCAATGGCTTTAGCTCCTTTTTGCAGGAATTCTGCTGGGAGTTTGTCAGCTGAGGGGGTGGTAGGTTTTAATTTTAGGAGAAGGGAGCAGATAAAGGAAGTAGACACTGGTTGTAAATAAAATGATGGGGGAGGGTTTGAAGTAGAAGTAGGCAGATTTGAGGTATCAGGAGATAGGTGGCTAGCAAGAGTTTGCATGGCGTCTGTGAAGAAAGAGTTGAAGGCATTAGCTGTTTGTGTGGGATTCTCAGGGTTTGAGCCTTGTGGGTTGGGTATGCAAGATTGGCCTGGGTATAGAAGTTTGTTAATGCTAGTCCAAAATTTTCGTGGTTCCTTGTGGGAGGTTTGCTGTAATTGGAGATAGAAGTTCTTTTTGTCTAATAGGATGGCTTTTTTTGTATTATTTCTATGTTCCCTAAAGGTTTGGTGATCTGTAGGATTCTTAGTAGTACGCCATTTTGCCCAGGATTTGTTTCTGAGAAGGATTTTTTTGCCTAGTATTATTAGATAGCCAAGGGGCTGGTTTAGCTTTATTTCTAATAGAGTGTATTGGGGTGTGTTGGTCCAGGATGGTTAAGAATGTGGAGTTGAAGTATTCTACTGCTTCATTTAGTGGGAGAGAGTTTAATGGTGACCAATTACATTGTTTAAGTTCTGTTTGGAAATGTTCTGGGTTAAATTGCTTTTTGGAGTGTACTGTTTTGAAAGTCTTAGGGGAAGTTATGTTGGTTTTATGTCTAATAATATAAGTTAGTGAATGGTCACTTAGGTCATCTGGAAGGGTTCCTGCTATATGGGTTTGTTGAGGAGTATTAGTAAGTATCCAGTCCAAGGTACTTTCTTTGTTGTTGAGTCTATTAGTTCTGGTAAGGGAGCTAATAGTTTGTGAGAAGCCATATAAGTTAATATGGGTGGCGGGGTTAGTACTACTACAGGAATTCCAATCAATATTAAAGTCCCCTAGGACTATGGTTTCTTGTGGGAGATTAATAGAAAGCCAGTTGAGGATGTACTTGAGTGTACTGATGTTATTTCATGGGGGAAGATATATACAGATGATATTTATGGCTTTATGTGTATTGACCTGAAGTTTGGAGATAATTATTTCAGTACTATTGTCCAAAGGTAGATTAAGATTTACAGTGCTGACTTGTAGCTCTGCTTTACAGAGGATTGCTACCTCTCCTCCCTTTTTGGCTGTGCAGTCCACTCTAATGATATTGTAACCAGGCGGGGTGATTTAATTGTCTTTAATGGTAGGTTTTAGTCATGTTTCTGATAAACATAGGATGTCAAATAGGTGGACATCTAGGAGGCATGAACTTGAGTGATTTTATTGCAAATACTACGTATATTATGATGTGCTATGGAGAGTGAGTTGGAAAGTTTGGTAGGTGGTAGGGGACTAGTATTGTATTGGTTGCAGTTTGCAGTGGTAAGGGTAATGCTATAGCATTATTACCTATATTTGTGCTGTTGGACTCATAATTGTACCTGTCATTTAGATTGTACATAGCCATTTAGACAGTTGCTAGCATAATAATTTATCAACTTTATAGAGAATGCTTTTGTAAGGGCTGTGAATTCTGACAATTAAATGTATCTCATTAATACATCTAACTTTTTCTTTATGAATTGTTTACTGCAAACATATGGGAGCACAGTCAAAGTTAACCCATCAGATTCAGATCTCAGGATTGTATGTCAACACTGAAGACAATTTTAATCAGAACAGTAATATAATATAATGTTCCTGTTTGCATGTACATCACCATACATTTCGAGTTTCATAAAATGTGACTAGAATATTGATTTGATGGTGTTTAGAAGATTAGCCATTATACCACAATATAATGTTAACAGTCAGATATAGTGCATGGCTACATTTTGTCTAGTAATGACCATCCATGTCCAGGAGCGAAACAGGAGTGATCTTTGGCAGATAAAGTTTTCACAGCAAGTCATCCAGCATGTCCTTCACCAGGTTAATGTAGGTGCTCTGCTTGACATGGATTTAGAGACTACTGCAGGGGAGAGACAACCTTTGGGAGATATATCTGTCTCTCCATCATGTCCTATGTATGTCATAGTGAACATTGAGGCCCTTGCAACAGGTAACTGGAATCCCACATTACTTCCGCATGTGCAACATTTTCATCCCATTTTGGCTACAGGTAAGCTAACTAAGGCATACATAATCTGTCTCAGAGCTATCTATATGATACTGCACACAGTGACAGATACATCATTCTGCCCACAGAAGACACATGTTGGAGACCCTCTATAGCTAATTAAGGATGAGTATAGGGGATTGCTACCATATTTGGCTATTGATGTAATGGCATTGCTAATAAGATATACAATGTAGAATGTGTACCTCCCCACAGTAGACCCAGATTGCAGTTGATATGTTTTCCAAGGTATATCAGTACAGAAGTGGGGAACAGTGTATCAATGGTTATTTTATAATAAGCAGGAAAATTTATTATTGCCACAGAGTATGCTAATGCATTTATATGTAGTTCATGTAACACCCATAGCTTTGTCAGCAGTCATTAGTGCCACAGAACCTCTGTTTTTTTCAGGATTTGAGGAACATATATGTCAAACATGAGGGGCCACAGCACTGAAACTTCTGTTACTAAATAGGTGACATGTCTGCTGCGTGTGTCATATTCTCATACTGTGATTGAATGTAGTCAGTCTGTGATCTCAGTGGAAAACCAGCTGATCTAGGATTTGATATTCACTTTGGTTAGTGTCCCATAGACACCAAATGCTGGATTGTGTTGAAGGCCTTGGCCAAGTTACAACAGGATGTGTGCGCATCTTTGACTTCGTGTATGTTTGTGGTCACAGTCACAACTCCCACCAGGTTCTGCAGCCAAAAGATGCCCTTGAGAAAACCTAACTGGAGCACATCTAGTGTTTGGAGATCACCTTTTAACTTGTGTCTGAAATGCATGCAAATTGTATCCATTGCCTTATGGAGGAGGTTGTATAAAATTATGGTTCTTAGTTACTTTTGTATTTTCCCAGTCATCTCTTGTGTGGTTGGAAAATGGTGAGTGTATTGCATTCACTGTGGACAAGAGCAGTATTCAGACTGTGGCTGAATATGGTGCCTAGTTGAGTAGCTCACTGTAGAATCAGATGAAGAACACAGGCTGGAATTCCATCTGGTGCCATGCAGACTATGCTCCTAGTCTCGGAGAGGGCAGTGATAGCTTCCTCATTGTAGAGATGACAGCTTGCAGATGATGAGTCACACGTTGGTACTAGGTGTGGTGGTGGGGGGCACTCTTTTCAGCCAAATGTATCTGCTAGCAGCTTTGAAAGTTACACTGGGTCAGTGTGTTAACATACACAGTTTGATTCAAATACAACTGAGCTATATCATTTTGCAGATGTACATGAAGAAAGCCCTTTGGTTATCCCTGGATATGTTGTTGTGTAAAGGCCTAGCAGACTACTACTAAATAATTCTGGATATGTTAGATTTCACTTGTGAGAACAGTTCCTGCTTATACTGTATATATGCTGTTGCACGTACATAGTTCTCAGCTGGTTAGCATGGTATATTATGGGCCAAGCCATAAAAAATGGTGGTACAAAGACACATCGACAGGGAACCTTTTTACCTGGTGTGCTCATACACTAGTAACAAGGTGTTGTGATAACAACAGATTTACCATGAAATCCCATTCCCAGTATTATTATATATCTGTAAATCAAAGGACCACACATATGGTGAGGGAGGCATTACACTCTGCAAAAATCATGACAACTGAGAGGTATGTTCGCATACACTTGGTACACAGCTAGACATTTCTCAGTTGGCTGCCATGGGAGCAGAACCCACAAGCAGTTCAGGAAGAGTAACCATTTCATTTTAAAAATAATTTTGCAGGCAACAATCTCCTTCAGAACTTTTATTGATTCCTGCTGTCACAAATCCTGATTGTACACACGTGCGTAGTTGTATCTAGTGTTAGATTAGAACCCACAAGCAGTGATTATAGGAAGGCTGAGCAATGATTTTGAAAAAAGCAATTATCAAAACACTGTCTCCTTTTAACCATTATTGTTTACTGTTGCATGAAATTTGGCATTTACACACATGGATATCTGTCTAGCTATTTTATTAAGTTACCTGTATACCCTGTTCATTTACTGTGTGCACTTTACATGAGCAGAGCACATGTCTGAAGCTTAATCTGGGTATTGCACTGCATTTATTTCTGATCTATGTGCATACATTATATAATACCTTAAGTTGTAGTAGTTGACTGGGGTTGGATTAGAACACATAAGCAATGAGTACAGGAATACTGGACACTTTATTTGATATAAATTAATTAGCAAAGCACTAGCTCCTTTTAACCATTATTGCTTACTGTTGCATGAAATCTGTCATTTACACACATGGATATCTGTTTAGGTATTCTGTTAAATTACCCATATACCCTGTTCATTTACTGTCTGTTCTTTAAATAAGCAGAACACATGTTTGAACCTTAATCTGGAAATTGCACTACATTTACTTCTGACATATGTGCATACATTATATAATACCTTAAGTTTCAGCAATTGACTGATGTTAGATTAGAACACACAAGCAGTGAGTACAATACTGAGCACTTTATTTGACATAAGTTAATTATCAAAGCACCATCTCCTTTTAACCTTTGTTGATTAATGTTGCATGAAATCTGTCATTTACACACATGGATAGCTGTGTAGTGGTCTGTTAACTTACACATATACCCGTTCATGTATTTCATGCAACATACAGCATATTTCAGACAATGAGCAGACTAGAACAGTGACTGGTGGTTGGAAGCTATGCTACACAGTACTGCATGCTTACTTGCTGTAATTTGCTTGCCCATTTCAGATAGGCAGTGACACATCAATAAATATGTAAGATGTCCCAGGTATGTCATACCTAACTGTAAAGTCTGCAAAATCTGTAGTTACTTTATTGTATTATTAAGTTATGTATTAAGGTATTACTTTATTATCCTACTTACCACATGATCACCTCATCCTTGACAAATGTCCTGCATGGGACTGGACATTGTGAGCCCTCTCTTCTGCAGCTATGGTAAGAGAAGCAAACTATTCTGTGTACAGGTTTGCACAGATTCTGCTTGTATATTTGTAATTTACTGGGAAACATACTTACATATCTGTGGGGTGTATTCAGACCTAGCTTCTTGGAACCAGGTGTCCAAGGTCCCCCTCTTTCAATGTCCCAGGTTGTTGTAGTTGTGACAACTCTGCTCACCAGTGTGGGGTATAACAGTACCACTGTTAAGGTCCGTAGCCAAATGATCCCAGGCCTCAGACTTACACTCTGATCCCTGGTAGTCACCCTGCAGCAGCTGGGGTCCATAACACTCCACCAGGAGTACAACAAAAACTCTGGGATCCTGCATTCCCCACTTTTGTGCATGAAAGCGTACATAGTCACTTACAGCAGCAGCCATATTTATAGCCAAGATAAGACTCTAAAGAATGATGTAACATCCCAGCCTATTGGCCTTTAAATAGGCTGCATTCTCACCCTTGCACATCATATTATAACTTTCAACAAAATGCTGTGTTATTTAACATCATGCAGACTCACACACATCATGTTTAAGCAGATCTTAGCAACACGCAAATTGGAATAGACAGTTAATCATGTTTAAGCGCTGCTTAGCATCATGCAGCTTTTGTAAATGTAACAATTTTTAATTTAAACTAAACTGATGTTTCAGTCATCTGACATATTTTTACAGCAATATATTTAAAAAGTTCCATTTCTCAGGATTCGAGCATGGGACCTACTACACTATAGGTCATGATCCAACCTATCTAGCCACTGAGACAGTGAAGGGAACTTGTATATGTTCAGATATATTGCAAAGGTGCTTGCAAGTGTAGCACAGCTTTGCTGCATGGGTTTGTGTGTTGTTAAGCACAACAGAACTACAACAATTGAATCCGGTTTCCGTTTTTAGATATGTAGTGGATGTGTAGTGTATATGTCAGTACACCTAAGCATGGCTTAGCAATGTTTAGGTGTAGTGTATATGTCAGCACACCTAAGCATTGTTAAGCAATGCACTGCACCACGCAAACAAACACATGGGAAAAAATAAATTAATTTATTAAAATTGAATCCATTCGATTTTTATTTTTAGATGTCTAGCAGATGTTTACTGTATATGCAAAGAGAAGCTAGGCATTGTTAAGCAATGCACCACACAAATAAGCACATAAAAAATAAAATTAATTAAGATTGAATACATCTGGTTTCTAATTTCAGATATGTAGTGGATGTGTAGTGTATATGTAAGCACTCCTAAGCATTGCTAAGCAATGAACTGCACCGTGAAAACAATTACCTAAACATAAAAAAAATATATAAATAAATAAGTAAAAAAAAAATAAATAAAATTGCAATTTAACACAGTAAAATGTGTTGTATACCTTTCAGTCCAGGTTAACCGGCTGAAAGGTATTATGCTGTGCTTACCAACTGTCCAGAAGTTTTCTGGACAGTGTGCAATTAAGGGACAGCCTGTAAAGTCATGCTTACATCACTTCAATATCTGTGTTACTGCAATCTCTCTCAGCAGCCCGTCACCATTAATATGTATGGTGCACTGTTGAGGTAGAATACTGGCCATGTACATGGGTACATTCCATGTAGACTCTACACAAAGCCTAGGCGAAGTTTATTGAATCCTGGGGGTAAACTTACTGATTACTCCTGCAACTACAAGAAGGAGAAGAGCAAGTCCAAAATGATTCATGGTGGATACAAAATTTCAGAAAAGTTTCTGTTCTGTGCCTGAAGAAAAATCTCTGTTTTTTGTCTTGGGTTGTAGACTGTAGACATAGATACGAGGAAGTGACATGATCAGTGCATAGCCAGTACCACTGCTAATTAAACTGATCTTTCCTATGGAGAGTAGCAATGAGAATTTCATCACATGTGGTAAAAATGCAGCTCCTTCCTCATTTATCAACATTCATGCTCATTCTTTATTCTTTAACATACAATGGAGTATCAGCATTATAAGACATTAATTTGCAAATGGTGACATAATGCTTTTTCTTCGATGTTTCTGTAGATGGCCATATAAATCTTTCAATTGTGCTATATGATTTGCTTTCTTAGAGACATCTAATCCACTTACAGCCCCTTTTTTTCCCATTTTTGCACATGGAGTCAGGGTGTCACTTCAACAGTGACAGTTATCTAGAGCCAACATTTATACTATCAGCTGGCTATCTCTGTCATGGCAGTTCATTCACACCACACACTCACACCTTTGGCCAATTTAGAATGTGCAAACCACCTACTGCATGTCTTTAGAATGTGGGAGGAAACCAGACCACCCATAGAAAGTTCACACAAAGAGAGAACATACAGACTCAACAGAGAAGATACCCCAGCCAAGAATCGAACCAGGAGAACTTCTTGCTGTGTGGCAGCAACACTATCTGCTGTACCATTGTATCAGCAAATAAAGCTTTGCTAGTGTAAACTCTTCTCTCTCTCGCTCTCTCTCTCTCTCTCTCTCTCTCTATCTCCCTCTCTCTATTTGTCTCTCCCCTCTGTCCCTCAAATGATTTACCTCAAACCTGAGAAGCATATAGATTTGTCTACTGTGTCTTGTTATTGTTTATATTTTTGCACTTGTTAATCGCTGGTGTTCAAGAAGCCAAGTGCCAGTTTTACTAGCATGTCTGATAGACAAGCACCCTGTGGGCACTTGAGTGAACATAATCTGTAATATACCTCCTCTCCATCCTCTTTCTTTCAGTTGCAGTATGTAGTACCTCTCCACTCTTAGAAACATTATATCAGAAGGCTCTTTATTATTAAAGGCTATTTGAACTGATCATATATTGGTTGATGTTCTCCCTAAACCAGCTGTAGGTAAGATGAGGGAATGTTTCCAGAGTGAGGCAGAAGAAAACAATGGTCATCAGAAAACAATGGTCTGGTAATCAGGAAAAGAATGTGCTAAATGTAGGGCCAAAATGGAAAAGAAAGAAGGATGAACCAGGTCAAGATTTAAGTAGCAGTTGAACAGCTTACAATATTAATACTTTTCCCAAAAGAATAGTGATGTCCTGCATCCTCAATGTCCTATTGGATGCAGGGAATCATTATTCTTTTGAGAAAGCTTGGCTAGGCTTAGAAAGGCCCATTGAGTCATTAGCCTAATAACAGTCTATGACGCTATGAATCTATAACAGAATACCTGACAACGGGAGTTTTTTCTTGAAGGCATTTTTTCCAAGGATATACCTAAGCTTATGGGTGAAGTTATTCCAAAGTTTACAGACAGCACTAAATCCCAAACATCAACAAATGTATTCACTCATTATTATTTTTTCTTCTGAGGAGTAATAACCAGCACATAATCAATGATCTGAATTTATAGGATGTACTGCTCCAAGCAATAATCTTCAAGACAGAGAGATAGAGAATTAGATACAGAGTACAGGTGGATTTTTGTAAGCAAATTTCAGTAAGCATCTTCTTATGGCCAGTGGTTACAAATGAATGCACAGTTTTCATAGATAATAATTGAGAGGGTAGTCATTCTAGTCTAGTTACATATGGTATAATATTGCAAATGCACTCATGTTTACAGTGGATGTGTAGAACTCCTGTAATAAAATATGAAAAGTACAGCAGAGATGATAGATGGTTTAAAGTAAACATGTCTGTGTCCCTTGACTCTAAGTTGATGAGCAAAAGAAAAAAAAAGTCTGTTCTCTGAGTTGGTGCTTGTCTCTATCTCTAAGGTCCTAAAGAATGCCAGGTTTGATGCTGTGTGCTCATCAACTTGAGAGCCAAAAAAGTGCTGGTATGTAAATGAATGCACAACCACCCAATTGGAATCTGTTATCTGTGCCTCTTAACACTTTGTGTCAGGGGCAGTTGGCCACTTCATCCTGTCATAGGTATATGTCTATAAGGTATTTTGGGGAGTTGTTTTGGTAGTTACAAAAGCAAAGAATATAGGCTTCACTTAAATGGCTACACTGGTTGAATTGCCAGTATGTGTCTTTTTCCTCTGTTAAATAAGATGCAGATCCTACCATATGATTAATTTACTTTTTCATAGTTTCATAGTTTAGTACTAGGCTATCTGCCCTGGGGCATTTGCAAGCCTAACCCTAGAGATGTGGCTTTCACCACCCCATGTAGTGGTACTAAGGTGTATAGAATAAATTTAGAATACTGTGCCTTTGTCTAGTAGTGACACATTGAAGACCCCCTTATTTATTAAAATTAGTTTACTGTGCCTCTGTCAAGTAGCAACACAGGGGTGACCCACGGGGTAAACCTATGATCTCCCATCCACTCGTCAAGATTTCTCTTGAAGAGAGTCAGTGAGGGGCTCTGCCTAACATGGACTGGGATTTTGTTCCAGATTATGGGAAACCTTTGAGTTATGAATCTGTCCCTCCAGCATGTTCTATGCATGTTTGCACTGAGGTTTAAATCTTTGGCTCTCATGGTTCTTATGGATTTGGATTTTTTGAGGTGGAGCATGTCCATCAATTCCTGGTTGGACATGGCCTTGTACGTCAGGCACAGATCACCTCTGAGCAGGCGGTATGCTACTGAATAGAGCTGTAGTTTCTTTAGCCTGGCGGCATATGACATATGTTGGAGACCTTTGATCCTCTTGGTGAGGTACTTCTGGGGTCTCTCCAGCTGTTGTAAGTGCCGGGAGAGGTATATACCAAATGGGGCATTGTACTCAATCATGGGCCTGATAAGGGAGGAGTACAGGGGCACGATGACCTCCTTTGATCAGGATGTGAACCCCTTCATGATAAGGTGGGTAAGGTAGAAAGTCTTTCTAACCACTTTGGCAACGTGGGTGTCAAATGAGAATTCACTATCAACTTGCGTCCCCAGGTCTCTGATTACTTTTTTGGTACTCAGTGGGTTACTGTCTATGTGATAATTTGTGGGTACTTTGTTTTTCCCAAAGGGGATGACTATACATTTCTTGGCATTCAGTTTAAGGCCATGATTCTGGCACCAGTTGTCCGTTTCGGTGAGGCCTTTCTGTAGGATGTATGTGTCAGCTGGTGTATCGACTATGGCACCTAGTTTGCAGTCATCTACAAACTTTGTCAGCCACAACTCTCCCATGTTTGCTTTCACATCTGAGAAGTAAATGCCCAACAAGAGGGGTCCCAGGACAGAGCCCTGTGGGACACCACTTGTGACTGGCTTTGAGTCTGACATGGCTCCCGCAATCTTGACTTTATGGGTTCTGTTCTTTAGCCAGTTTGCAACCCATCTTGTGACATATGGATTTACATTTAAGCTGTTTAGCTTATCTATGATTCCCCAAGTGGGGTATTGTGTCGAAGGCTTTAGCCAAGTCCAGGTAGGCTGTATGGACTGCCTTGCCCTCATCAATGGCTCTAGTGACTGTTTCAAAAAAGTCAACCAGGTTCAAAAGGCAGGATCTGCCCTTTACAAAGCCAAACTGGGTGGGATCAAGTGTCTGTAGGTCCCCAATGTCGTTGTTTATGAGTTCCATAATAATTCTTTCCATAGCATTGTAAACCAGGCTGGTCAAGCTTATGGGGCGGTAGTTCCCAGGGTCTGTAGTGGAGCCTCCCTTGTGGAGTGGGACCACTGTTGCTGTATGCCAGTGTTCAGGTACATATCCTGTAGTAAGGCTAAGGTTAAATAACATTTTTATATGCGGATTTAGCTCCTCTTGGAGTTCACGTATCACGCAGCCGGGGATACCATCAGGTCCCATAGATGCTGTGTTTTTTGCTTTGCTGAGGGCGGTTCTCACCTGGACATCAGAGATGACAGGGAGGTTACATTCAGCTGGGATCAGTATTTCTTCTTTTGGAGGTGAGGGAGGGGAGAAATTTGCACTGAACCTGTCTGCCAGAATGTTGGCAATATCTGTGGGTTCGGTAAATTTTTTGTCGTTGTGTACTAACTCTGAGCATATCTGAGGGTTTCCGCCCAGGTTTCTAACATAACTGAAGAATGCCTTGTGGTTATCTTTAGTGTCCTTGGCGATTTTTCTCTCAAAGTTGGCCTTGGATGTTTTTATGAGAGAAAGTAGCTTTCTACTAGTGCTGATCAGAGATGCCTTCCCTTTATGGAATTTTGCTCTGTCTTGCAGTAGCTTCCTTCTTTTGTTATACAATTTGTTTATGGCTGGGGTCCACCAGACAGGATGCTTTCCTTTGGTGGAGAGGGTCTTGGTTTTATTTGGGATTGCATGATCCATGCATTCTTGGAGATGTCCGTAGAAAGCATTTGTGCAGGATTCAGCATTGTGGGATGTGGTTTCCATTGGCCCTGTGGGCTTAAATGATACCATCTCAGTCTTGAGAAGTGTAAAGTCAGATTTTGAGAAGTTTCTCACTGTAGTCTTTTGTGCTGGGGGTGGAGGTGGTAAATGTATATCCAGGGTGATTAGTTTGTGGTCAGATCTCACCAGTGAGGGGAATACTTCTGGTGTGGAGCATTTTATCCCTATGTCTGTGATGATCAGGTCTAGTATATTATCCCCCCTTGTGGGAGAGGTGACTAGCTGTTCCATTGCATTTGAGTTTATGAATTCCAGGAACCTTTGGGCTAGGGTGTTGGGGCTAGAATAGTGTACCCAGTCTATGTTAGGATAGTTGAAGTCTCCCAATATGATTGTATTTGGTGAGACATTCATATCTTCCAATGTCTTCAGGAAGGCTGAGTGGGGTTCTTGAGATTGGAAGGGTGGTCTGTAACATGCAACCAGTTGTATAGCAGTTTTGCCTATGGTTAGCTGCACCTGGATGGTCTCCGATGCTTCATGAGTTGCCACTAACCTGGAGGTGTGGATATCCTTGATGAATATGGACACTCCCCCTCCCTTTGTGGTTCGGCCTGGGTTTTGAGGCCGAAAAGCATGATACGAGGTAAAGCCTGGTAGCGCTGGGGTGCTGTCAGGAGCCTTGAACCAGGTCTCGGTTACAGCGCAGACATCAATGTTCTCCATACTGAGGAGTGCTTCGAGAGCCTGCATCTTGAGATTTAGATTTCTGGCGTTGAGCAGCATTACCCTAAATTTTTTTCCATTTCTGTTTTCTAAGGAGGTGGGTTTGTCTTTTGAGCCTTGCCTAAAAAAAGCACTATAGGGGTGACAAGAGCCTTAGCCAATATCCGGAAGCCCAGTTGTGACAGGTGCAAGCCATCCCTTGCGAAGCAGCATGGCTTGTCCAGCATGTCATCCCAAGCAGACAGACATTGGATCCTCCTAGAATGACACCAGTAATTGAGCCAATTATTAAAGCTTATCATCTTGTCTTTGTATTGTGGCATCATTCTTGGTGAGGGCAGGATGCTGCTCAGGGTCAGGGTCATACCAGCCTGGGCTACATAATCAGAGAGCTCCTCTATGTCTCTATTCATGTAGTCCAAGGAGGTACGTCTCAGGTCATTCACGCCCGCATGGACAATGACAGTCATATTAGTACATGCTTTTGAGTGACCTGAGTGCGTGTGTTATATGGCGGATCCTAGCCCCCGATAGGCAGCTTACCATTACCCTCTCCTTGCTCAGCCTGGTAAGTGGGACGTCAGTGTGTCTGACTATAGAGTCACCTATCACTAGTGTATCAGGCATAGTGTTTGGCCTTAAGGGCTGTGATTTATTGACACACCGATTTATTGAAGTATGTGTTGCATGTGTTATGTTTTGAGGTGGTGGATTTTTGGGTGTCTGCTTTGGGAGCCTCTGTTGTTTTGTTAAGTTTTTTAATAGAGACTCCGAGTATGTTTTTGTGTTAACATGTGCTTGATTTGAAGTTGGGGTAGGTCTATGTGTGACTGGGTTTGTTGTGTGTGTGGTTACCTTCTCCTCCTGTCTGGTCTTGCCAGTCCTGAGTTGAGAGAGTTCAGCCTCCAGTTTGGATATATAGTTGCATCTCTCACATGTATTTGTGTTTGATGGGAGGAGGAGAGGGTTGTCTGTGTACATGAGACAATTATAGCATTGTCTCAAGATTCCCAGATTAACCAGCTGAACAGGAGAAGATGCTAGCAATCTACCACTCAATATGCTAGAATATTATAAGAGAGTGCTGTGCCTTTAAGGGGAGTAGCTGGGGTGATAGGTGGATGTAGTGTTACTTGAGTTTGAGAGTGCTTGCTTAGAAGAGAAGCTTTGAGAACAAGTGCTATGCTTATAATATAACGAGTAGACTGGTTATTCTAAGAGTAGAGCTTTCTAAGGGAAAATTTGAAGTGCAGACTTGGTGGAGCCAGAAAAAGTTTAACCCTGTTTAACCGGCGCTGCGCTATGCTCACAATCGCACAAAGCCGTACAAATGCGGATTTTAAACAGGGAACTTCAAAAGAGCTAGAAATGGTCCAAAACAACCAATTACTACAGTTCTTGTGCGGAGGTCACTCCTTCAGGGACAGTTAGGCTGCTCAAGGCTCACCACTCCCACTGGTGAGCAAAGAAACTTCCTTCTTATCCAAGTAATGTAATGGACAACACAGGAACTACACCACAGCCCAGAATACAGCAAAGCCTGTGAACTGGTCTAAACTAGTCGAGGAGAGGTGGGAAAACAAGGATTATTTTTTTGTTTTTTTCTGTTTTTAGATAGAAAACACACAGAAATACAGAAGGCAGCAATAAATCAGTTACACAGGATAGCACACTTTAGTGGGCAGCCTCAACAGTTAAATTAAACAAACAAATAACAGATTTTCGATAAATTTTCGACCAGGTAAAATTTTAAGTGCAGATACTATATAATGCAGCAACAGTTAAAAAACAGTATAAGCTTGTTTAAAATAAGCAAGAGAAGGTATTCCAAGTAAAACACAGAAAAAAATACTTAAATCTGGAAAGTAGTCACTTTTCTCAGTTCTCTGTAGCTAGGACCACTCTGCAGGACCACGTGGAGCTGTCTCTGAGTAGTATAGCCAGATAAAAACGCTCTGAGGCGGATTTTAAACAGGGAACTTCAAAAGAGCTAGAAATGGTCCAAAACAACCAATTACTACAGCTCTTGTGCTGAGGTCACTCCTTCAGGGACAGATAGGCTGCTCAAGGCTCCCCACTCCCACTGGTGAGCAAAGAAACTTCCTTCTTATCCAAGTAAGGTAATGGACAACACAGGAACTACACCACAGCCCAGAATACAGCAAAGCCTGTAAACTGGTCTAAACTAGTCGAGGAGAGGTGGGAAAACAAGGATTATTTTTTGTTTTTTTTTGTTTTTAGATAGAAAACACTCAGAAATACAGAAGGCAGCAATAAATCAGTTATACAGGCTAGCACACTTTAGTGGGCAGCCTCAACAGTTAAATTAAACAAACAAACAATAGATTTTTGATCAATTTTTGACCAGGTAAAATTGTAAGTGCAGATACTATATAATGCAGCAAACAGTTAAAAAACAGTATAAGCTTGTTTAAAATAAGGAAGAGAAGGTATTCCAAGTAAAAAACAGAAAAAAATACTTAAATCTGGAAAGTAGTCACTTTTCTCAGTTCTCTGTAGCTAGGACCACTCTGCAGGACCACATGGAGCTGTCTCTGAGTAGTATAGCCAGAAAAAACGCTCTGAGGCGGATTTTAAACAGGGAACTACAAAAGAGCTAGAAATCGTCCAAAACAACCAATTACTACAGCTCTTGTGCTGAGGTCACTCCTTCAGGGACAGATAGGCTGCTCAAGGCTCCCCACTCCCACTGGTAAGCAAAGATACTTCCTTCTTATCCAAGTAAGGTAATGGACAACACAGGAACTACACCACAGCCCAGAATACAGCAGAGCCTGTAAACTGGTCTAAACTAGTCGAGGATAGGTGGGAAACAAGGATTATTTTTTTGTTTTTTGTTTTTTTTTTTTAGGTAGAAAACACCCAGAAATACAGAAGGCAGCAATAACTCAGTTACACAGGCTAGCACACTTTAGTGGGCAGCCTCAACAGTTAAATTAAACAAACAAACAGCAGGTTTTTGATCAATTTTCAACCAGGTAAAATTTTAAGTGCAGATACTATATAATGCAGCAAACAGTTAAAAATATAGTATAAGCTTGTTTAAAATAAGTAAGAGAATGCATTCCAAGTAAAAAAACAGAAAAAAATACTTAAATCTGGAAAGTAGTCGCTTTTCTCAGTTCTCTGTAGCTAGGACCACTCTGCAGGACCACATGGAGCTGTCTCTGTGTAGTGTAGCCAGAAAAAAAATGTTCTGAGGCGGATTTTAAACAGGGAACTTCAAAAGAGCTAGAAATGGTTCAAAACAACCAATTACTACAGCTCTTGTGCTGAGGTCACTTCTTCAGGGACAGATAGGCTGCTCAAGGCTCCCCACTCCCACTGGTGAGCAAAGAAAAGTACAGTTTTGTACCTACCATAAATGTAGATGTTCGAAGATCCACATTGCTGCAGTCCTTACACTTGGGTAGTCCGCTGTCCTCGGTCGGCCCGAATATCAAAGTATAAGGCTGACGTCGGTCAAGGCGCATTTGACTGACATCAGGACGTCAGGGTACAAATGCGCATGACCGACGTCATATCCTCAGTCTTTTCTTGCCCCAGATGTCAGAAGACCCTAAAAAGAAAGGTCAAAACCAAAAGACAGCAAACAACCAACCAACCACCCTTGCACTAAAAATATGTACAATATATACAATATACACCATATTGACAACCCAACCCACACAACCGCCTCTAACTACAGAGGGAAGGAGGGAGGTAAATTGGACTGCAGCAATGTGGATCTTGAACATCTACATTTATGGTAGGTACAAAACTGTACTATGTTCTTCATCTCACATTGCTGCAGTCCTTACACTTGGGTAGAATCCCAAAGCAGAGGTAAGGGAGGATGGCAAAACTATAAGGAAGCAGGAGCTGCCAAAATGCCCTGCAAAATAGCAGTGGCAAAACCAGCCCTAGATTTAGAATAAAGTGGAAGGTGATAATGCCTAGAGAAAGTATGCACTGAACTCCAAGTAGCTGCCTCCAAAATATCTTTAGTTGCCACCCCTTAAAAAGCTGTCAAGTGGCAGTAGCCCTAGTGGAATGAGGCCTAATCCCAGCTGGAATCTCCTTGCCATGATGGGAATAACAGAAAGCAATGCAAAACCCAATCCACTTAGAAATAGTTTGTTTTGACACAGGCTTGCCCTGAGAACTCAAAGCAAAAGAAACAAATAACTGCTGAGACTGCCTGAACCCTTTAGTTCTGTCCAAATAATATCGCAACTGCCTGTGTACATCTAGAGTGTGCAAAATGTTTTCCCCTTATTTTGGGGATTTGCATAAAAAGTAGGCAAATGAATAGTTTGGTTTAAAGCCACACTAGAAACCACTTTAGGCATAAAGGAAGGATTAGTACGTAAAGATACCCTATCCTTATGGAAAATTAAGAAAGGCTCAACCGCCATAAGGGCCTGCAATTCAGAAACCCTTCTTGCAGAGGTAATGGCCAACAAAAAAGCAGTCTTCCATGATAAATATTTCAACTCAGTAGTAGCTGCAGGCTCAAAAGGTTGTAGAGTGAGTTTCTCCAACACAAAATTGAGATCCCAAGCAGGAGTAGGAGCTCTACATGGGGGTCTTATATTCTTTGCCCCTCTAAGGAATTGCTTGAACAAAGGATGAGAAAACAATGGTGGGTCACAATCATAGTGAGCCGAAATTGCTGCAGCATGAACCTTAATAGAAGAGAAGGACAAACCCTTGTCCAGTAACTCAGTAAGATATTGAAGAGCCACACTTAAATTAGGTTCAGAAACATCAAAATCCTTTGCTGCACTCCAAAATAAAAATCTCTTCCATTTATCTGCGTACACTTTCCTTGTACTCGGCCTTCTAGCTTCCAAAATAACATTCAAAACTTGCTGTGGAAGTTGAGACCCACTATGGTTCAAAACAGAATATGCCAGGCTGTTAGGTGAAGAGAGTGAAGCTTGACATTGAGCAAATGACTGTCCTCCTGAGACAACAGGTGTGGAATCGAAGGCAAAGGCCATGGAGGCTCCCGTACCAGGCTTCTCAGTAATGGGTACCAATGCTGTCGAGGCCAATCTGGAGCTATCAAAATCATCCTTGGCTTGTCCTGTCTGGCCTTTAGTAGTACCTTTGGGAGGAGAGGCAGAGGTGGAAAGGCATACACATGAAGATTGCTCCAATTGAAAGAAAGAGCATCCACTTTCCAAGCTGTGGGATGAAACCTTTTCGTGCAAAACTTTGGCAGCTGGTGGTTTAGTGGAGAAGTGAACAGATCTATGTCTGGAGTTCCCCATGACACTGTCAATTTCTGAAATACATGAGGATCCAATTTCCACTCGTGGGGATCCATAATTCGTCTGCTCAACACATCTGCTAAGGAGTTCTGTGCTCCCGGCAGAAACCTTGCCTGAAGATTTAGCTGTAAACTGAGAGCAGTCTCCCACAAAATCATTGCTTGCCTGCATAGAGGATAAGAATGCGTTCCCCCTTGCTTGTTGATGTACCACATGACAGTTGTGTTGTCTGTTAGAATCAACACCTGCCCTGGAAGAAGTAAATCCTTGAAAGCTATTAATGCAAACTGGACTGCTAACATCTCCTTCAAATTGATATGTAGATGTTGTAGTCTGGCAGGCCACTTGTCTTGTATCCACTTTCCATTCAGATGAGCTCCCCAAGCTTTGTCTGAGGCATCTGTCGTTAGAATCTGACACGCCTCTGGCCGGGTCACAGAGAGTCCCTTGTTTAGGTGACATTCCTGAGCCCACCACAACAATTCCTTTTGAATGCAAGGTATTATTTGAATGACAGTGTCCAGATCCTGGCAGTGCTGTGTCCATACATTTTTGAGATACCATTGTAGCTTCCTCATATGCAGTTTGGCATTGGGAAGCACCAGAATACAAGATGCCATGAACCCCAAGGCTTGAAGGACTGTCCTTGCAGTCAGCCTGGACTGATGAGACAATTGATGAAAGTAAAGGGAAAGATTCTTTTGTTTGTCCGGGGTCAAAAAGGCCATCTGGGATGCTGTATCCAGTCTTACACCCAGAAAGCACATGTCCTGAGAGGGTACTAGACTGGACTTTATTTCATTCACAGAATACCCCAGGCATCTTAGCACTGCTATCACATATTCCAAATGATGAAGAAGCTCGTCCCTTCCTTGAGCCAGAATCAGGCAATCGTCCAAATAAGGATAGATCTGTATTCCTTTTAGCCTGAGGAAAGCTATCACTGGAGCCAGAACTTTCGTGAACACTCTGGGCGCAGTAGATAAGCCAAAGGGCAATGCAGAGAACTGATAATGAGAAGTCCCAGCCCGAAAACGCAGATACTTCCTGCAACTCAGTCTGATAGGAACATGAAGGTAAGCCTCCTTGAGATCCAAAGTTACCATCCAATGATCTTTGCCCAGCAGAGGTAAAAGCTGTTGTAACGTCAACATTTTGAACTTGGGAATGTCCAGATAAGTGTTGAGGATAGATAAATCCAAAATGGGTCTCCACGTGTTCCCTTTCTTTGGTACTAGGAACAGGCGAGAATAAAATCCTAGGCCCACTTCTGGCATAGGGACCGGCTGTATGGCCCCTATTTGAAGTAACAGAGAAATTTGTTTGTGAGCCTCTATTCTTTGCTGAGGAGGAACGTCTGGCATGCCTTTGAAAGGAGGCAAGGTATGGAAATAAAACCTGTAACCGTGGTGTATGATATCCAATACCCATCTGTCTTGGGTAATTAAACTCCAATTTTCCTTGAAAAGTGCCAACCTTCCTCCCAAAGGTGCTGCCAGATGAGAAGGCTCTGGCAGCTGAAAAGGAAGGTCATTGGGTCTGTTTACGAAAGGACTGACCCCTGCCCTCACCCGAAGACTGTGCAGGTGAACTCCCTGTTCTAGGCCTGAAAGAGCCCTGAGCTCTGCCCCTACCACGTCTAGATCTACCCCTAGACTGGGAATCATAAGAAGGATACGTCCACCCCTTGGTAGGCCAATTTCTACTAAACTTCGGAGGCTGAACCTGCAAAAAATCTTTAACAGTCTGCATAGACTTAGCCTTGTCTTCCATTTTCTTTAAGACTGCCTCAACAGGAGAACCAAACAACACATCAGATTGTAAAGGAGCATCTAAAATCCTTGTCTTAACATGGTCAGATAAATTCTGATCCCTCAGCCAGGCGTGCCTGCGAAGAACTGACCCAGTGGCAGCCACCCTAGACGAGGCCTGTACAGCATCAAAACCACATTGCAAAGAATGCTTACCCACCTGTTCAGAAACATGTACTAAATCTTGTAACTCTTTACACTCAATACCTTCCGCCAGAGCATCTACCTTAGACTTCAATTGTGAAAGGAGATAGTTTTGGTATTTCAACATGTGAAACTGGCAATTCAAAGCCCTCATAGCCAGGGTGGAAGAAGTATAAACTTTCTTTCCCCATCTATCCAAAGCCCTGGCCTCTTTATCTGGAGGAACCGGATTTTTGACAACAGAAGCCTTAACACCCTTAGGCCCCTGACTAACAGTTTCTGGGTCTGCCCTAGGACTCTTAAAAAGATACTTATGAGCTTCAGGCACCCTGTAATACCTATCCGGTTTAACAGGAGCAGGAGGCAAAGAATCAGGATTAAGAGAAGCCTCTGCAAACACATCTTCCACAACATCCAGAACAGGGGTATAGCCAAAGGCCTATGCTGGGGTAAAACAAAAATTCCTAAGCCTTTTCCTGGAATCAGAGAAGTCCTGACCTTCCCACTTAAAATGCTCCCTCATGGAATGAAGAGTCTCTGAAAAAGAAAAATCCTCAGGAGGAGAAGCAGAAGGAGTAGAATCATCCACATCAGAATCAGAATAAGGAGAATACTCCTGCAAGTCTTCAGCAAGACTCTGAAACATCCAAGCCTGCTCAAAACTCCCTAGCTCAGGTTCCACCCTAGGTCTCTTATCAGGAGGGGGCAAAGAACCTCTAATCAAAGTAATCAAATCTTCTGCCATTTTAAGCATATGCTTCTTGGGCACAGATCCTGAAGAACTAGGGGTGACACCAACTGAAGCTAAACCTGGCCTGCCTCTGGGAGAAGCCTTGGAAACAGAAGGAGAGGGCCTAACCACCCTAGGAAGGGAGGGGAGTACAGTAACCTGAGAAGCCCCTTCAGCCTGACCTGCCTCCTGAGAGGCCACATCCTGCAATAACAAAGTCTCTCCCTGGGACTCCAGAGAAACCTCCGGCGGAACCACCGGCTCCACTGACACCTCTAAAGAACCGGCGTCCGGTACGGACGGGTCTTCTAGCCTAGGCTTAGCTGCTTTGTCCTTGCGCTTCTTCGAAGCGGCCGGAGCATCCGACGGCATTTTATAATTGCACCGCTTCCCGAAGACTAACCTGGCACAATCTAACCTTCTCTTTATAGTGCGCTTATTGAATCTAGCACAAGAGCGACACCCAACAACGTCGTGCTCAGGCCCTAAACAAGGAATACACAAAGTATGATAATCTCTATGCGGTATCTGTTTCCCACAAGAAATACAGTTATTCACTTTTTCTGACATCCGGTAAACCACTGAGGCAAGAAAAACTAAAATATTCCCAACGGGTACTTAGCCAACTTTGACTCGGTCTGAAACTCCGAATTCGAAAAATTTCAGAACGCCGAACGGCACTTGCAACGCTGCTTCTGCATCGGACCATGCGGCAAAAAAGACTGAGGATATGACGTCGGTCATGCGCATTTGTACCCTGACATCCTGATGTCAGTCAAATGCGCCTTGACCGACGTCAGCCTTATACTTTGATATTCGGGCCGACCGAGGACAGCGGACTACCCAAGTGTAAGGACTGCAGCAATGTGAGATGAAGAACATCTTCCTTCTTATCCAAGTAAGGTAATGGACAACACAAGAACTACACCACAGCCCAGAATACAGCAAAGCCTGTAAAATGGTCTAAACTAGTCGAGGAGAGGCGGGAAACAAGGATTATTTTTTTTTTTGTTTTTTTGTTTTTAGGTAGAAAACACCCAGAAATACAGAAGGCAGCAATAAATCAGTTACACAGGCTAGCACACTTTAGTGGGCAGCCTCAACAGTTAAATTAAACAAACAAACAACAGATTTTCGATCAATTTTCGACCAGGTAAAATTTTAAGTGCAGATACTATATAATGCAGCAAACAGTTAAAAAAACAGTATAAGCTTGTTTAAAATAAGCAAGAAAAGGTATTCCAAGTAAAAAACAGAAAAAATACTTAAATCTGGGAAATAGTCGCTTTTCTCAGTTCTCTGTAGCTAGGACCACTCTGCAGGACCACTTGGAGCTGTCTCTGAGTAGTATAGCCAGAAAAAAATGCTCTGAGGCAAATTTTAAACAGGGATCTTCAAAAGAGCAAGAAATGGTCCAAAACAACCAATTACTACAGCTCTTGTGCTGAGGTCACTCCTTCATGGACAGATAGGCTGCTCAAGGCTCCCCACTCCCACTGGTGAGCAAAGAAACTTCCTTCTTATCCAAGTAAGGTAATGGACAACACAGGAACTACACCTCAGCCCAGAATACAGCAAAGCCTGTAAACTGGTCTAAACTAGTCGAGGAGAGGTGGGAAAACAAGGATTATTTTTTTTTTTGTTTTTAAATAGAAAACACCCAGAAATACAGAAGGCAGCAATAAATCAGTTACACAGGCTAGCACACTTTAGTGGGAAGCCTCAACAGTTAAATTAAACAAACAAACAACAGATTTCCGCTCAATTTTCGACCAGGTAAAATTTTATGTGCAGATACTATATAATGCAGCAAACAGTTACAAAACAGTATAAGCTTGTTTAAAATAAGCAAGAGAATATATTCCAAGTAAAAAACAGAAAAAAATACTTAAATCTGGAAAGTAGTCGCTTTTCTCAGTTCTCTGTAGCTAGGACCACTCTGCAGGACCACGTGAAGCTGTCTGGACCTCAGAGGAATTACCTTGTATTCTGAATCATATTTTTGTGCATTTCTTTTCAATAAAACATGATCCTTTTTACTGGACATTTTCTGTAATGCAGAATGCCTGCTGCTCTGTCTGGTACTCCTAGACATTTTATGCTTTGTTCAATGAAAATTAGCAAAGTTTCTTGTTTAGATCAGACCCTCCACATCTCCATCTTAGCCAATAGATTAAAACCATCATTTCACCCTATTAACCTGGTTTTACCCAATACAGACAAACACATGACAACACCATAACAATGGACGCTATGACTAACTTATCTAATCAGAACCCCCCCCCCCCCAGTCTTTGCTCTGGTAATAGATACATCTAAGGCCTTTGATAGAATCAATCACAAATTCTTAGATTCAACATTACCATACTTTAACATCCCCCCAGAATTTAAGTATAATACGGCAAAGCACATACTACACTCCAGGTTAACAAAAGATTATCGTCTAGAATAGATATTAAAAATGGAACTAGATAAGGATGCCCCTTGTCACCTGATGTTTTCAATTTATACATCACATCACTATTCCTTCTAATTACACAAAAGACTGACCAACAAATACCAAATCTATATAATACAATGATTCCTTTTACAGCCTTTGCAGATGACCTGAATATATATTTTACAATACTGAGCTCTGATATTCAGAAAATCTTAACCTCTATAAGCGCCTACTTGAAGTTTTCTAATTATAAGATAAATCCAGAAAAATCACTAATATTTCCTACCACCCTATCCTCCAAACTAACAATATACCCCTTACCCACAGAAATTAAATTTAAACAAACGATGAAATACCTTGGAATTACCTTTCATCAGGATTCATCATTAATGTGCCAAAGCAATGTAACAAACCAATGGTCGACAATAGAACATGTCCTCCGTAGATGGGGAAAATTACACCTATCCTTATTAGCCAAGATTGCCACTATCAAGATGAACATCCCACCCAGAATGTTGTACTTATTCAATGCTACGGACATACCAATGCAAACTAAGTTCTTACATAGTCTACATTCTTTTCTTTCTAAGTTTGTATGGTATCCTAAATCAATCAGAGTTGCATATGAAAACCTGATTCTCCCTAAAGAAAAGGGAGGCTTAGTGCTCCCATACTTCAAATTATACTATGATAAGAGCCGAGAGGATACTGGCAATATCTGAATGTAACCCAAGCAAGAAAACATGGTCTCCTACTTGGGCAGCTCTATATTATAATTATATTAAATCATTAAATATAAACCCCCAAGCTCTCCCATTCTTAGAAAAAAAAATAGTTTGAAGAGCCTAAAGTTACATAAAGCACTTGGAGAAAAAACTAAGCAATTATAAAAACTTCTTAACTCACTGAATTTATGCAACATCTTTATTATAATGCAACCTCTACATATCAATCCTAACCTTAAAATTAATGATAAAATGTTAAACTTAAAACCATCCCCCTTGTTAAGAGAGCCGATGATCTTAGACCTTTATTCATATAGGAATCAATTTCTCACAGAGCTGAGAACAACATTGAACCTACCTAAACAATACCTAATTATCTTATGACAAACCAGAGACATTTACCAGTATACTAAATAATCCTTCAATTACACAGAATGACATAACCTTAGTCAAAACACTCTGGTCCCTACTAACACTCAGAAAAAAAATGATATCCAGCTCATGCAAACTTATTATGTCAATAAGGTTCCAAGAAGAGATACTATTCTCAAAATACTGGTGTGGCATAGATCCACTAATATCTAATGACCAAATAACTCAATCTATTCAAATGACCAAGAAATATATTCCCTTTAGAAAACTGAGCTACACACAGTTCGTGGTACTAAATAATACGTACCTCACTCCGACACTAATAAACACATTTAAATCTACTTCATCCCCCTTATGTCCACATTGTGATAATCAGAATGCTGACCTACTCCATATATTCTGGAGCTGTAAATGCTCATACAAATTATGGTGTTCACTTAAAGTCAGATTAAGCAAAATGGGATATGGGAAATCTACATTATCCTGTAAACTTGCCCTACTACATGTTTCCTCTGTGAAGTTAAAGAGGCAACAGGAATAAATACTAGTTACACTGTTCACACTTATAAAATATAAAATATTATATCAAATTGAACTGGAAAGATAGAACACAGCTATGCTGGAATGGATTCAGACAAATATCTATTAGATATATAACAGAACACAGATTCTAAAATGAAACAGACACTTTGCTGAATTTTGGAATTCTCTAATGGATCGTATCTTGATTGAGATAATATGCACAGAAACCTAACAATTTCTAACTGTTAAATCATAAAACTGTACTTCTCTCTTCATCCTGCTCCTCCTCCTCCCCCTTACCGATATCTTTATAATTACAAAATTTGGGGCTACTTGATATAACTCCACTGAATTTCTACTTCTCCAATGGTAATCACTACACATCTAGTACACTCACAATTAAATTATATATTGTTATGTTCTACTGGCAAACAGTACATATGTATTTATGTATATAGTTTTATGGAATGCTTTTATAACTAGCCTCAACTTTTTGCTAATCATATGTGATAATAACATGCCATTTTATTACATTTCTTTGTACTTAACATTGTTATTTACCCATATTTGCTCTTCTATTTTGAAATGTTTTGTTCTTGTTATTGAACCCAATGGAAATGTAATTTAAGAGATTGTTAAAGAAAATTAGAAAGGTTTCTGGCAATACACAGGATGGTGGTGATTCTGAGACATGAATAGAGTTATCACACAGGGGAAAAAATTGTATGGCATGCAGTGCATGTAATGAGTGCATAATAACATGGAAATAAGAACTTCCATACAAATGCGATACAATGTATGCAAATGAGGAAACCCAAAATGACAGACTAATTCTGAAACTTCCAAAAGGGGTACACTGCATATCTGTGCATGACCACTTTAGATACTGAGGGTCACGATGATCATCCATGTGCAACTAACAGTAGGTAAAACTGCTTTTCAGTTTGTAGCCTGCTACAGATCACCCACCCTGACTCAGGATCCCCACTCGGCATTTCTGAGAACATTGGAAAATATGAAGGTCTCACCAAACTCCATGATATTGGGGGACTTCAACTACACAAACATTGACTGGGAAAATTGCTCAAGCCCCAACTCTTTTGCCCAATGGCTCCTTGAGTTTATAAACTCAAATGCCTTGGAACAACTGGTCATCACACTCACAAGAGGGGACAACATATTGGACTTGGTCATCACCAACATGGGGGCTAAATGTTCCGTACCAGAGGTAAACTCCTCTTTGGTAAGATCAGACCATAAACTAATGACAATGGACATCCACATCCCGACCCCACCCCCAGCCAAGGAAACCACAGTGAAACATTTCTCAAAAGCAAACTTCACACTTCTCAAGACCGAGGTGGAAAGTTTCAAAGCCCCCGGGCATATGGAAAATGCTACCCAAACTGCAGAATCCTTTACAATTGCACTCTATGAGCACCTACAGGAATGCATGGATCATGCCATTCCAAGTAAAACCAAAACTCACTCCTCTAAAAACAAGAGACCAGTCTGGTGGACCCCAGCCATAAATAAGCTATACAACACTAGGAGGAAACTATTACATGAAAAGGCAAAATTCCAAAAAGGAAAGGCATCCCTGATCAGTACTAGTAAGAAACTTCGATCCCTCATAAAATCATCAAAGGCTAGCTTTGAAAGAAAAATCACTAAAGACTCTAAAGATAATCACAAGGCGTTCTTTAGCTACATCAAGAATCTGGGTGGCAACTCTCAGATATGCTCTGAGCTGATGCAAAATGGCACAAAATACACTGAACCCACTGACATTGCCAACATCCTGGCGGACAGGTTCAGTGCAAACTTTACCCCCCTTACCCCCCCAAAAGAGCCAATGCTATCCTAGAAGAATGCAATCCCCCAAACATCACAGACACACAGGTGAAAGCAGCCCACTCCAAAGTAAAAAACACAGCATCAATGGGACCGGATGGTATCCCGGGCTGTGTCTTATATGAGCTCCAAAATGAACTAAACACTCATATAAATTCACTGTTCCAACTTAGCCTTACCACAGGTTATGTACCCAAAGAATGGTGTACAGCAACAGTGATATCGCTTCACAAAGGTGGCACCACAACTGATCCTGGGACCTATCACCCTATAAGCCTGACTAGCCTGGTCTGCAAGGCTTTGGAGCACATCATCATGGATCTCATAAACAAAGAAAGTGGGAACCGC
>NC_056736.1:805182527-805189028 GCF_019279795.1 Protopterus annectens
AGTTGGGGTTAGAGTGTGTTTGAGTATGCTGATATGTTTGATGTGTGTGTGAGGGACTGGAGAATGTGCGTGTGTGAGTTTGCTTTTGTTTCCTGTTTGTACGATCTCGGAGTTAGTATATATAAGTAGGGGGTGTGGGGGGGGTGCAGGTGGGCTAGCCCCCCTGCTTATGTGTGTATGAGTTATGTATGTGTGTAGTTTTTTTGTGATGTGGGTGTTGTGGTGTATGTATGGTGTAGTGTGAGTGGTTTGTTCGGTGTTTTAAATTTTGTGGTTTTGGGATCGGGGTTTTGTAGTTTCTGTGTTTTGTGGATTCAGTTTCTTAGATTTGAGATACTGAAATTCAATGTTTCAGTATTTCAAGATTATGAAGTGACTCCATATTATATATATGTGTGTGTGTATATATATATATATATATATATATATATATATATATATATATATATATATATATATATATATCAAGGTTCTCTTTCTCAAAAAAAAAGTTTCCTTTCCTCTCTCTATATCTGTCATTTTGCATACCGTTATGCATGTCCCTTTCCTTGGTGTTCTCCCATTTCATATTTTTGTACATAGCCATTTCATTCTCATTTATAGGTTTGTCACATTGGTGTGCAGTCCCACATTGGTCTATTTGATACCCCATTGCTGTGCTTCTTTGGCTGGATAAGCATGAGATGCAACCTTACAGTGCTGCATTTCATGTGTGAGAATGCAATGAATAAACCAAGCTGGCCTGCTTTTGATATTAGTGCATCAGTCACAAGTCCATCTGTAGTGCTTCTTCATCCTGGAAGAAGCCTACTAGGGCTTCTCTCATTAGTGCTATGCTTTTAATTATTATTCTTCCTTTTTCTCAGTCTCCTGCCAAATACTTTTCTGATTAGCTATGTTGATCATTGAGCAGTGATCCCCTTAAAATGACTGTTGCACAATTGTGCAGTACTTGTCTTTAAATCTTGATGATTATGTCACTTTGATATCTTTGAGTGTGACTTCTGGTGCAGATTTTGGGCCATTTTTACTCATATTTACTGAATTGTTTGTATAATGTTTGGGCACCTGCAAGTATATTGTTCACAGAACTATGAGCAATATTTTTCATAGGGTCTCACTAAATGTCTGCTAGCGATACTAGATTTTTTGAGCAGTGCACTACGGTACTATGGTTGCTACTGTTGTATTTAGTTAATTTTTTCCAGTGTGCACATTATTTATGTAGTTCATACAAATAGCCACATGATGGCAGCCAACATATATTATTAGTAATTGTATTAGACGTATTACTATTATTATATGATTAATACGTTTCAGTTCACAGATGAAGGGTAAAAATAATAACATACATATAGAGAGAGTAAATGTGAAGTTTGATTTTGAATTTATGATAATAGCTATGCTACCTGGTTAAATATGTACATAATTATGTCTATCACTAACAAAAAAAATCCATGTACCTTTATTCCTCAAGGCAGCACTTGTATGGAACATATATAACATCACAGAGATTATGCCTCCTCTGTCTGCCTGCCATTATTTAAATATCATATGTTTATTTTTGGGAAATGGAATTTCCATTTCTTTTCTTTTCATTGTATTTTTTATTTTAATTATATTTCCTTCTCTAAGAAATATACCCTGGGAATTCAATAAACTTTGTGTAGACTTCACATGACCTACACGGAGTTTATGTGTATGCACTGTGAGCAGGAGTGCTAATTGATATTCATTCCCGCACCACATTCAAACATAAACAAGCAGGGTTTCATAGCTGGCAACTGTCAGCAGCCAGGAAACCATGTAAAACAACAGGGATAGAGAACAAGTTAACATCAGAGCAAACTGGATTAGCGGGATTGAGCATAATACCAGAGTGATCACCAGGGTTTATAATATATTAATGTATATGTTTCAAACACAGTACAGGACATTGTATACAGTTCAGAATATTATGGAATCCCATTGCAGGCAGTCTGTACAAGTTGTGTAAATGATCTGTAAGGGTTTATGGACTGCCAATTAAAATAAACAGTCATAGGAAGTGTGTTTATTGAATAGGGACACACAGATGAAGTTTAGGGATGAACATCAGGAAGGAGGACAGGTGAAACATTGTAATGTACTGCAGATGAGGCCATGTAAAAGGAAGACAGTTGCAGCAGGAACACTAATTACATCTCCACATGCCACAGTATGGACTGCAAAGTGACAAATGTATATGATGTGACTGTCACACAAGATGACATAACAGTGGAGAAGATGTTTGTGTGATATAAGCATCCATACATGAACAATGTAGAAGACATCTATTGTGGATATTAAACACGATTGGGGTTGGGTGCATATTATGAAGCTGTGTAAGCTGATTTGCCTGAATATGCCTGTAATGTCAGCAGAGGATTCCAACAAATGGGACACAGATACAGGCTCATGGCTAACGGTAAAATCAGCATGCATAATCATGGACAATATCAGAATAATACCACCACTAAAACCCATGTCTCTGACCTGACACTATATATATAATTCTGAGTGAGCATAGATGGTTCTGCACCAACACACTTGTGAAACTATTATGACATGTCAGCAATATATATAAGTGTAATCAAGCACACTCCACTGACACTAGCATTCGCTGGAAGTGTCAGGAGAGACACTTGACATTATGGTCAATACAGGCTAATCACCTGGTGTGCATGGCAGATATATATAAATAAATATATATATATATATATATATATATATATATATATATATATATATATATATATATATATGGCACAATCCACATTGTCATGAATGTAAACCATGCCATCGATGTCATTAAACAGCTATGTATGCACTGAGTGCATCATCAAAACAGATATCACACGTGCATAGGGTATTACACCTACATGGGGGTTTTGTGCCGTCAAACAGTAATGTTTGTGCAACAAAACTAATACCTCGGTATGCACAAAGAGACACCTGACAGCTCACAGTGGCAAAGGTGGTACACTTCAGTTACACATCACTGGAGGATGTATAGGGAGGGACATGAGGAAGGGTGCATTGTACTCAGGTATTGGTGTGGTGAAGGCTGTGAATACTGAAGTTATTATGGTCTTTCATGTGGATGCCCTACACATACTCAATAGTTGTGTTACATACAAGGGAGTACTCACCACTGTGGACACATGCTGGTGGACATTCCACATACCTTATAACACAGGACACATAACAACTGGTCTGCTGACAGAGTGTGATGTCTACATGATCCTTCAAATCCCCACATTTTTTTGTATATCGTTTTGTCATGGATGTTGCAGCAATCATTGGTGTGTGTTGATACTGTCTGTATTACACTAATATCACAGATAGAGTCAATGAGTGTCCACAATCTGTAATCATCCAGAGAGCTGTTGGGACAGAGGATTTCTATGCAATTCTTGATGTCTGTGATTTAAATCATGGACAGGAAAGGGCCTAGCAGACAGCTCTAATGTACAGACTTGATCACTGGCCATGAGATATAGATCACTTCACACATTTCTACGTATTTAGATGCCATGTATGTGAGCCACTGTTCTACCCACTTGGTGATATAGATCTTAATTGCCACATCTGACAGTGTGGAGTGAATACCTCAGTGTGGAATTGTGTTGCTTGCCTTGGCCTGGACAAGTTCCACAGGATGATAGTGTTGTCATCCTGCATGCTGCACATGAGCTCTTTGAGGACATCTGGCAGATGTAACAGACACAGATGTAGCATTAAAACTCACACACGTGTATTGCACAGAACCAGGATATTATTAGTGTCCATTTAGAAAATGTCCATGATGACATGTTGGTCTACCTAACAGATCAGGAGAGTCAGGATGGGTATATATCAGGTGCTGTCCCCACCCACTCAGATGGATGCATGTTGATGTACACCCTTCTTCTGGAACATAGTCTATCAGGAGGGTGCGTTGAAGTGTGTATCACACCATATCAGGTAAGTCTATGTTCTGAGTCACACTATAGGTGGCCTGTGATGTTGTCACAACCCATTGACTCTGTGTGATAGGCCGGCAAAAAGGTAAGATAGTGCGTACTGCCTATCTTGATATGTCCAAGGGTTTGGACACAATTCCCCAGTCAGGTATCATTGACAAACTCTACCAGCTGGGGATTAACACTTACATCACTAGATGGTAAACCAGTGTGTTCATCAACAGACCACATACTGTGAAAGTTGGTGAATCAACCTCTACTATTAGAGCTGTCACTATTGGTGTATCCTAACCCATGGTGGTGGTGCTGCAGTAGCATTGTCGTCTCACAGTAAGACTCTCTCCGGTTTGATTCTCAGCTACAGCGTCTTCTGTGTGGAGACATGCGTGAATGGGCGTACCTTCGTTGAAGGTTGTGCATCAGGCCTGGCAAGCCGGTATGTAAAAATCAACTGCCAATCATTAGCGGACTGGAGTTCTGCTGTGGCAACCCCTAACCGGGAAAAGCCGAAAGACACAAACAAACAAACAAACTATTGGTGTATCCCAAGGATCTGTGCTGAGCCCTATACTATTTGAATCTGCTACAGAATATGACCTGCGGTTTACAAAGTTTGCTGATTCATGCATATTGGTTGCAATCATGGAGTCCACCAATGATGTTAACATACTACAGAAGGGGCTAACACATACAAATATTTGGTGCCAAAGCCACACAGTCTACTAATAAACAGAGAATGTGTCAGGATTTAGGCCTTATGCAAAGTGGAATTTCCTGGTAAGTACACCATTGATGACATTCCCCCATGTGCTGAAGCAAGTAGTGCAAAATCTGGGAGCACATATAGATAGCAATCTGAACTTTGACCAAGTGTTCACAGTGGAATGGAAAGGCTATGTCATGCACCTCAAATGTCAGGCCATTGTATCCAGATCTGAGGATGATATAACAGCACTGTACTCAAACCTCATCAAAACACTAATAGACTATAATGCTTCCTTTTGCGTGTACCTCACCAGACACCTGCAGCAGCTGGACAGACCACAAGGGGTTCAGACCAAGAAAATACAGGTTCTACAAACCATGCCATGATTTATGTGGATAGACTGAAAGCCCTGTTCCTGAAATCTGTATTGGAAAGGATGAGGTGACTTGTGCCTACACTACAGACCATCTCTCACCCTGCCCTGATGGGTATATTGCACATCCACAAATCAGCAGAGTCTAGTGAGAGGAAGATGGTAAAAGCAATCTCCCACATCCTGTTGTAAAATGCCTGCTCTAATGTCAGTCAAGTGCACAGACACACGCACACACACACACACACACACACACACACACACACACACACACACACACATACACACACACACACACACACACACACACACACTTGGCTGTAGTGAGAACAGAACCCCTACCTAAGTACACAGACTACATAACTCAATACTTTATGAAAATGCCATGGCACAAATCTGAGGTTTACAAGACTGCAGACAACGTATAGTGGATGACCTCAGCAGGATATGTTGGAGAGAAGATGTTGGGAAGTCTGCATAGTTTCACAGTTTTATAGGTTTATGTGAGGTTACAAGGCTAATGGCCCTAGGGTGTTTACAAGTCTAGCCATTTGAAAACAAAAGTACTCTTATTGAACATAGATGGTCATTGTTAGCAGAGCAATTTTGTGATCAGCACTGACTGCCCCTGTCCAAGGCACTTACATAGATTTTATATATATATATATTTATTAGATTTATTTTGAGTTTTTTATATATATATATATATATATATATATATATATATATATATATATATATATATATATATATGTATGAACTGTTATTTATTTATTCATTTATTTATTCAACATATTTATTTGGTCTGTATTTATATACAATGCATCATTCTTGAAAGTGATTTCATTGTTTTTATATACTGCTATGATCAGCTTCTTAACAATAAGAGATGTTTTAAGGATTTTAAGGATTAACATGGAAGAATTTTGTAAGAACATGAATTACTATAGAAATATTGTCTCATGTAACTATATATTTACAATACAGTTACGAACTCCGCTGGTCTGCACAATGAAGGGTTATCCTCCGAAAAAAGCCACACTCCGAAAATGGCTAAACAAATAATAGTTTAATGTGTAACGGACACAAATGACACAAACTGCTTACACATAACTGAACAAACGTAGATTGAGCGCGCTTTCGTCTCACCAATCAAGACTTCTGCTTTATGCAGACCAGCGGAGTTCGTAACTGTATTGTATGTCATTTGGAGAACAGGAGTTGTGGTTGTGGTTAACTATATATTTAGTCATACATTTTTACAGCCCAGGAAATGATGTCAGCATGAGTAATTTTACTGGATTAATGAATAATACATGAGGAGGCCTATGTAAGAGAGGCTGAATGTTTGTTTACATTTATTTGGTCTGAAGAAGCCTTATAGGTGAAAGCACTTACCATTTTTGTTAATAAAAGTGTTTTATTCGACTACATGATGT
>NC_056736.1:805189528-805239275 GCF_019279795.1 Protopterus annectens
TTTAAGTACTTACTTTCACAGATGGGAGAGTGGGTGTCAAGTCACCACTTTTAAAGGACTGGCAGACCTTTTGGTGAGGGAACAAGCTCTCAGCACTTTGCCTGAGGACATGAGGATCTGGTTGGCAGATGGAGAGTGTAACTCTACAAATGAGATGGGGAGAAAAGGGGATATCTACTTGGCAAGCAGGGCACCACTGCATAAGAGAGGGATATCCAGTGCTGTATATAGACATAAGGGAACCCATGGGAAGCAGCCTAAACCACTCCAACAGAATTTGGCACTAACAGGGGAAGCACATGGTCAGGATCAGGGATTAGATGTTTCAAATGTAATCAGAGTGGCCATGTAGCATACAAATGTCCATTGAAGCAAGGGGAGAAACAAAAGGTGAGGGTGCCAGCAAGTGAAAATGAAAGAATGCCAGTGGTAAGTTGTCTGGAAACAACAGATGTGCCAAACTCTCACCAAAATTTGTATCATATCTTAATGGATGGAAGATAGGTAACAGCTAAGAGAGACACATCTTTTGATATAACCATTATGAGGTCTGCAGTGGTTAAAGAGGAGCAGTTCTTGCTTGGGCAGTCCACACCAGTCAGTACTTTGGGTGGGACCCCATTCCAAATACCTTTGGCCAGGGTTCATCCTGAGTGAGAGGTGGAAAAGGGAAAAAGCAGGTAGGTGAGTTTGAGGATATCTCTGCATATGTCTTAATAAGGAATGATTTTATAATGTAGCACCTTGTCTGCATGCAGTTACATCCAGCGAGACCCAGACAGATCCTATACCTGAAGGTGGGGCTGGTGATATGGTTACTTCAAAGAGTGAGCTACCTTGTAGCAGTGAGCCAGAAGGTGAACTACAGCTGCTGTTAGATACTGGTGTACCAGTGGACATGGTGACTGAAAGTACTGCGGTTAGTTGTAGTACCAAGGCTGACAGTGAGACACTGCTGTCAGAAGGTGGAGGGGGAGCTGGGAGAGGTTACAAAGATAGAAGTCACACAGTCTCAGCTTACTGATCCTACTTTACAAGGCCTGAGGAAGGTAGCTAAAGAGACACCTAACACTGAAGGAAAAGGGAGTCTGTATACAGGAACAAAGGAGTATTGTACTGAGAGTGAACCCCTGAGGGAGAGCTAGAGGGTGAGGTAATATGGCAGAAGGTAGAACTCAGAGCCTAATGTTTGGCACCTCTAGCCATAACCCATAACATTCCTTTTGCAGATAACAAAGGGTTAATGTATACAGATTTGACCCCTGAGGGTGAGATAATACAGCATTTGGTAGTGCCCAGAGCCTACTGTCTGGTATCTCTACCCATAGCCCATCACATTCCTTTTGCAGGTCATATGGGCATAAAGCATGCTGAGAGATACATTTTGCCCTTTTATTGGCCTGGGATTGCAAAGGATGTAACAGTGTACTGCAGGACCAGTGAGCAGTGCCAATAGGTAGGCAGGAGGCAAGGATATAAGTTGTACCACGTTAACCTGATGAATCCATATAATGATAGGGAAGACCTGATGCTGAGTATTTGTGGTGGATGGCATGAGGAGTCTGAAGGGGACCTGGTGATTGATCTTCTCATTGAGGCTTGGACTGACACTTCTGTGGGAGAGGTAACAATATCTTAGTCACTATCACCTATTCAGGTTAAAGAAATATGTACAGTGTTACATGAGTTTAAAGGCATGTTCACTGCAAAACCTAGGTGCGCCCACCAAGTGCAGCACCATGTGGATACATACAGGACCCCAAAGGTCTATTAAGAAAGCTCCTTATAGCATGCCTGAGTGAGTCAAGCAAACTTTGAAGAGAGGGATAAAAGAGATGTTGTAGGTGGGGGTAATCCAGGAGTCCAGTAGCCATTGCTTCTCAGTAGTGTTGGTAACAAAGAAAGATGGTGGTATAAGATTCTGTGTAGACTACAGAAAGTAAAACAATTATATAGTGTCAGATGTGTACCACATGTCTAGAGCAGATGAAGCATTAGAACAGTTGGGTGTGGCTAAGTATCTGACCGCTATTGATCTGACCAAGGGATACTGCAGGTGCTCTTGATTCCCATTGCTAAAGAGAGGTCAACTTTTGTAACACCATTTGGATTATATCAGTTTACAAGGATACCCGTTGGGATGAAGAATGCTCCAGCAACCTTCTTGAGGTTAGTAGGAGTAGGAGACTATGCTCTTGCTTATTTGGGTGATATTGCCATTTACAGTCATTCCTGGCAAGAACACCTTCGACATGTCAGGGAAGTCTTGGGTAGATTAAAAAGGGCAGGGTTGACCATTAAGCCTAGTAAGTGTCAGGTGAGTATGGCAGAGATTTCTGACCTAAGACACAGAGTAGGAAGTGATAAGATTAAACCAGAACTTGCCAAAGTAGAGATTACTCAGGCATGGCCTGTCCCTATTACTAAAAAAGACAGAAACAGCAAAAAAAACTAAATAAATAAAAATGTTGTCAGGCAGGCAGAGTTTCACAGGCACAAATCACTCAGGTGATGATAAACCAAAGGTGTACTTAATGATAAACATCTACAAGAAAAACAAATAAAACATGAGCACATTCGTTAAACAAGTGCTAACTTCATCAGACACCATTAAAATGTAAGACCATTTATATAAATATAAAAAACACTCTGATTGGGTAAGCAAAGAGAGGCAGCTAGCTAAGCAACACTGAGAACATTAATTAACCCCTTGATGACTGTGTTACAGTTGAAACTGTTAAATTTTAAATAAAACTAAAATTTGTAATTAAAAGATAAGTTATTAGTCTCATACTTGTGTCATGAGTGGTTATAAATAGAATAAAACTAAAACCAAAGTCATTTTTAAAATCTCATTTTAAATATTCACATAATGCTAAAATGTTTCCCAAAGCAAAATACATACAAAAGTGCTTGTGGTTAACAAATGTTTTAGGATATTTTGTTCCTTTCTAAGGCTTTTAATTTCAATACAGGAGAGATGGACGTCCTGGCAACTCGGAGATTGGACAGCTTACTGCTCTTATTCTACAACTAACCCAGAGGATGGATTATCTGTATGAACATGTGGGACTGAATAGTACCACTTCTGCTCTTGCACACTTGAATCAGTATGGGGAGGCTAGCGAGCATGCTACTAACTTTTAAAATACACCTTTATGCCTAAGTTCGGATTCACAGCAAAGGTAATTGAGGCAGGAAGGCACAATGCATCTGCACATGTCAGGAATTAGTTTTTCTGACAACAAGAACTTTCAGAATGCTGCAGGAAGAAATGGACTATCAGAAACTCTTAACAAGGACATTCCTTAGTTGGAGGAGTGGTTGCGGAATGGGGTTCCATTTAACAGAAGCATTGAACACAATAGCTCTTCCTTGGAAGGTAAGCTGACAGATTTTGTTGTTAAATTATCATGATGCAAGAAACTTCACCTGGAAACTGCCTACCTAAGGGAATGCACTAGACTAAAAGTGGTTCCCAAAGTTTTAAGGGTCTGGCGCTTTCCTACTGCTTTACAGCATAACTCTTTTGTACACTGAATTAGTCAACTTAATTGATAAATGTGGGCTTGACCATTTAGAGCTTTTAATTAAACATAACAACAGTGAACTGGAACTGTTATTCAAAGACCTTGCAATTCTAGACTCTGACATCCATAAGGATCATGAGTATAGCACCATGAGATTTGAACATTTCGAGATTTACACTAGCCCTGACCAGCACATAACAAAACTGAAAGCTGGTAAACTGAACAAGCCGGACAGGGATGTTCAGGACTATGCTAATGATATGGCCTACCCTAAGCCTCCTGGTTCATACAAAAAATTTAAAGCCCCATGGGGTTATCATACCCTTCTTAAGTAACTGGCAATGATGAATGTAGATTTGAAGAGACTGACAATGTTATTTTAAACTATGATGCTGAATTCCCAGAACTCAGGAGAAGCAAAAGAATTAGGAAAAAAAGCCATTACAACAATAGGCAGAACCACAGGGTGGCTACCAACCACAGGTTTTTCAGGGGGCCAGGCCAAAGAACTAGAACAGGAGAGCTCCACTAGTGCCTTCTGGTCACCATAATGACTCCTTCATTATGTAAGCACCCCAACACCAGTTCACTGTCTTCAAGAAGCAGGTACCTATACAGTATTTCTTAACCGCCAAAAAGACTTTTCAGTACACAGTTATTCTACTTTATGTATAAATGAAACTACAGCTGACTTATTGTCTAAGGGAATGTCTTTTGTACCTGGAAATGGATTTAATGTTGTAGATCTGAAACTTTATTTAAGAAATTTGAATTTGACCTTACGACATGGTACTACCCCCTGAACTAATGTCAGTGAAGGCAGCATTTTTAAGATCAGTTCTACTTACAACCCGCCTTTGCACCCAAAACTAGCAATGTATGAAAAGGTTTGTGAACTAGATCTATATAATCTAAACAAGAACAAATACAGGCCAGCTCAAACACTTCACAACATGAACCAAAGTGAACATGATTGTTTATTGGAACTGCAAGAACATGACGTAAGGGTTATGAAACCTGACAAAGGGGGTGGGGTTGTAATCATGGACTCTTTCACATACAGTGACAAAATGTTGGCTATGTTAGTCACAGAAAATTACACGGAAGTGTCCCTTCATGAATTAAATGCAGCATATAGAAAAATCTACAGCCAACACACTGACACTAGAAAGAAGAATTGACCATTCATTGCATAATTATTTTAACATCATTATCCCAAGGATACCAGTGTTTTTTGGTATTCCCAAGATCCACAAGAGCCTCTCAGATCCACCTATGAGGCCCTTAGTGGATGGAAGACACTCCATTACCACTGCTTGCGCCCAATTTTTAGACCATGAGCTGAAGAAAATATTGCGCAATGAAAGCCAAATTTGTAAAGACTCCTGTGCTTTTTTGAACAAGTGAACAAAACCAGGTATGACGCAAGTGACATCATGGTCACTATAGATGTAAAAGACCTGTACGCGGCCATCCCATAAGAAATTGGTTTTGAGTGGGTGGGTGACCTACTGTTGTTATACAAAGTTAACCAGGAGAAAATTAATCTAATTTTGGAATTATTAGAAATTGCTTTAAGAAACAACTATTTCTCCTTTAATGACAGGTACTTTTTGCAGACCATAGAAGTGGCAATGGGTTCAGCATGTGATAGGGCATTCACAAACATGGTAATGGCATATTGGGAAAGAAATTATGTATTTTAGTCTCATTACTATTTTAAGGTCAAACTGTATTATAGATATCAAGATGATATCAGCTTGATATGGAATGGATCACTGGTTGATTTGGAAGAGATTTTGAGATACCTTAACACCACCACTACATTTCTGCAGTTCACTTGGGTGATCAACCTGGATCATATGAATTACCTTGATGTCCACTTATACAAAGACACACATAATGAAAAGTATGCTATTAGGATCCATAGGAAAGAGACCTATTCAAATGCGTTCCTGCATTACACTAGCTCCCACCCCAAGCATCAAAAGAGGTCAGTAGTTAAAGGGCAATTAGTTCAAGCAGCCTGTATGATCTCCAAAGAAGAAGATTTTCTTATAGAATGTGGCAACTTAAAAACTATGTTCTTGAGGAGGGAGTACCCAGCAGACTTGCTTAATGAGCTTATGCAGGAAGTGACAGGTAAAAGAAGAGTAGGGCATTTTAAACCCATAGTTGGAGAAAACACACTAGACAACAGCCCCTCTGAAGTTGAAGAGGGGAGACCTGAGTTGGAAAAAAGTACTTGTTGTAGATCTATGGTGCTTACATTCAACTCCGACTCATACCACTTGATGTCCATTTTTTATAAGAACTGGGACATTTTAATGGATGCCTTGGACATCAGGGCACAAATAGGAGAAAGACCTATAGTTACATACAGAAGGTGCTCAAAATTAAAAGACCTTCTTAGGAAGGGTTCTAACTACACTAGAACAGGACATGTAGAGATGTACAAATGTGAGTCTTGTAACTGCTGCCACAAGGTGAAATTGGGCAGCAAATTTACAGTGAATGGTATAGACCCTTATGTAAAAGGTAAATATAACTGTCACTCCAAGGCAGTAGTCTACATGGCCACATGTGACCAATGCCTAGCATTTTATGTAGGCAAAACAGAAAGGAAATTTAATGACAGAATTTATGAACACAACTATGCCATAAGAAAGAATAATATTAACAATGCATTAGCGAGGCATATTCAAGACAACACTGGCCACAATTTCACATTTATGGCAATAGACCATGTAGACATCAGTGACAAAAAGCCTTGGGGACTTCAGTTAGAGTTAAAGAAGTTAAGGTGGCAAATCTTACTACAGGCAGATAGATGGCCAGGAATAAATGACAGGCCGTCCATCTCTCCTATATTGAAATTAAAAGCCTTAGAAAGGAGCAAAATATCTTAAAACATTTGTTAAGCACAAGCACATTTGTATGTATTTTGCTTTGGGAAACATTTTAGCATTATGTGGATATTTAACATGAGATTTTAAAAATGACTTTGGTTTCAGTTTTATTCTATTTATAACTATTCATGACACAAGTATGAGACTAATAATTTATCTTTTAATTACAAGTTTTAGTTGTATTTAAGACATAACAGTTTCAGCTGTAACAGTCAAGGGGTTACTTAATGTTCTATCTCAGTGTTGCTTAGCGCTGCCTCTCATTGCTTACCCAGTCAGTGTTTTTTATATTTATATAAATGGTTGTCTTACATTTTAATGGTGTCTGATGAAGTTAACACTTATTTAATGAAAGTGCTCATGTTTTATTTGTTTTTCTTGTGGATTTTTATCATTAAATACACCTTTGGTTTATTATCACCTGAGTGATTTGTGTCTGTGAAACTCTGCCTGCCAGCATTTTTACCTATTACTAAGAAGTAGGTGGGAGCATTCCTAGGGACAGCAGGGTACTATAGAAACTTTGTGCCCAACTACAGTACAATAGCTGCACTCCTTACTGACCTAACAAGGAAAAACAAGCCAAATAAGGTAGTGTGAACCCCAGCCTGTGAGCAGGCATTCAAAGAGCTTGAAGTGGCTTTAGGAGGACTCACTTTGTTAGTCAGTCCAGATTACAGTAATGCCAATGCAAATAAATTATCAAGACAGGGTATAGCTTGATTTGTTTCCAGACAGTCCTATTTTTCTAAAGTGATGATTTTCTAGGGTCACTTGAAAATCTAGCTTGAGTCTTCAAGGGGAGGAGAAATGTGAAAATATTAGATATGGTTATATGTGCTAGCATGACTGGCTGAAGTTTTGTAAATAACTGTAAATTACCCTGTGTCACATACGCCAGCATGACATGCTGTAATTTTGTAAATAAGTTTATGTCTTTTTATTATCATTCTGATTTATGCAAGCTCTTTGGGTATCAAACAGTGTTCTTCTTGCTGACCAAGTGTACATGTGCTTTGTAAAGAGAATTCTGAATGCATGTTATTCCAGAGTCAGCTGACTTAGATGTGATATCATTGTGTGCCAGGGCTGGGAGAATAGAATCTTCACTGCAGCTGTTTACATTTCAAAGTCTGATATGAAAGTAGAATTCTCACGGCAGCTTTCTGTTACTTTTGAAAATAAAATCTGCTATAAAAAGAAGGTTCTGAGATAGCTGTTTGGTTAGTGTTCAGTAGTTGTTTTCCAGAGCTGTTCAGCAGCAGTAGTAGTCCATTTGTTTCCAGATGAGTAGTTGTTCTAGTCATTGAGGATAGACAACAGCCTGGAGTGTGGACATAATTTCTTATTTTACCTTGTAGAAGTAAGAGTAAAATCTTACCTTGCTAAGAAATTTAGATTAGATAAGCACAGTTAACCTTTGGATAGTCAGAGAACAGCAGCTAGATTGTTAGAAATTTTCTAAAATCAATGTGAGATCTGTCCTACAGTATTATTTTCTTATTTCTTATGTGTGAAACTCTGATGCTAATTGGAATCAGTTATTCGGTATTTACATGTTTTAAATCCATTTATTTATTATTAAATGTTTTACTACCTCTCATTGTGGCTGGTTATTCAAATTAAAATTTTAATAACTTGAGAGTGTTTATGCTTATTGTGATAACACTGGGCTACATCAAAAAAGCCTTACTACTTGGGATACATGCTACCATTTGTTTCAATGTCTATTTTACCCAATATAATTGCACACCCCTTTCGAGGGGTATTGTAGTGTTTGACTGGTAGTAGCTGTTACCTTGAAATCTGGGCAAAGAACACAGCAGGTAAATCTGTGTCAATCTTTCCCAAGAGTGCATGTATGTGTGCATATGAGACATTTAAGAGGGATTGTGTCAGATACCTAAAACTGGGACACAGTGTTCTTCAGTGGTTAGTGTGGAGACTTATTTGGGGACCTGGAGTAAAGATTATCATTCAGTCCCCAGTTTTGGAACCTGTTCCCATTGTAGTCTTAGGGGGAATTATGCATTTCTATCCCTGCTTTTAGTAACATTCTCTTACCGGAGATGGTGGTGAGCATTGAGACTGCTTAGTTACTGTCCCAGGGTAAAGAGGGCTCATCGCACCTTAAATGGCAATTTAATTCTTATTTGAGGACAGTAGCCTAGTATTAATACTTTGAATAGTAAGTAGATAAACAAAAGAAACTCTATCTGTAACAGGTAGCCAGTGTATTTCTGTTATAATTTGAATGATGTGCTAGTAAGGGTAAATGTTACTCAAGTTTGGGTAGCAGTACATTATTAGCAATGGTGGTATGATGAAGTTAGAAGGTGACAGATCCTGCAACATGGCCACACATGTGAGGGTACTTTACTAGTCATATTATCTGTATGGGTTGAGAAACTGAGAGATGAATCTAGTGTCAAGTATAAGTATTTGCAATTGGGAACATTACAGATGGTATTCTCATTTTGTCCTAAAGCAAGACAGGAGGCAAGTTGGATGCTTTTTGAAGAGTTGCAAATAGCACCACATTTGTTTTGTTGGAAGCTTTTTACTAGTCATTGTCATACGAGCTACGCTTTTTTCTGTTTGGACAAGAATATGGAAGCAGCACCCTCATTCAATGTTGTTTAGTGATTGGTGGACAAAGGGATATAGATTAGTGAAGTGAGTGAATTTTCAAAAATTGCTAAAAGTGTGTAGACTGCTATGCACTGGATGAATCAGACATTATGCTTTAAAATGTTGTCTTGTGGTTTAGTATAACAGTTTTAAGCTCAAATAAATGATTGGATAACAAAATGGATATGGGATTTGGACATCACTTAAAATTGTAAGGAATAAATAAGAGGTAGGTGAAGGTAGGAAATGTAATTAAGGGAGGAGTGATAAGAGGAGGTGGGTGAGGTTTTCAGCTCTTAAATTGTTGTAGGACAATTTAGTGGACATAAAAACCTGTTTCTGGATTTGGGATTGAGGATACAGAACACCACTTTTATAAATAAAGAGGCATGGTAAACCGTAATAAGATTTTAAGATGAATGGAGAACACTTACATGAAGGCATAGAATGCAGGAATGTGAGATTGGCATATAAGGGAAATGTATTGATTTTTTTAAAATTTTTTTTAGAATAGAGCTGGCTCATGCAAATTAATTAGAAAAGTGATACATTCAGGTTTCAACCCAGATGATGAAATGTGTGTTACATTGAATGACATCTATGTGATTAATCTATAGGATATTATTCTAAAGTTTCAATAACTATCTTGGTAGACTTTCAGGAAGTTTAGACTTATAAGTTTAGACTTATATAGCTAAGTTAGTATAGGAACTGCACCATAAAATCAAAATGGAAGTTGTTACATTGCAAAACTGTAGTGACATGTATATAAAACTGAATGAGACTATGTCTCAATGTGCCACTGTTGTAAATATGTTAAATCTGGAATAACAGCAATAAAGAATAGTTTATTTAAGGAAATAAAGTTAAATGCCAGGAGATAAGTGCAATACAGTTTCCAATATGAATGGAATGCTTATTAGTTGCATTCTTAAATTCTACTTTGATTACTTTAAGTTTTTCTCTATTTTTATCTACTTTTCTTTCTAGATCTTCAATACTCTAATTTACAGTATATCTACAATCAGTTTCTTGTAAATATTCTGTCTCAGGGGTCATCTTGCTGCTATTGCACTGGATTTTTTGAAACTTATAGTTAAATATTTTTTCTTTGTTTATTTCATTTTATGTAAACATTTCATGTCAATGGTACTATTGTAATTTTTAGTCTTTGTATTAACTACGGTTTTTTGGAATGTCTGTAATTGTAATTGGAGCTTTTCTCCTTGTGTCTCCACTGAAAATGGGCCTTTGGCTCAGTTGGACCAACCCAGTTAACAAATGACAATGAATAAATAAATAAATAAATAAAAAAACAAACATACAAGTAAATAAATAAATAAATTAATTAAAACATAAGTAAATAAGAATCTTGAGTGGAAACTAAGCCAAATGCATGCTGTGTGGTCCTCTACTGTATATAGTTGATGTGAAGATTGCACTTGGAGAAGATACATAGACACAGCTTATAGTGCTTCAATTACTTGACAGTCAAATATCATTTAAAAGTCATTTATATTATAAAAGATCTCCAGATGACCATGACAAAATGCTAACTAAATTGGATGGGCAATACTGTTGTCCAGGAATGATAGGTAAGGTAATTCCTCAACACAATGGATGATCAAACCCAGCAATGAATGGCCATGCTGATACACTAGCTATAATAGATGACTGCCAGCATCTACCAAGCTAAATAGTAGAGTCACTGTGTTTGACTATTTTTATCTATGGTGATGTGTGGTCTCATCAAGATTGCCTTAGTTCCCCAGCTGAAACATAGTTGAGGTACTTCTCTTATCAAAAGGAGAAAATAAGGGAAGATGCCATTCTGGAAATGATGTGGGGCAGAAAAGGAAGATCATTAGACAGCAATCAAGATAAAGAGGTAGGGAGAAGAGAAGAGAAGAGAAGAGAAGAGAAGAGAAGAGAAGAGAAGAGAAGAGAAGAGAAGACTAACCAGATGGGCTGCCTCCCACAGTCTCCAGAAGTCGGCTTTACTTAGTGACTGATCCACTAATATAGATATTGAACAAATCATTGACTACTGCAGAAGTGCATGAAGACAGAAAAGTGCTTGAAGACAGGATGATGGCAAGAATGGTGTAAGATGGGGAGCAGAAAATATCCTAGAAACTGTTCGCTAATTAACCTAAATGCAAAGGCAGTCAAAGTTATGGAGACTGATTTCTTGCTAAGTATGATAGTTTTCTTGACAAAAGGAGCAAGATTTAATTGCCATAAGGAGCTAATATATGAGCTTGATTACTTTTTATGACAGGGTTATGAGAACAGTGTAAAACAGATGTGTAAAATTATATGCATTCTATATAAATTACTTTACAGATGCAAATGCTACGTAAATCTGAATACGTTGTGGGTAGCACCGCGAATGAGAAACTAGACTGTATCATGCTCCAAGGGTATGACACATAAGGTCATGGTGAGAAGAACAACCACAAAAATAAACTGCATTATCACTGGAGAAGTGCAGTGGTTAGTCACATGACCATCACACTCCGGCGTGCTCTTCTCAGGAGTATTTGATAGAAGATAGAGCCGGATCATTCTCTTTTTATCACTCAAATATAGTCACAGCAATGGAAGATGAGTGAATGTTTCTCATAAAATATTTGAAAAAAATTCACCAGTTGGGTAGGAAATAGCATTTATACTTTATGATAGACAAACAAAAAGCATTGCATATAAGCCTAAACAACTTGGTGCGAAGTTTGAGCAAATTGAATGGATGGTGAAAAAGAGATAGGGGATTTGAATTAATTGATTTTACCTGTTATACAGGAATAGGGGAAGAGTGAGGAGAATTACAAGAGTGTATCAGCAGTGAAAAGAATGATGCAGTGTATTCTGGGAAGGGGGAGGGTCAGATTAAAGAAAGAAAAAAGGAAAGAAAGAAGACTTGGTTTCACTTCATCACGTCCTGAACCACACCATTTCATGCAGGTAAAAAAAAAAGAAAACATCAGGCTGCTGGAAGCAGTCCATACAAAAGGTTTGTAAAAGGTGTGTGAAACAGATGAAAAAAGTATGACCAGAGGATAGAGACACTGTAGCTCTTATCATTAAATCCTGCAGAGACAGAAGGGACATGATATGGGATGACAAGATTATTCTATAATGAACAGAATGGATAAGGATTGGCAGAGAACAGCGACTGTGTAGCAACATGATATACACTGGAAGCGTGATAGTATTTTATAAAGCAATTTATAGATCCATGAATCATACTAACTGTCATGGGAGTGGAAAGGGAATCCATGCAGAAATTCAAGAGGACATGGGAAAGGTCAAAAATGGAATATATGGTAAAAAGGTATGGATGAAAAGCACACTGTTTACGGAACTCAACAGCTTGATTAGATAGGCTATATTCATCCTTCTGTCATTGCATAAATGCAGTATAATGTAATATACCAATATAGAAGTCGAGTCTTAAACCGTGTTCATATATCCGAAACTTCAACCATGTAGATTCTCAGAGAAAGTACTCGGAGTAACTGAGAAGACCCCTGTTGAGGATGGTCTTGTTTTGCGGATCGAACTGTAAGTTAAATAGCAAAGGTTACAATGGTTATTACTGCAAACATAAGATAGATCCTACATTTCAGTCCAGTGGAAAAAAACAAATGAAACTCTTCATAAACAAAATAAAGAAATGTGCTCATAACATGAAAGAATACATAATACATTATTTTATGAATGGACTCACTGAGTTAAATACTGCAACCATTGTACCAAATAATGTTATTAATATAGTGATACTTTCTTAAGAACCATTTAACATTCAAAGCAAAATATATACTGAATGAGTCAGACAATAACAATGAATTATTGCTATGATTATATATGTCTGCATATAAATGTTTAGTTTTGCTGAACACAGATGTTAAGATTTAAGGAAATTATATAGTTTTAAACAGGCATTGTAACTAAAACCGAAGAAAGTGTAGCTTAATTATCCTCTGCACTCATGCCACGGTGAATATACAGGTCCAGCTGAGTGCAATATTCAAGTAGCAAGAAAAAAGACATATACGTCATGCTCTGGCCTCTTGTATTTCATTATGTTGTTTCACCCAGTCATGTCATAGGGTATCAAATAATTTTATTTAATATAGTGCTGTATGACCCTGAGAATTTATTATGATAACCATTTTTAATGCAAAATAGACTACCATCCAGATTCAATAAATCCTACATGGTCCATTTCCACTGTGTGCATATCGCACTGTGTTTCACACATGGTAGCACACTGCTTTGGATTCAATAAGAGGCGCTACATGGTGTGTAGAGCTGCACAAACAAGGTAGGCATTGTGGAATGCAAATTATAGCATAAGCAGCTGAATTGTATGCTAATTAACCAATACAAGATGGAGGAGGTATTCAACAAGCTATAAAGCAACTGTGTAGACTCCGTGCTGGTTTTCCCTATGAGTTCCAAAACCTACTGGAATACAGCCATGGAAAGGAGTCTACACAGAAACAATGTTAGGTGCTGCTGTTGCTTTATTTCATGTGTATGTGCAACAGGCTGAAGTCTATGCTGCTGCTGCTAACAATCGACCAAGGCCAAGAAGGAGAAGCGTTTTCAGATCCCGGGTAACTTATCACAATCTACATGATGTGGAAATTGTAGAGTGCTACAGGGTGGATACAGACACACTACAGGAAATCTGGACCCTCTGTCATCCTCATCTCAGAGGTAGGGCAAACTGAGAGGAATACATCCCAGTGGAGATAAAGGTATGTGCAGCACTTAGAATTTTACGTATAGCTACCTTTCAGTGACCAACAGGGGGCATGCTGAGGTTGTCACAGGCATCAGCATCCAGGATCCTCCATCAATTCCTGATTACTATACTCAAACATGCTAGTGACCACATATATTTTCCCTGTACTCCTGTGGATAGGGCCAGAAATATACAGGAGTTCTACCCTGTAGCATACTACCCTGAAGTACTGGGTGCCATAGATTGCATACATGTAGAAATTAAGGCACCACCCAGGGAATAGGGAAGGCTATACATTAATAGAAAGGGCTTCCACTCTATTGCCTGCCAAGTCACATGTAATGTCAAGGCAATCATCTTGAATATGTATGCGGGCAACCCAGGCAGTTATCACGACTCGCATTATATGGCACACCTTCCAAATGTATCAGATGTTCACTAGGGGGATGTCCCACAGGGTCATTTCTTGGGGGGGTGCAGGTTATGCACTGGAACCATGGCTGATGACTCCCATCAGAAATGCACACACACACACCCGCTGAAGAACACCATAATAAGGCACATGCTCAAACAGAAATATCATAGACCATGTGTTTGGGCTGCTGAAGTTGTGGTTTTCGTGCCTGGATACATCTGGGGGAGCCCTGCATTATGATCCAATTACATGTACTGAAATATTCACAGTTTGTGACATGCTACACAAAATCACCCTGAGAAAAAGGCTTCAGCAGGCTCAACAAGGGGAAGGGACACACATCCCACCACCAATGTCAAGTCACCACAGCCACACACAGTTGAGGACTCAGAGGGGGTAGCAGTAGCTGCTGTGGGTGCAGTCAGATGTATGTGTGCTCAATATGCCCTTGCATTGACTAACAGACAATGCATAGCACACTCATTCAACACCTTTGGGCCCAAAACCTTCTTCCTATGCACATACGTTTAATAATGTTGATGACAGGCAACTCTCCCAACTTTTGCCCACCCATGTATTCACTGTGTACTGCTTGCATCAGATGGAGTCACATCTGAACTAAAAATATTGCAACTGCTGGAATTAATAGGTAAGTGTTGAACCTGGAGAGTATTGTGTAATAATATGAATGACTGCCATATCCTTGTATGTTGTTACTTGGTAGTGTAAACAAGTAAAAGATGGGACATTTGTACAGAAATGGCCTTAACATGTGACAGCAGAGACTTATTTGACTTATATGTGTCCATTATTACATAGTAGGCCTCAGGCATCAAAGATTCACACATACCTCTCAAAAGTATTGATGGTCAATGCATGCCCTCAGTTTAGCACAATACGTTTGTACTGGAAAATCATTCAAGAGAGAAGTTAGAAAGTAATAACACACATTGTAGTTTCAGACTTCACATCCATCACAAGATCATTAACTATAGAGATGGAAACGTTTTGATGCTATCACCTGTTTAACTTTCTAAGAGCAATATATCTCAAAGGTAAAATTAACAATTCAACATCACAAATGCAGACATACTAAGCACAAAGTCAGCTATGCACCCTGAGCATCAGACACAAAGCTTATGTATCCTTGAATCCAAAAGATAAAAAGCAGGGATATGTCACAGTTTTCATCACTTGCTCAGGGTGTTGTGTGTGTGTGGGGATAGGAAGCCTAGGCTAACACAAAAGGTCAGTGTGTGTATGTGAGTAATAAAGAGAAGCAGCCATAAATTTGGATAAAGCAACAAATGGCCAGTGAGACAAAATTAGTTGTAACTGTTATGTGTGTGTCTATATCAGTCCTCCAAGTGAAACTGGTGGGTAAGTGTCTCCATGAACACAGTCAAGCTCTATGCTAGATCTGTATCTTGGTATGTTGGATAGGCATGAGACATGCATGGTAGAAGTGACAGTTCATTGTTCTCATTCCCGACCATGAGAACTGACTCTACCAGGAGTTGCACTGGGATGTCCACACCTCTGGTCAAATGCACTGTTGGACAAGCTTTCTGGATGAGGATGCCCAGGACCATGGCCCTATGGCCTGCCCTGCATGGCTGTGGACAGCTCAACCACTGATGGAGCAGTAGAAATACTGCCACTATGGGAGGCTGATTAGGCATGATAATGTTGGCTAACAGCAGATGATGTGCCTAACCTATGTCTGCAAGAACATCATCCCCATCCCAGCAGAGATTCCTTCATAGACACCGGCATTCCAATGTTGCATTCATTCGATCCAGTGAAATGGCAGCACAATGGAGACAGTCCCACATGTGAGCTTCCGCCACTTCTACAACCTTAAGCATTTGTCTTTTGCACCTACAGGAACAAGTTTTTGTTTCCATGATGGCCCTAAACATTCAATGAGTGGCATGGGAAGAGACACCTGGATCAGTAAAGGACGGACCGCAGGCCTCCTCCGAGCAACCCTAACAATCCTCCTACATGGCACCTCACCCACACTTTGGCTACAAACAGAGCCAACAGGCATCGAAGCTGCAGCAATGACACTTCCCTGATCAATTGTCTTGCCCTCCACCTGTCCAATATCTGAGAGCTCACTGTAATGGTTAGGCGTAGGTCTACTGGCTGTGTCCGGTGGAATTTCAATGGGTGGCTGTATGTCAACCTTAGTGTCAGATTTAACCACTGCACCCCTTTGACTGTGCCTCTGTTTTGCACTATCATCATTAGAGTCTGCTGATACTCTGACATCTGGTGTTAGAAGTCCCACATTTTCACTGTCAGCATCACCTGTGATAATAAGTAACAAGCACAGAACAATTAATACATACACCACTATACTCCAGCAAATGCTCACAAAATAACAATTGTGCCACTATTAGACAGAACAGCAGTACATACAACAGTCCTAAGATCACCATCACACACTAAACTATTATTTTGAATTGCTCAGCAGAACTGACATAAAAATGTTTGGCTTACCATGTGCAGATGATGGCATGCACCCTATGCAATAGGCTCCTGGAAGAAGTTAAGTAAAAGGTAAGGACAACATCATCACAATTAACAGTAACATAGGGGTAATACTTTTACACTTTAATATGTCCATTAACTGTGCTTTCAACAAAAAATTGGATGACAAGTCCAACCTAAGGCCATGTAATCAATCAGAAAATGTGTTATTAACTGTAGCAATCTTCAAGCCCTCCACAAAAAATGTCTTGTGAAACAGGAATAACATATTGATTTAAATGGTTGTACTTTACAACAGTATTTAACAATGGAGATACAAAAGCCTACCTGGAAATTCCTCCTGGGACATGCTTGTGGTCCCTGAAACAGTATCATCAGTGTCAAGGACATGCTGTTCTGCACTTCTGGGAGCCATCTGGATCCCTGACATTGGACAGGAACTCTACATTTGCTTTTAGTGGTGGCTGACTTGTAGGCCAATCAGGTACCCATCTGATCATGGGCCACTGCAGCTGCTATCCTCCATGCAGATGAAATCATGTCAGTAGACCAATGGTGCACGTGATCATATGTCCTGTTGTGTCCCCTTACTGGGTTAACATCTTTAACTATCTGCTGCCAAATTTTCCTTCTGCCTGCAATATCTTCACGTTCGCCTCTTAAGCAGGAAGGGACCATGTTGTCTAAAAGCATCCACAATGACCTGGTTCTCAGGGTCAGTGAAGGGTGTTTTTCATGAATTGAGACACCTGAGTGGCATATTCCTAGGTGCCCTAAAAGAAAACAGAAATGAAATACACAGAACTGTCACATAACTACAAAATAACTGCTCTCAGATAAAACAGAAGAGCAAGCATTTCAGTATTACCCAGTGGAGAAACATAAAAAAGTCAAGAGAAATGAAATATGAACAACGGGTTGGGTGCAAAAAAGGAGAGTAACAATAGCAACATATCCTTATTTGCGCGATAACAGAAATGAATCTTTGCTCCCCCCACCCCCAAAGAACAGGCAAGTGACACATTTTGCTAACAAACTATCTTTGAAATGCAAAAAGTGCTATCAAATGACCTGTCCCTGAAACTTACTGACAGATGTAACACAGAACATTTCAAGGTAAGGTATTGCCACTCATGTATTCTTATGAAATGCCCTAACAAACATGCCCATGCCATCATTATGCTTCTAAGTAATGCATACAGATAAAAGTGTAGTAGAATTTTTGTTAATCAAAACATAGGGCAGGATTCACGAAGCCTCCTTGTAAGAGTTATAACTCATACACGGAGGCTGCAGTTAAACGGAGTGATGTCAGCATGCTCTGCATATTCATGAGAGCATGCTGAATCACACTTAAGGCCAACACGGTCCGTGTAAGACAGTAGGGGGCGTGTCCGTAGGCTGAGCCCTGTAAGCGGACACGCCCCCAGAAGAGGAAAAGTACCCAAAGTAAACACCCACGACAGAGTCCACGGAAATGTGAATAAACAGAAAACAACACATGCCCCCACAGACTATGAACAGAAAACATATAAATAAACACGTTTTATATATTTTTTTAAATTGTAAAAATGTTTAACCGTGAGTGCGCTCGTTTGCGCAGGCATACCCGTAGCGCAGCTACAGTTAGCAGTCAGTGGGAAAGCATATAAGAACTAAATATGCAAAATAAGCTAGGAAGCAATAGCGTAGCAGTAGAGATGTTGGCTGAAGAGCAGCCATTCATGGTTTGAGCCCCCACAACACCAAAATTTTTTTTTCAAAATAAGCAGGAAACAAGTCCCTGACAAATATGTACGCATAAAACCACAATTTATGTAAAATGTAATGAAATAGCCCATTTATATTGAAGATATGTGAGGTAACAAAAGAATAAAAAATGCCAGATGTGCTCTTAGCTGAGCTACAGTTTAACAGAGTGAGTGCATCTGCCCGTAGATGAGCAGTGGTTTAACTGGTGCAAAATGAGTGCCCATAGCTGAGCAGTGGTCTAACATGCTAAATCTATGTGCCCCTAACTGAGCTGAGTGTAATATGCGTGCCGATAGCCAAATGAGGCTTAAAGCAGCGTACACCGTTTGCACAGAGCTGCGCACCGCGCAAACAAGCTAACCGACGGGCAACGTTGAGCAAGCCGTATCAAAACTGCCTTTACACAGACACACCCCATCAGCATGTCTAGACAGTCATGAAAAATAAAAAGCAGTGGCCAGGTTCGAACCCAGTACACTATACACCATAGTCAAGGTACAGAACCACTAAGCCATGGCAGCAGTACCTAGAAATGCAATAATAGCTAATATATAGGAATGAATACAAACTACAGCATGACAATGCAGGTTTACTAAAGTTGATACAATTCCAAAATGGCCAATCACAGATATGTGGGGGAAAAACGGACTATATAAGCCCCATAGGCGGGAATACACAACATAAACGATTGTAGAACTGACCTGCAGGCAGAATGACAGGAGTAGGAGAGGGTAGTTTCTTCCGAGCACAGAGGTGGGGTGTTGAGGAGTCCAGGTACATGGTCTGGCTCCTAGTCCATAATCATGAGGCCCAACTCATGCAGGGCCAGGTCCTCTGGGGAGCATACAGGGCTGAGGCGTGGGACCGGTTGGCTCATGATCTCACCAGTGCCACAGGGATTCCAAGGACTGGTGAGCAGGTCCGTCACCACCATGCAGACCTGAAGAGATGCAAGCAGGACCAACTGAACCTTTGGATCCAGGAGGCCCGGCAAACACCCAACGCCCCACTACTGAGTAAGTAACATTTAATTATGTATGTAAGAAATTAAACTAGCTGATATTATGGAGATGTGTATTCCAATATTACTTCATTTATATTACAGCTGCAGGTGTCCGTTCTGCGAACCACAGAGCCTATGGCGATAGGCTGGTGTGGTTGTGCCACCAGGCAGGTCAGTAATCCACTACCAGTAACTGTAAAGAAATATAAAAGTATGACAGTCAGCAAAAGAGTGCAGTATAGTCAGTAAGGAATAAAGACTGCAAGTAACAGTGTGAAAGTGTCTGCAAGAATTGCTTGATTACAAAAGTGTGTTTCAGCCTGTAAGTTAAACCGAAAAATGAAACTGTCTGACATATATTCTGAAATAAAAATGCCCTACCTGTAAGAAAATAGTACAGAACTTGCAGCAGGCTGAAAAGTATAGCTGCAGAAGATGATGAAATCACGTGTGAAATATATCCCTGTGGAAATACTGAAACATGACAGAAGTGAGACTGCTGGAAAGGATTGTAATAACTACAGGTAAAACATGTCAATAAAGCTTAGAAGTAAGTACCATCCTGAATAGTAAAATGAAAGCAAGTGAGAGAGTGTGAGAAAGTGTCATGAAACCAGCAATACAGTAGTAATAACCGCTGAATAAAGTATACTGCAGTCAAGACAGAATGAAATGCATGTGAGATTCAAAACCAAACAGCGAAATCTGTTGAAAGTGTTGCTGCATCTGGAATGTGTATCCCAAAATCTGGATATGTTGCTCTCAGTCTGAAATATGCAGATAGGATGATTGTCTGATATACCAAACATCCACACTTGTCTACAGCTATATAAAGCAAATGTAGCAGGATGATGTAGCTGAACAAAGCTAGATATGAATGTGAATGAAGAACAATAAAATGTATATTGATGTTGCAGTAACAGTCCTATCACCAAGTTGAAATAGATATCATATAGGAAACTGTAGTTAGAACAGTAGTGTGTATATAACTGTAGCTATTAGAAATGTACAGCATATGTATTGTTATTCGAAGGTGTTAATATTACTTTCTTTACCCCAACCTATAACCACATATAAGTCATTCCATGTGAAAATGGTATGTGCAATCACAATTAACACCCCTGGACATTTGTCCTGTTGGGTCATATATATTTGCATGTCCGTTGATGCATCTGCCCTGTTCATACATCCGCACCTGATGGCCTGTTGCCATCAATTAACCCTGCATGTTGTTGGACTGTGTATTTCTGTTCAAATTATGCATGTGTTATGCATGCTGTTCAATGGTGTGAATATCTGGGTGTTTGGTTAATGGGAATACTAATGCATGCTGTTACAACTAATTGTGAATGGTATTATATGTCACTAACCCAAACTGTCATGACATAATGCAAAACATAGGATGACAGGAAAGGCGGGTTCCAGCGGACCCACCTCTCCCACCTCAGCTGGCGAGTGCTCCGGTGGCCCTGTGCCACCTGCGGGTGGAAGCACTGCAGGGGATGGGGCTCGCTCCCCCTCTGCAAGTGTGGCCGGAGGAGAACCACCACTCACCCTCCGTAGCGTCCGGAATGTGGTGCGTAGGGAGATTTGGGACTCTGTTCTCGAGCCCCTATGCCAGCTTGAGGCACAGGTGGCACAACTAACAGGCATGCCTGTTGCCCCGCCTACACAGCCCCCAGCACAGCCCCGTCCTGGGCAGTGAAGGAACAGTGGCAACTGCCTATGGGTGGGGATATCAGTTCCACTGTTCCCATCTGTGGGCTCATGGGCTCTGGATATCCAAACCTCCGTCCCCATCAATTGTGTAACCCCCCCACATGTGTCATACACCGCCCCTGTATGCGTCTTGTTTATCTTGTCTGTTTACCTACCCAACCTACCTCCCCAGCTGTACCGACTTCCTTCACCTGACATACCACTCTGACCTGAAAAAAAAAAAAAAAAAGGGCACTCTGTACCCACAAAAAAATTACGCCCCATACATAGCTGCCCATTCCGCACACATGTCTACTGGACATGGAACCTATCAATTACAATTGGCTGTACAACAAGTATTATTGTTGTCCTGACACCTCTCTCAGGGGTGGAAGGTTTCAAATGTCACACCAAATTACATACATATGCACAGCTGTTGCTGATGAAGAAATGGGCAGCTATGGGCCTTACCTACATCCCTCCTGCACATCCCAAGCTTGTTTCCCTACTGTCTTACCCTCTTTGTGACCCCTTTTTCACCACTTTTCTGTCCCCCCATTTTCTTTTCTTTCAAAGAAAATAGCGCGGGTGTGCGCCAGAGTAAGCACCGTTAAGCGGCTGTGATCGTGTGTGCGCGGAGCTAAACACCAGTGCGCATGCGTGAGCTCCGCACAAACCAGCGCTAACCCGGTTACAACTGCTTAAAAGTGCCTTAGTCACTTTGATTGACAGGTCCTGTACTCAGTTCAAAAGCAAAATAAAATCCCACTGTCAGTCCCGAACCCAGGACCTTGGAAACACTAGTCTGTACGACCTACCACTAAGCCATGATTCTTATACAGAAACATTGTGCTAAAATAAATATAACATGTAATAGTAGGGATGAATGTAAAGGGAATATAGGATGTGTAGTACACAAAGCATGTCATTTAAAATGACTGTCAAAACTACTGGATTTCCATAATAGTAGTGTGTGAACAGAAACAGCCATGCTAGTTGGCAGCTTGTAGATAATAAGGTCAGTTAAAGTACATATATAAATGTATGCATATGTACATATATATATATATATATATATATATATATATATATATATATATATATAAATATATATCTATATATAGTTGTAGGAGTCAATGTCACTTGCTACAGGGAACATGAGAGAGGAATGGAGAATTGTGAATATACAACACAGCCAGAATCATGAGAGAGATACTAACATTTACACTCACAGAACACTGTCCACAGCATACCAGCATGGTCCCCGCCCTCACAATCTGAAAGGGCAATGCCTATCCCACATACCCTTTTATAGCACTGACCTGAAATCACAGTGAGATCTGCAATCAGTACACAACTGGCTGTATGCAATTAGCAAATGCTGGCTTACAATTGGTGCAGAGGCCATCACATGGACCTATGCAGATACCTACAAAAGCATCCAGTGCTAACACTCCCCACATGCAATACATTCATTGCATTGTCTGTAAGCAGACAGAGGGAGAGCGAGAAGTGAGAGAGAGAGAGAGAGAGAGAGCAAAAAAAAAAAAATTAGACACTGTGACTCTGTCACCCAAAGCTGTCAGCACTGACAGTAGCAGCAGCAAGCAGAAGCTGTGGTAACGCAACCAGCTGCAACAAACAGAGGTAATGCAAAGTAGCAGGTTAATAGTGTGCATACTGTGAACCCTCCAAATGTGTCATAGGTCTGTATCCATAGGTATGTCCATGTGATATGTTGTGTGTACGTAGTTCCACCAAAAGGGGATGACCATACATTACATGTCAATCAGTCTTAGGCCATGATCCTGGCAGCAGTTGTCTGTGCGTTGGCCCAGCAATGGCTGTAGTGACTGCTTTGAAAGGTCAGCCAGGTTCAAAAGTCAGGATCAGCCCATCCCAAAGGCACACTGGCTGGGAACAAGTGTCTGCAGGTACCCGATGCCACTGCATATGCATCCCATACTGCATAATTCCATAGCTTAGCAGACCAGGCCCGTTATGCATATGATGTGGTAATTCCCAGGGTCAGTCGAGGTGCCCCCTTAGTGGTGTGGGACCACTGTTGCTGTATGCCACTGTCCAGGTACATATCCTGTAGTACAGCCAAGATAAACTATCAGTGTTATATGCAGTTGTATGTCCTCTCGGAGTGCCGGTAGCACACATCCAGGGGTACCACAAGGTCACAGTGATGCTGTGTGTTCTTCTCTGCTGAGGGTGGCCCTCACCTGGACATGTGAGATGATAGGGAGGTTACATCCAGCTGGGATAAATATTTTAAAGGTGGGGGAGAAGGAGGGGGGATACGTGCACTGAACATGTCTGCAAGATTATTGCCAATATCCGTGTGTTTGATGAATGTTAAGTAGGTGTGGATTAACACAGAGCATATCTGAGGCATGTGGTCTATATGTGTAACATAACTGAAGAAGGCCTTGTGGTCATCCATAGTGTTTGTGTCCATTTCCCTCCCAGAGTAGGCCGTGGCCATTGTTATGACGGACCGTAGCGTAGTACCAGTGCTGACCACAGGTGCCTTCCCTTAATGTGAATGTGCTCTGTCCTGCAGTAGTCTCCTGCTATTGTTATACAATCTGCCCCTGTCTGGGGTCCACCGGACAGGATGCCTAACCTTTGTGCATAGGGTCTGGGTTAGAAATGTGTGTGCAAGTTCCATGCAATCCGTGGCATGTCCGTGGTAAGCATTTGCAAAGGGGTCAGCAGTGTGGCTTGTGGCTTCCACTGGCCCAGTGTGCTGCATGGATACCATCTCAGTCCCAGCAAGTGAATAACTGTCTAATCACATACATATCAAAGTAGTCTACTGTGCTGGTGGTGGTGGTGGGATATGTATATCCAGGCCGAGTAACGTCTGTCCACATCACAGTAGTGGACGGTGTCCCACATACAGTACCTTGGGATGAACCCCCAGAGTGAGGTTGTGCATTGCACCTGTCAGTGTGTGCAGACCGATGGGGCATGCTACTATTTTGTGTGGAATGTGGCAGGTATTGTTGCACAGGTGTTGGCTGAGCACTGATATCTGGCCATGTACCTGTGTATCCACTATGACACACACACATGCAACATATGGGAGTAGTAGTATATCACTACACATGAGTATCATGTATAGTATGTGTGCCATATATTGCTGACATGGTCTGCTGATATCCTGTTTGTGTTCTCTTTCAGGGAGATAGCGCGACAGCGTAACCCCGCCTACTCTGTGGCGGAAGATGAGATCCACGAGAGCCTGGTGCGGGAGTACGACATCCTGTTTTCCCGCACCAGTCAGAATCAGCAGGAGAGGGCCGCAGTGTGGCAAGACCTTGTCCGTAGGGTAAATGATATTGGCACGCATAACAGGACATATGAGCAGGTACGACATCACTGCAGTGATTTAATCCGAAGTGTCCGGCAGCGTGCATCAGATATCCACAGGCAACAGGTCGCCACAGGAGGTGGGGTGGCCACACATCCCCCCCTCACCAGACTGGAGGGGCTATTCCTAAGTGTTGTGGCTCCAGCCCCGGACCACCAACAGCAGTACACCTGTATTATGATGGAGGCTGGTTCCACACAGCAGCACAACATGGAGCATGCAGGTAATATGCCATATGTACACCTGACTGTTCTGTACACTGTATCATATGCAATATCAATGGCACAGTTGTGCCCACTGACATTAATCTCATCATTTCTGCAGGTCCCTCCAGGGTTACAGCAAGACAGGCCATCCATGCTGGTGAGTGTGTTTAACATAACCTATAATAGTCCTGATAATGCTAGTAACAGTAGTGTAACTCAGTAGTGCTCTGTGTGTATACTGTGGGGTGTGCATGTGTGCATGTGTGCAGGTGTGCCTGTGTGCATGTGTGCATGTGTGCATGTGTGCAGGGTGCCTGTGTCCACATGTGCATCTGTGCATGTGTGCCTGTGTCCACGTGTGCATGTGTGCATGTGTGCCTGTGTCCACGTGTGCATGTGTGCATGTGCCCATGTGTGCATGTGACCACGTGTGCATGTGTGCATGTGTCCATGTGTGCATGTGTCCACGTGTGAATGTGTGCATGTGTCCACGTGTGCCTGTGTCCACGTGTGCATGTCTGCATGTGTGCATGTGTGCCTGTGTGCATGTGTGCATGTGTGTATGTGTGCCTGTGTGCATGTGTCCACGTGTGCATGTCTGCATGTGTGCCTGTGTCCATGTGTGCATGTGTGCCTGTGTCCATGTGTGCATGTGTGCATGTGTCCATGTGTGCATGTGTGCATGTGTGTATAAGTGCATCACTGGTAACAATGTCTGGAGACTGTAAACTGTGTTTCCTGTCTTCATCCCACAGGTTCTGGGGCTGCTCTGGTGACCTGCAGCAGGGAACCTGAATCCTGTGCCCCGGCTACTGGTAATGATGATATTTGTGTAATGGTACAGGAAGGTGTGTCAGGGTCTGCCATTGGTCAGCCAATTGACAGTACACAGCTGTCAACACCATCATTGCGCACAGTCATCTTGCCTGTACATCCTTTGTCACCATTGTCCCTAGGTGATGGACAGGATACAGTGGGCATAGACCAGGGTAATGTGGTACCTGTGGCACATGCATCCCCACACAGCAGCCATGGGCAGGGTCCTCTGTTGGTACCACACAGACAGTTGCCCATGGGTTCTCGTGGGAGCATCCGTGGGCGTACTGCCTCTGGCCGGCATGCCCAAAGAGGTCTGTCAACCTCAGCTATGTTTCGGACTGTCATGCAGGCACAGTCACGTATGGAAAGGTACACCAGACAGGGTCTGAGGGAGCTGAGACCATGTCGCACAGCCATGACAGACAGTATGCGTGACATTGCGAATGCTATCCATAACTTCACCGATGTCATAGACAGACGTTGTGGGGACATATTACAGCAGTTCCACAACCAGATGTCCACGAGCCAGGGCAATGGTGGGCGTTTGCTGCGTCGGCGTGGCTGTATGCTGGCAGCAGCAGCAGCTGGCAGTCAGCGCGGACGACAACAGGCTCGCGCATGCCCCCATAGTGCCAGCAGCAGCCCCAGCAATGCTGGGTCTGTGCTGTCATCGGAACGCCCCAGGAGACCACGTGCACGTGGCTCTGGACAGTCCCAACAGGGACTTTTGTCCAGTCAACACACTCCCGCTTCTGATGACAGTACCCAGTCTGACTTTGTACTGGATACGGTCCGTAGCACCCCTGCCAGGCACAGGTACCGTGTCCGTGCACACAGACACTGATCTGTATGGCCTGCCAGGTGCAGTCTGTGGCTGTCCACAAAGCCCTGTATATGGCAGCCATGAGGTGGAACTGTGTGCGTGCATACACACATGCGAAATGTTAACACCTAGGGCAACCACATACATGTACACACTGCACCAACACTGCCCCACCCTGTACTGCTGCCCCTCACCAACACACATACACACACATGTCAGTTGGTGGTATCAGTGGCTGACTCAGGCATACCTAATCCACACCCCGTGCATATGATGACACTGTGCCACCTCCTGCAATCTCCAACATCATTGCGGGAACAGGTAAACATGTTGCTGATGCACAGGGTGACTACATAGAAGTGTATTAGTAGTATCATGTTGGTAACAGTACAGTGTGCTGCTATGACTGTGTGTTTATCCCAGCATGCCTGCTGCAGTAACTGTATGAATGTCCTGAATTGTTATCTGCACCCATAGTACATACCAAAGTATAACAGCTGCACATAACTGCATGCCGGTGGTAAGGTTGTCAACAGATAGCCGCATACATAGGTAGCACAGGGGGAAAGCTAACGCAAGTAGTGATATGCAATGGTGGACATGTACAGTAATGGTGTCAAGTTGCCCACAATGTCTATGCCATGTGGATGTTGGCGCATGTAGATATGTATGCAGTACCAATGTAATCCAAATCACAAATAAGTATGACATAATATCGGTTCTACCATGGCATCTGCACTGCATATTCCTGGGTACATGTTGATAGTGTCTACATATTTGCATTGTTACTTACTGTTATTGTTACCCCTTCTTTGTTGTATAATGCACTACTTCCAGCCCTGTTTACTGTAGCTTTGTTTGCATGCATGTTCACTTGGGGTCCCCTGGAACACTGCTTACACCTGCAATGCAGAGTTACAGTGCTTCTGTAGACTTCTAGTGACATCTGCATAGCGTAAAATATGTATGTCAACTTTACACATGACAGAACGTCACTGTCTGTCCTGTACGCATGTACGTTGCCTGTGACACATTGCACACGTCTTACCTGGCATTTACTCACGTGTGCAGTCATATATGTCAGTGCTATGAAACAGTAGCGGTACACCCACACATACACACCTTCAGTATGTTGTTCCCCATTGGCCCTATGTGTTGGTACTCACCATGGCAATCACACTACTAGGGTAGCATGTGCAAAGGTAACCTGTGAATCACCTCTATGGTCCAGTTGTGGTTTATGTGAGTCATGTGTCATTGTCACAGCTGCCACATGTATGCAGTCAGCCATCACCCTTGGCCAGGAACGTACAACACATATGTGGGATGCCACCACACAGCCAATCTGGGGACTGGTCTCTCTGAACCCAGTAATGCCATATCCTGTCAGGTGGCATGTCATATATACTACATCCTGGACAAACGTCAACCCCAATCCCTGCTGCTACTATTGATAATACCCCTGAAGATGTTCCTGATAGTTTTGACCAGTTCTTTACTGAGACATTTCAGGCCCTAGCTAGCCATCTACCTCCTAGCTCCCCTGGTCCTGAAAGTAGCACCCCTAGAAAACTACTTGCATCCAGCTGCCAACCAGTCGCCACTTCACTTCTCCGTACCTTGATTGAAACAATGAAACCCACTACACTTTCTGCTGATCAACTCCCTGCCGAGTACCTATCAAAACCAGATGATGCTATTGCTTACCCCATCTCAAAGGTAATCAAAGGAACCATGTTAGAATCTAACTTTCCCACCATCTGGAAAATGTCATATGTAATCCCACTTCACAAAGGAGGCAGCTCTATAGAAGTCTCCAATTATAGGCCAATAGCTATACTCTCTCCACTTGCAAAGATTATGGAAACTTTCGTCATAGACAAGTCATGCACCACCTAATCCAAACTCGCATTATGGCAGACACTCAGCATGGCTTACGACCTCATCACAGCACTACATCAGGCCTCCTAGCCTTTACTAACACCATAAGCCATACTTGCAACAATAATTATATATCCGCAGCCCTCTTTTTGGATATTTCAAAGGCATACAATATGGTTGATCACCAACTTGTACTCCACACCCTGCAAAGACTGTCTAGATACTGGAGCCTTCCAATGGTTTCAATCCTACCTGCATGGTCGACAGCAGGCTGGCCTCTGGCAGAACTAACTCTCTAACCTTCTACCTAACACCCTCAGAGTACCACAAGGCTCTATACTAGGGCCCTTGCTCTTCTCCATCTTCATTAATGACCTTTATACTGTCATCCCAACAGTCATCTGTATCCAATATGCTGAATACTCTACTCTGATCTGCTCAGCCACATCTCCAGTAGAGTTATGGTCAGCTACCCAGACCACCTTTAATAAAATAGAAAACTGGCTTTCTGAACATTGTCTGATCCTAAATCCCAATCAAATGAAACTGCTGTTATTTCACCAACACGTAGGTCTACCACTTTCACCGTTACCATAACATCAACTGATGGCACAATAATCTCGCCTGACCCATCTCCGAAACTATTAGGTGTCATCATAGACAATAATCTCAAATGTGACCTACATGTTAACCAGATTATCAAAGCCATCAATAGAAAACTAGGGTCACTTTACAGAATTAAAGCCTTCCTAGCCCCTCCAGCTAAAGGTGCCATAGCTCGCTCACACCTTGTTTCAACCCTTCTGTATGCATCCCCTCTACTCTCGAATATGAACAAGACTGTCCTTAACAAACACTCAATTTGCTACAACCACATTGCCAGGTTTGCCACTGGGCTGCCTTTCAGGACACATCATTGCATCAATCTAAATCAGCTTGGTTGGCTTGCAATACCCAGCCTAATACAGTATAACCAACTGATTATGGCCTATAAAATCCTCTATAATCCAGACAATACTCCTGCACTTCAAATATTATCACCCCCTATAACAATCCTAGACCGCTTTGATCCTCTAACAATGTACTACTTCAGACTAGCAAGTTTAATAACATAGCCGGTGATTCTCTCTTTGCAAACCCTGTAAGTAGATCCTGGAACTCACTTCCAGCTGATATTACCCTACTGTCCACCTTAGGTCAATTTAACAGTAGACTCAAACAACATTTGTCACTTAACTGGCTATGTCAATGTATCAAGCCTGGCTAACTCGAATGTGTAAAATCTGTGAACCACTTTACTGTGTAATTTTAATTTAATCCTGACTTGTGCTCAGGTCTAACATTAACCTGTGGAACATGTTTGACTTGCTTACTTATGTAATCTCTGTAAATAATCTGTTTGTAATATGTAATGCTAGTATTATGTAATGCTGTATCTGCTACCCTCGTAGCTTGTCTCCACGGGCTTCCCCTGGAAATGGACATGCATCCAGTCGGACTATCCCAGTCAACAAATGTAACATAAATAAATCAATAAAATATATTACAGTGACTACAATACCAGTCAGACATTGACACACACTGACAGCATACTGAACACACTGGGGCATACATGGGGATTCAGAATAGCAGCCTGCCTGGGCATCACACACCTCCACAGCTGGCACACAGGCATATGTTCCGTCGGAACAGAGCACATGCCACACATGGCACGCACATCCCCTGTGCCACACACTCACAGCCTGTAGGGCTACACAACACACCTGCTACAGACGTGTCAGGTACCTGTCTTTTGTGCTGCACTGGGGTCCCGCTCAACAGGCTGTATCTGGTGAAGGTCACAGTGATATGCCTCAGGGGCACTATGGTCCACCACAGCACACATGTATACAGGTCAGTCAGAGGCATGGACAGATATGACTCACTCATTGACCATGCCAATATGGCTGCCTAAGACATACCTCCCTGGACTACATGATAGGGAACATAGAATGGATCTCTCAGCATGTGGCACAGGCCAGTATGAGCCTGATGTTGGTTGCCAACATACCCTCACCAGGTATTCTACCACTATATGTGGGAAGGGTGTCTACATTATGCTCAGTCTCCACTGTCATTCATAGGGTATCCACTGGCTGTCAACGTGTGCTTACATGCTAGGGAAGCCACAATGATGTGCAAGGGTCATCTTGCACGTGATACCCATGGCCCAATGTATAATGGCAAAGCTCCTTGATACACACATACTGCCTTATGCTGCAGGACATGGTTTACATAGCGACCTCCGTGGGTATCACACAGGTTAGGACACTAACAGTGCTGCTACACAACAACAGCAGTGTACACCGGAAGATGCATGCACCAGACACTGCCCTCAGCACGGTGAACTGCAATGTCTGTGCAGTACCAGATTCATGATTAATGGCTCACAGGTGTTACCCATCACTGACAGGTTATGCCCCATACCATGCCTGTCGTCCCCTACACATGTAACACACATGGATAGGGGGGTGGTATCCCAAGGTAACACAGATACACACACCTCCAGGTTGTTGGCACAGCACAAACCATCAGGGCCTACTCATGTGCAGCTGACAGTGTGTCGGACTGCCATCTGGTTCATAGCCTGGCACACACAACCCTCCCATACACAGGAAGACCACCTATCCTCCATAACAACACTGGCAATATGACAGTCTCAAGAACTGTCTTTATATGGCCGGACTGCATCCAGCCAAACATTGTGTGTGAGCATTACTGTAGCTACAACACACTAGTTGAAGGGTTCACAGCATGTGGTCACTGAATTGCAGTGGAATGACATGTTACCACTACCACAATAGGTGGGAACATGCAGCACCTGTACATCGACTACATGTACACTATATGGCCCAGACCAGATGTGTATCCCCTGCTGTAGGTCTTTCACCATAGACACCCACACTGTATAGGGACATACCACGTGTGGACCCTGCACAGTAAGACACAGTAATATTGGTATACATTGCAAATACCATTTATCCACTCAAAGCATGTGTCAGACATGGTAACTACTGCAGGTCACAGGTATTTATGTGTATGTGTCACACACATACATCATGTGTGCAATGCCATTGCTGGTTTAGGCAATGGCATGCATTGTTATGTACAAACACCCACACAAGGTCATACTGTGTGACACAACCACACGTGACAGTTGTGGGTTACCAAAACATACCTATCTGTACTCTGACAATGGTAATAGACAAAGTAGCAGAGCACACTATTGGCATTACTAGCCAACTAGCCCTGTTTGGCTGTGCTGATAGTGTGGTGACATCCCCTGTGTTTACTGGGGGAGTAAGCAGCATCTGGTGTATTGTAGTATTTGCCAAATGGATCTGTGCACTCACACTTGCATTTACACACACCCTACTACCCCCACACACATGCACACTTGCCGGATTCATTCCCCTACCTAACTAAGTCATGACACGTGAGAGAGACGCATTAGCGAAGTGCACTATTCGGTTTACTAGATAGTTCTTCTTCTCTGGCTATACTTATAGGGTGCTGACAACATCAGTATTTTGAAAGGGTAATGTGCATCAGGTAGTGTGATCTCCTGATTGCCAAAACTAACATGTTTTTCATACGGAAATGCACACACACAAACTCCCCACAACCAAACACACACACATGCCATTTACAGGTTTCAAACTCCTACCTAACTACATTACGATACTCGTGAGAAACGCATTAGCAGAGTGCGCTATTCACATTACTGAGACGCTTCCCTTCTCCTGCTGCACTTATAGGGTGCTGACATCATCTGTGTTTAGAAAGGGGAGTGTGCATCCTGTAGTGTGTTCTCCCAGTTGCCAAAAGGGACATTTCCCTCACACAAATTTGCACACACACAGTAACCCCCCTCATCCAAACACACACACTTGCCAATTGCAGGATTTAAAACACTACCTAACTATGACACTCGAGACGGACACATTAGCAGAGCGCACTATTCGCATTACTGGGAGGCTTCCCTTCTCCTGCTGTACTTATAGGGTGCTGACATCATCTGTGTTTAGAAAGGGGAGTGTGCATCCTGTAGTGTGTTCTCCCAGTTGCCAAAAGGGACATTTTCCTCACACACTCTAACCCCCCTCATCCAAACACACACACTTGCCATTAGCAGGATTCAAACCACTATCTAACTCTGTTATGACACTCGAGATGGACGCATTAGCAGAACGCACTATTTGCATTACTGTGATGTTTTCCTTCTCCTGCTGTACTTATAGGGTTCTGACATCATCAGTGTTTAGTAAGGGGAATGTGCATCCTGTAGTGTGTTTTCCCAGTTGCCAAAAGGGACATTTCTCTCTCACACACACAAACCCCACTCACCCAGCATTTGCAGGATTCGAACCCCTACCTAATTATATCATGACACTTGAGGGAGATGCATTAACAGAGCGCACTATCCGAATCACTGGGCATTGATTCTGCACCTGTAGTATTTCTAGGGTGATGTCATCTTTATTTCCACAGAGGTATGTAGATGTAGTACTACCTGTCAGGTGGGGGATAGCATATAAATGCATTTGCAGCCACCTACGTCAGGGTCAGATATGCACATCGCACTGGCAGGTTATGTTCTATACCATGCTTTGGGACCACAGGACCTGTAACACACAACACAACCAGTCCAGAACACCACACCCACATCCAGGACACACACTTAGCTTCCCTGGGAACAGTGCCAGGATATGCAGGTATTCGCATACACCATTCCAGTTGTTAACATCAGGTACAGGCATATTGTGTGTGAGAACTACTCAGGCCTCTACCACTTTACCCTACAGCCACTACAATTTGTGGGTCCATGTGCTATGGCAGAACCACACACCACAGCCACATGGGTGAATACATATTGCACCTGTCCATCTGCAATGTGGGTACTCACTGTTCCACACCAGAGGTAGACCACCATTGTTGATATCTGACCATACCCACCTTTCCCTGGACATCCATATCTCATCTCCACCCCCAGGCAAGGTTGTTACTGCACACAAACTGTGTTTAGCACAAGCAGACTCTACACTTGTGTAGACTGGGGTGGATGACTTCAGAGGACCCATGCTGGAGGACTATACTGGCCACTCAGCATAATCCTTGACAACTGCATCCTATGAGCATGTGTACAGTTTGCATTGGTCATGCTATCCCACATATACCCATGACTGCTCCACAACAAGACACCTGTCAGCTGTACACCGACCATATATGCGCCATTCAACAGACAGAGTGACCTAATACATTGCAGAGCTGTAGCCCACAGAGGGAGGACATCTGTGGACAGTTCCAGCATGGCACTTCATTCACACATACTCATTACAACACAGTGTTGACAGTGGAATCGTCCAGAGAATGCAGATAGGGCTCCCCTCAGTCTGTTATTGACGGACACCTACTGTCAGAGATCCTCAGCAACCCTCTCACAGCACACACTGACAACATGGCTGTGGTTTAGCACATTCAATCCCTGAGACCTCCACGGTGCCCCTGCTTGACAGAGGCACAGCTCACTAGCCTCACATGTTGCCTTCTGTGACCTACTTTACAGTGGCACGGTAGCCTACTATCCTGGGGATGCAGATGCCAAGCACACTCTGGCTGAGCTGTCATTCCCTGGGGCAAGAAGCCTAGTATTGACCTCTACACCCATATGTTCAATTGTCGGATGCACAATATTTGTTGTGCTGTTCTACTGTTTGCAGGTCTTTATTGCTATAGCATTCCCTGTTCCTATGACCAACTTGTGTATCTGTGGCAGATGTTTGCATATGACGGCGATCCACTATATGACTTATGTCTCTGTGGTCATTTACTGTATGCACTGGGCTGATTGCTGTGTTGTGGTTGGCTCCTGGACTGACACGTACAAATACCAGATATGTGTGGCCAACTGCTACACGGAGATGTGGCCTAAGTGTGTGAGCATGCCCAGTTCAGCCTTTCCATGGCATGTTGTCTGACATATGCCTCATTTATCGGTGTGCGAGCATGCCCAGTGTGAGCTTTCCATATGTTTCACTCTGAAGTCCACCACATATTTGGGTGTGTGTGAACTTCGACATTATCGCACGTTTATGATTGTGTGCAGGGTGTCATGTTGTGTACTAACTGGCCAACTGCTTCGTGTCTGCCACAACAGGGATTATACTGTGCCTGCAGGAATTGCATGGGATACTTTGCAGACAGTTCTCAACATACTTTCATAATGATCTAACACTGTAGTACCATACAGTGTACTGGTTAGGTACTTTCAGTGTGGTGGACAGTATCCTGGGCTTTAGTCCTATCACTGCTTGACATCTTCATAGTGAGCACAACAGACTGTGTAGGGGCCAGTTGTGCACATATGACCATGTTGCAATATGTTCAGATATGGACTACCTACACCAGGCTCGTCCAACATTGCTAGTGTATTCCACAACATGGGTGGACATTGGCAAACACTAGCGATGTTCCGTAGGCCATTTCTGATGGTAGTCACAGGGTGTGTTTGTCCTTCGACACATATTGTAACTGGAGTTTACATATGTCATGGTTGGTATACTGTGCCTCTGTCTACCTCTGACATAACAGTGATACCCAGGGTAGCCTACCATCTCCCATACACTCATCAGGATGCCTCTTGAGGGGTGTAGATATGTGGCACTCTGGCTGACCTGTACCAGGAGTTTACTGAAGTGTGTGGGTGCCTTCTGTGTTATGGATCATTCTGTACAGTTTGTCTTATGTATGTCAGTGCTGGGGTTCAGGTCTCTCATGTGCATAGCTCACTGCCATTCAGATTGTACAAGGTGCAACATGTTCATTCATTCCAGGTTGGACATGGCTTCATACATCAGGCACAGCTTTCCTGTAGCTGGGAAGGATGGCGGTGTGTGGGGCTGCAGTTTGTTTACTCAGGCAACACATGGCATCTGTTCATGCTCTTTGCTACCCCTGGTGGGGTACTGTTGTGGACTTTACAGTTGATGGAGGTGTCTGCTGTGGTATATCCCACAGGGGCTATTGTAGTCAGTTGTGATGCTGATGGAGGATGGCTGCAGAGCCAGAGTGAGTTCCCCTTATCTACATCTGCCAGCCTTCATGTTTGGGTGGGTATATGGTACATGTTTCTGCGAACACTACAGACACATGTTTGTCCAGTGAAGGATATTTATCACCTTTTGTACCCAGGTCTCACATTACATGCTAGGTACCTCATGGGTTAACACCTGTGTGGTAATTTGTGGGCACTTACTGTATATCCACGGTGGTTGTCTATACACAGTTCTGCGATTAGCTTGCTGACATGGCTATGGCTACAGTTGTCTGTTTGTAGGTGGCCCTTTTGTGGGTTGCTTGTGTTAGCTGGGGGTCGGATATGGTGGGCTGTTTGTACTCCTCTGCATACATGCTCAGTCACAGTCCTTCCATGTTGGCCTATACCTATGGGACATGTATACAGAATGGTGGTGGGGGGGCCAAGACCAGGCCTTGTGGGATGCCACTCATATCCGCTTTGTAGTCTGACATGGATGCGGCATGTCTGACCATGTCAATTGTGTCCTTGGTCTGCTTTGCAACCCCTCTACTGACATAAGGGTGTATATTTAAGCTGGTGAACATATCCATACTGGATACATACGGTATTGTCTAGAAGCATGTGCACGGTCCAGCTACGCTGTGTGGACCACATAGCCCTCATCAATGACCTTAATGGCTGCTTCAAATGGGTCAGACATGTTTAGGGGGCAGTTCTGCAGTTACAACAGCCACAGTGTGTAGGGTCCAGTATCAGTAGGTCCACATTAGCCTTCTGTCTGCGGTACATACTGATCCTTTCCATAGCTGTGCAGAACAAGCTTGTCAGGATTCTGGGGTAGTAGTTTGGAGTATCCATTCAGGCAACACCTTTGTTGTGATGGACCACTGTTGTTGTACACTGCTCTTTGGGTACATATCCTGTGGTAAGGCTGACATTGGCCAGTAGTGTGATTTTGCATTCCATTGCTCTTGGGGTCCATGTTGGCCTCAGCACAGGACACCATCACATACCTTTGCTGCTATGTGTTCTGCTTTGCAGATGATGGCTGTTACCTCAGCATCTGCAATGTCAGGGGACCATCTGCTGGGATAGGTATTTTGCACTCGGGGGGGGGGGTGTTTGCACTGCACCTGACAGGTTGTATGTTAGCAATATGTGTGTGTGTTTGTTATGTTGTTTGTAATATCTGTGTGATTCGGAGCATATCTGTGGATGCCCAACATGGTTCCTACCATCAGTTGGGTATGCCTTGTGATTATCCATAGTGTCCTGTACGTTTTATATCTTCATACGTTCATGGGTTCATAGTAGGCTAGACACCCCAGGCCATTAGTAAGCCTAGCTAGAGTGTGTGTGTCTTTCGCCACCCCTTGCTATGTTCAATTATGGCCATTTATGAGGTTCTTCACTGTGCCTCTGTCTGGTCGTGACACAGTGGGAACCCCCAGTATACATGTGCGGTCATCCATCCACTTGGCAATATTCCTGTTGAGGGGTGTCAGTGAGGGGCTCTGCCTACCATGGATTGGGATCCTGTTTCTGGGTGTGGGGAGCCTATGGGTTATGTATCTGTCCCTCCAGCACATCTTATTTCATTATGTGTTGAGGTTGACATCTGTGACTCTCACAGCTCCAATGGCTTTGATTTCCTGTGGTGTAGTATGTCCATTACTCCTGTGTTGGACATGGCCTGGTACAACAGACATACATTGCCTCTGTGTAGGCAGTGTGTGACTGCAGTCAGCTGGGGTGTCTACAGCCAGGCAGCTTATGACATATATTTCAAACCCTTTATCCTGTTGGTGGGGTAACTATGAGGTCTTCCGAACCGCTGCAGGTGTCACGTATGGTACATCCCATATGAGTCATTGTACTAGATTATGGGTCTGATAAGGAACAGTACAGCGGCACAATGACCTCTGGTGATGTTGATGTGAATCCTTTCATGATACGGTGTCCAGTATCAACAGTCTTCATAGCCACATTGGCATTGTGGCTGTCACATGACAGATTAATGTCGACCTGTGTCCCTAGGTCCCTGATGACTCCTTGCATACATAATGGTTTGACACCTATGTGGTACTTTGTGTACCTTGTCTGGTATTTGGTGGGACATTCATACTGTCCAGTGTCTTCGGATGTCTGGGTGGGGTTCTTGTGTGTGAGAGTGTGGTCTGTCGCATGCTACAGACTGTACAGCAGTTTTGACTACAGTTATGTACACATGGGTGGTGTCCGTTGCTTTGTGCATTGTCAGTTACCTGGCTATCTGGGTGTCTGTGCTGCATATGGATACTCCCCCTCCTTTGATGTCTTGGTGCAAGTGTTGGGGCCATAACACATGGTATGTAGTATAACCTAGTAGTGCTGGTGTGCTATCACTAGGCCTGCAGCAGGCTTCTGTCACTGGACAGACATCAATGTTCTCCATAATGGGAAGTGCCTCAGGGGCATGCATATTGCAGTTTACACATCTGGCATTGGTCAGCATTACCCTTATGTTTCCTACCACTTATGTTTTCTTGGCTGGTCGGTAGTCTTTTTGGCCTTGCCTACATACGGCTCTATGGAGGCGGCATAGGCCTTATCCAGTATCCAGACGCACATGGGTAACAGCTGATAGCCATCCCTGTAACAGCAGCATGGCTTGTCATGCTTGACATCTCAAGCAGACACACATTACACCCTCTTGGGCTGACAGCTGTAACTGTGCCAGCTGTTAAACATGAGCATTCTGTGTTTGTACTGTGGCATTATTCTTGGTGAGGGATGGATGCTGCATACAGCCAGTGTCATCCTGCCCTGGGGTACATACTCGGAGGGACCATCCATGTCTCATTTGATGTTGACCAGGGAGGTACATCTCAGGTAATTCACACCAGCATGGACATTGAGTGCATCATATTTCTGCTTGCTTTGGGGTGACTTGCGTACTTGTGTTAAGTGGCATTTTGTGGCGACCTACAAGCAGCTTACTCTACCCTTTCCCTTGTTCAGTCTGGTGAGTGGGACAGCTGTGTGCCTATACAGACACCTATTATGACTGTATCAGGCATGTTGTTTCTCCTTTGGGCTTGTGACTGTTTGGCACACCAGCTTTGCGTACTATTCATTGCATGTGCTATGCTTGAAGGTTGTGGTTGCTTATGATCTACTTTGGAGGCTTCTGTTGGTGTGGTGTGTTTGTAACTGAGGCCTACGGGAATATTTGTCTGTGTTTATGTGTTTGGTTTACAGTTGTGCTAGGTCTATGTGGGACTGGGTTTGTGGTGTATGTGGTTACCTTCTCCTCCTGACTAGTGTTGACAGTACTGAGTTGTTGGAGCTCAACCTCTGGTTTGGATACATGGATGCATCTATCACATATGTTTGTATTTATTAGGGGGTGTTGTGGTTGTCTGTGTACTTGGTACTGGCATCACATTGCCTCTGGATTCATAGATTATACTTGTTGTGCTGGACTTATTGGATTGTATGTGTGGACATATGTTGTTGCCATACTACTGGTCAGTGATTACTTCCCTTTTTATGTTTTCTCTATCATGTGGTAACTTCCTCATTCTCTTGCATGGTTTGGTAATGGCTGGAGGCCAGCATGCCAGATGCCTGCGTGTATGGCATTGTGTGTTGTTGTTATTTGTGATTGCATACTCCAAGCATTCCTGGCTGTGTTCATGGAATGCCTGTATAACATGTTCTGTGGTGTGTCCCATATTCTGCACTTGCACAGGGCCTTTTGTGGATTCAACATCGGTTTTGAGGGCTACAACCTATACTTTACACATGTTTTTCACTGTGGTATTCTGGCCAGGGACTGGGGTCAGGGTGTGTATATCCAGTGTGATTACTCTATGGTCTCGTCTTACCAGTGAGGGGTACACTTCTCATCTTGCCATCCAGTACACATGTTGCTGATTATCACATCCAGTATGCTTACCCCTCTTGTGGGAGTAGTACATTGTTCCTGGGCATTTTGGTTTATGGAATCTGGGTAATTTTCTCCTACTGTGTTGGTGTTAGTACAATGCTACTGGTGTAGGTCTGGGTATTTTCAGTCGAGCAATATAATGTGGTTTGGGGGGCTTGATATATTCATGTATTCCGACATAGGCCAGGTGCTGTTCCTGGTATTAGGACAGTGGTCTGCAGCAGGCTATATACTGCGAGGCAGTTTTAGCCATTGGTATTTGACCATGGATATTCCATGCTGCTTCTTGTTGTGGTACCAACATGGGGGTGTGGTTATCCTTGACATTTCTTGCTAGTCACCCTCCTTTTGTAGCTTGTTCCATGTTTTGCGGCTGTACAGCACAGTATGAGGTGTGACCTGGTAGTGTTAGGGTGCTGATGTGAGCCTTGCCCAGTTCTCTATTACAGGACTGGTATCTACATTCTCCTTACTGTGTGCGTTTACACTGTACACATCTTGCTGTTTATACATCTGTCATGGGGTAGTATTACATCTAGGTTCCTATCCCTTGTAGAACCTATGAGATTGGGTTTGTGTTTTGAGACTTACCTATTCAGGGCATGCTGTGGGTACTGACAGCCTTTGCCAGTATCCATGGGGCATGGCATGATAGGTGCACGCCACCCCTAGCAGGTGGTGCATCATGTCAAACTCTGCATATCTTCCCAGCCTGTTACACATTGGCTCCCCTTTGCCTGACTGCATTACTTCAGCCAATTATTGTACTTGATCTTCTTGTCTTCATAGTGTGGCATCATGCTTGGTGAGGGTGAGATGTTAGGCAGGGTCTTCATGTTTGCATATACTAGATGGTGTTACATTGCTTAACACATGGCAATCATGCCTCAGGTGGTGCTGCAGGGCTGCCTCTGTTGGATGCACATACTACACTCCCTGTACATGTTTGAGAGCAGGTTGTGTCATGTTAGGAATCCCTGTTACTATATGAGTGAGTCAGAGAGGGGTATCATTCCCAGGGTACCTACTGAGCCAGTGTATGTGCTATGTGTTGCCTCTTTGCCAAGGCCAGGGCATACTGGGCATGCCTCCTTCTGCCTACTGGGGCAGGCTCAGGTTGTTCCTCCTCCAAGTCACGCTCTGCCTGTGATGGCCTTGGCAATGGTGGGGGGCTGTTTGGCCCGGCCCTATGCTGGTCCTGCTGCAGCTGTTTTCACAAGATCATATTATGTAGCATAGCACATACCATGACAATTTGGGTACATGTAGTTGGTGTGTACTGCAAGGCTCCACCAGATGTGTCCAAACACCGGAACCATGACTTGAGCATCCCAAACACACGTTCTATTACATTACGTGTTTGTGCGTGTGCCTCATTATGGCATTCCTGTTCAGGTGTGTGTGCATTTCTGATAGGTGTCATCAGCCACGGCTCCAGTGCATAACCTGCATCTCCCACTAGGTGTCCATGTGGGATGTCCCCATTGGCAAATGTCTGGTACAGCTGCGTCAAATGCCAGATGTGGGAATCGTAATAACTCCCGGGGCAGCCAGCACACACATTCATTATTATGCCCTGGGCATCACACACGACCTGGCAGTTGATGGAGGGGGAAGCCCTTGCGGTTAATGTAGGCCCTACCCCGCTCACCGGCTGGTGCTTTGATGCGTATGTGCGTGCAGTCTATTGCACCCACTACCTCAGGGTATTCCGCTATTTTCTGGAAGAGATGCATATTGCTGGCCAATACCTCACGGGCATTGGGGAAATATACATGATCACTGACATGTGCTGACATGGCATCCAGGAACTGGTGTAGTACCCTGGAGGCTGATGCCTGTGATATCCCCATCATATCGCCAGTTGGTCTCTGGAAGGTACCTGTTGCTAGTATTCTTAGGCCAACACATACCTTGGTTTCCACTGGGATGGGTTCCCCTCTGTTGGTTCTGTGTGTGAGGTGTGGCCTGCACAGCTCAACAATTTGCTGCAGGAGCTCTCTGTCCACTCTATAGCGCTCTACTATCTCCAGCTCATGTAACCCGTGGTAGGTGACCCTGGGCCTGTACACTCTTCTCCATCTCCTCACTGTGGGTTGTCTGGCACCATCTGCATTGTCACCACCCTCAGCAAGTCGCCTATGTCTTATTATGACAGCTATGGCAGCCCCTAACATTTCTGCTCTGACTGAAGCTTTTTCAGTTTTCACTTCTATTAGCTTACTCCTGTCTTGCAGTGTCTCTTAATGGAAACATCCTGCACTACTGTTTGCAGAGTTTTAAGTGCTGGGCTGGGCTACTATTCTGCCTGTGTAATTGCCTGCTTCTAATTATTTTCACCTGATAGCTTCAGCAGTTATCCCTGCTAGCTTCCTATTAATTCTGTTGCTTCCTTTTTCCTCTCCGTTTCCTCAGGGGGGAGCAACGTGCATACTATCTGAAACACGCTCACAGTGGCTTACACGCGCGCACACATGCTTACATGGTTCAGAATCTACTTATTCTGGTTTACACGCACGTACACCCGCGCAAACACTGTTACACATCTGCCAACAGCCTCCAACATACTCAGACTGCCTTACATGCACGCACATCAGCACAAACAGTGTTAAACATCTCCCAACATGCTCCCACATGCTCACACTGCCTTACACGCATGCACCCTGTTCTACTCACGCTTCCTGGCATGCACACGTGCGCATGCACGGCCGGCAAGAAACTTTGGTGTAGGTAACAGTGTACACCTTCCATTTCTTGACTTTCCATGACTTATCTAGTGGCACACCTCTTTCCATAATCTGTGCCTGTCATCTGTCATGTTACACTGGCCTCCAATGAACTGCATTTCTTTCTACCATTCCCCCCTGTGATGTCACCTATCTCCTACTCTATTCCTCCCCCTTTTGTATCTCTTACACTACTCAGACTGTGCTCATTTGCTATGTGACTGTGAGATTCAGTATCCGAACCCTCATTTACATGAGATTGCCTACTAATGCTTAGTTACATGTCTTAGACTCAGCTTCCCCCCTTAGCAACCACTACACGGTGGCCATGTTGGTTTTGGTCTGCTGGTCCCTGCATTGTCATTCCATGTATTGCATGAAACCCACATTTGTGGGTTTATAGCCTTCTTTTTTGTGGTTTTATACAGCGCAGCCCATTTGCGCAGGGCCGCGCTGGGTTTAAACATCAGCGATCGCCGAAAAAAAAAATTATATTTTTAATATTTTTGCATCGGGTTATTTTGCCAATGGCCACATATTTGGCCATTGACATGCTGCTTGAGTCATATGCAACCTTTATTTGGAGCTGACATCGCTCCGTTGTGGAATTTGCAGATATGTACTCAGTTGGCAGCTGAGTACATTTCTGCAGCTAAAACGTCTCCTACACGGACTGGTTTCTGCTTCATGGATCGCTAATATACCTCATTTTCATACCTTTTGGCTGCAAGTGAGGTATTTAGCATGTCCACGCCCAGTCCGTGTAAGAGACGTTTTAGCTGGTCTCTTACACGAAGCTTAGGGCTGTTCCTGGATCGCAAGGCTTGCATGGAGTGTTGCACGTCTCCTACACTCCGTGCAAGCCTTCGTGAATCCTGCCCATACCATATATATATATATATATATATATATATATATATATATATATATATATATATACACACACACAAATATGTTGGTCTACTGCTTTTGGTCAAATTACATTTGGTAGAAAATGATTTCAGGCAGCCCACTTCACCTAAAATGCATTTCACTGAAAACCCATTTGGTCAAATTCCATTTGATCGAAAATGGAATATAGCCCCTGCTCCACTGCAGTGTGATCCTGGAGTGAGAATATAAAGTTAGGGTGGGGCTTAGGGGAGTGTAGCCCCCCACATAATTGCAGTGCATTCACTATGATATACTTTTGTATCCATTAAAAATACATTGAAACATATAACGTCAGTAAAAACTAGTTGCAAAATGTGGAGGGCTATGCCCCCCCCCAACTTTATATTCTCAATCCAGGGTCGCACTGCAGTGGGGCAGCGGCTATATTCCATTTTTGACAAAATGGAATTCGATCAAATGTGCTTTCAATCAAATGTGCTTTCAGTAAAGTGGGCTGCCTGAAATAATTTTCGACTATAAATATATATATATATATATATATATATATATATATATATATATATATGTGTGTGTGTGTGTGTGTATGTATATATAAAACTATTAAACAGATTTTTCTTAATTACATTTTCACATAAGCAGTATATATCTGACAAAATGCAAGCATACCTTCTCAAGTGTAATAATCTTCTGTGCAGATATTTCCCACAGTAATAGACTCTTTTCTGTATTTTCCACTTAAACAAGTCTCCACTTTCACTTTCCCTAGTTACATGGTTGCCTTTTTGTGGTGTAGATGCAGGGCTGTCAGCATGTTGAAGATGCAAATGAGGTATTAACTCATTAGAATTGCTGAATCCCGAATACTTGGATCCGTGTATGAGATGTTAACATAGTGCAGGCATTCACTCACTGTTTGATTGTAACTGTGAATGATTACTGGTAGGGAGAAGGAAACCACAACAGCAATTCAGGCTGGCCTACATCCAGTGTGTGTGTCAGGTAAGACTTGCAAAGTGTTAGATGTAATTGTGTCAAGGTTGGAAATGTAACTATGTAGCACACAATTCACAGGTTCTGCTCATTACCATCTAAACTCCACTTCATTTGTTGGGAACTGTATATTATATTATTGGTATTTAATATCCTACCACATTTGAAGGACAATGATATAGAATGGCTTACAGACTGCCAGGGCTTGCCTTTGGTCAACTGGTGCCCTAAGTAAAAGGACTCCACAGTGCCCCCCAAAAACCACCTGGTGCCCCCATCCTGGTCTACCTACACCATTCAGATTACTGGAAAGGTGTCCCTGCTTCAGCAGAGCCCCAGGCATCTGCCTAAATGGCTTAAGCCTAAGGCTGGTTATGCAGACTGCATGTCTCAGATAATTGGTCAGGTAAGAGAAAATGGGCAACAAACACAGAGAGGCAAGACAGAGCTGCATATGTTCAACCAATGCTCATAACTGGTTGTGTGATCACTCAGAGCACTACATCCAAAATTAATAAATGTACAAATAACAGTTATATGGTTTCATACTACTGTAGATGATGTTGCACTTGCTTGTATGCAGAATGATTTGAGTTCTTTGCTGCAAAGGTTTTTGTTTAGTACAAAGGGCTAACCCTTACTGTGATCTAAAGGCTCATTGGAGTGAGAGTTCAAATCCAGATATATGTAGAAATATTTCATGAGTACTAATATTTTGTAGTGTGCATGTCATAGATTGCTTTTCCTCATTTCAACTTTTTCCTGTCTTTTATTTTTTCTGGGTCAGTGTTTGCATTATGAGCAGCTACAGGCACACATGAGAAATGGAGAAAATGAATGTCAGGTTGGACTGTGCTTATCTCATTTGCACAAAGCGCGGAAGTGTGCAAACTGGACTAGTGGTCCTCCCAGGAGGCAGATAGAACATCTGCAGACAGAACACAGGCAGCCAATAATTGAAACTGGATACATTTGATTAATTCTGTTGGGTACCACGCAAACACAATAATTATGAAATTAGGAAATGTCATGTAACTAGTCCTGTGGCAGCAGGTGTAAGTGTAGGGCTGGAGTACAGATGGTCCTCCATTCTAGTACAGGGTGTGCAACCTATTTTTACTGTGGTGACAGTGCAGTTCATAGCACAGGTCTGTACAGTTAGGATAACCGGGTGTAAGTAATACAGTTGTCTGTCTCTAGGCTGCTTCATCTGGACTGCTGTTGAGGCACGGCCATTGATGAAAGTGCAAAGCAAGCTGGACACTTGCTACAGCCACCACATCCACATGGATATACAGCTAATAGTAGACATATTTCTGTCCAAGTACAGATGGAAGGTGTATGTCTTAATGTACAGACATGTAACAGCCTCATTGCCTTATCAAGTTTGCTGGAGGAGATAAAACTGCTACTACAGGGTCTATGTGAAACAAAAAGCATATTACAATCAATGATAAGGCTGACAGGACAGTACCTTCCTGGAATATGTTTTATGACCCCATTGCAAATGACAGTGCAGTTAATCGCCACAACAGGTCTGTACAACAGTTATACTACAGGATCAGGATATGATACTGCTTGCCAGCCCTAATGTCAAAGTCATTGCACAGGAGAGGATTGTCACAGCTGGGAGTGCCACTGTCACAGACCAGCATTACTGACACAGAGAAGTTACTAGTGTTCCTGTCTGGAGAGTGAGTAGACTCTGATGCCTAGTGGAGACTTGGATGTTGGCATTGAAATGGTCACAGCATCATGTGTCTGTGTTGGGAATACATCATACATTATTTTGCTTAGGTCACTTGCAAGATCTTTTATTGCACCACTGGCTTTTGTTTTATAAAGTAACCCCAACCATAGCTCTTCTACAAGCCTATCTGGAAAGCAGGTATAACAGCATGCAATACAAGTTACATTTATGGTCATTCTGTATATAGTCTGCATCCTGCAATGCCAAAGCACTGTAGGGTGGAATGGTAACATATCTTCATTTGTACATACTGTTGTTTGTCTGCCTGCCTTTACAATTGCAATGTTCAAGGGGCTACCATTAATAGAACATGCCTGATGTCAGTTTAGAACCTGACAATGATGTCAGTGCAGCCTTTGTACTGTCATATGACAAAGAACCACTGACGACAATGATTACAATGATGTACACAATGCCACCATCATACATGGACATAGTTGTGTTGCTTGGGGAACTCACCACTGTCTCCCTACTGTGTACAGAAGAACAGGACATGCCTAGCAACCCAACACAAGGTGCACCAATACCCGCAGCAGTGACTATGCATGTAAAACATGATGACAGCAATATAGAGAGGTGAGCAGGTAGCTATCAATGATACTACTCCAATATGGTGCCAAAACTAGTATTTATAGCAGACATAAATCACTGTATATGCAGTCAGTGAATGAGGGACAGATAGATGTCACCAATGCCATTGAAAAGATGATTAGTGTACCATATGCCTTATGTGATGAAATACATGAGCATCAGCAACACCTCCTTTACAGGGATGGAAAGCATAGCAATCTGCTCAGGTCACTGGATGGTTACTTGGCAGCTATTGCTTCTTCCATACGGTCTACTGGCTCTGTGCACCAGGTCCAATACCATACCTGTGGCTGCCTCTCACCTATCTCCACTGGGGGCACTCACTTATAGGGCAGGTTCCTCAAATTCATGTAGTGCCACCACCTCAACACAACCCAGCAATGTTGAGACTAGTGTAGCACAAAGCAGACACTCACACAGATATAGCTCATGTGGCAGTCATTGAAAATGCAGGGACAGGTGGTCAAGGTCAAGCAGTTCCAGATCTTGTGAAATCTGATGAAGTTTGTTTTAACTAAAGAGGACATTAAAATTCAACTACACTAAAACCAGTGAATACATCCTCCTTATGCTTTTTTGGTATCATGTTGTTTTGGTTTTTGATACTAGATCAGATGCAGAATACTATGTAAGAACAAGCTGAACTTTAAAGGAAATTTCACCCTAAAACTGATATCTCTTCACTGGTAATGTACTGGAAACAGTCTATGCATTTCTCATTATATTTGAATTTCTTGTACAATAAAATGATTGTGACTGCCATAGTGTCTGTCAGAAATGTGTGTCTTAGTTCTTGATATACACCCAGAGACAAATAGGAAATTAAAAAGCAGGAAAAGAATACCAAAATGTAGTCAAGTGTTGAATATAGGGATAGAGGAATTAAATCTTATAGATAAGTGGCAGACACCACACCCTGAGGAAAACGACTTTACTTATATGGCGAGTAAGTTAAGGTAATCAGTACTAGCATGACTGATTTTTGTTTTTTTGTCTAAGAACCTCATGCAATAGTCTTTAGATATAATATACAAAGTTAACCTATCAGATCAGTATATTGTCCTTCTAACCCTGAATAACTGCAAAATGGGTGGGGGCAGAATGACATCTGGAACCTTACTATTTAAAAAGGAAGAAATAGTGCAGGAGTTTAGAAATAGGATAAGAGATTTTTTGGGAAGATTATCCAGTAAGCAGTATTCCCTTGCCTATCTAGTTTAAAATTAATGAATGGGTACAGACTACATTGAAGGAAGAGTTACAGTGTAAGCAAAATGGCTGAAGCAAAACAAAGTGAATTAAATGAGATAAAGAAGAGATATAAATAGGCAAATGTCAGAATAAAATGTTACTAGGTCAGATTAAGGAACTCAGAAGCAATATTAAGAAGAAACTGTTTTAAGAAATACACAGTAGCATAGCTAGGGCAGGACAAAAGAGGCAACTGTCCTGGGTGCTAAGTGTTGGAGGGGTCCATGATTGGCCAATCTCAATCACTCTTTAATGTATACCAGCTTTTAAAATCTGGCATTGGCTCACTGCTCAATCAATGGCATCCTGCAGAAGTCCTTTTTTTCTTTTCCTGCTGAGAGATTGGGTGCTACGTTATGGTACCAGCAGAGAGCACTGGTTGAACCGACTACTGTTTTGGAAATACATAACAAACTGGACTGATATTCACAATTCTAGTGGGTACTAGGATTTGTTCACCAAAATTCTGAAGTGTTACATTAAAAGAAGGGAAAAAGGCAATGGCAAGTCAAATGCTGAGATCTGAGAACGGGTGTATAATGACTAAATTGGATGAGATTAATCAAATATTGCTAAATACTTTACAAGGCAGAAGCAATTTAATTAGTCAAACAATTGAGGGGAAAACCAAGAACTTCTATTTAAGTTAAAGTTAACAAAACTGAGTCAGGAAGAGAGGGAATATTTAGATAAACAGATAACAGATGTAAAAATATCACAGGCAATAAAGGGACTCAAAAGGGCTAAATCAGCTGTGCCTGATGGTGGCACTGCAGAAGTTTATAAGACCCACATAAAGAAATTGGTAAAATGGCTTATTAATTTTATTGGGAAATGAAGAATAAAGATGTGTTCACATCAGAAATGCTTAGGGCTAAGATACTATTCCTGCACAAAGAAAGGAACACAGAATAGATAGACTACCTAGAAGAGTGTCTAATATGCAGCAAGGTTTTTTGCAAAGAGGAGATGCATAACATAACTTAGGCAGACTCCAGCTCAACCTTCAAAGTTATCCCATGACAAGGAAAACAAATATGGCAGCTCGTTGTGTAGCCTTTCAAAACGCATTTGACTCATTTAACTGGCATGCATTACAAGCATTATATTACTCTGAAGAAATATAAAGAAATACAACACACCTTGTGCTTACGCGCTTTCTAATGGTGTCAAATACTCTTACACCTAGGGAAGTCTACATGACAGGGGTGTCTACTTTCACGTGTGTTGTTTGCACTAGCTGTGGAACCCCTAATATAATATATACAAAAATGCATGCCTCTTAAAAACGTAAATGTTTTAGGTATTGGGCTATTTACCTCAATGAGGTTCTCACAAGGAGAATTCAAGGTCTTCAGCATCTGTCCTATGTGAATCGGCTGAAATCACTGTCACTTTACTCTGTTTCATACAGAGTATTCAGAGGCTATCTCTGCCTTGCATATAAGGCAATCTCTGACTCTGCTATATTGGAAATGCTGCATATTGGTAAGTCCAATGGCTCATGAGTTACTCACTCTAAAGACATTAACCTGGTATGTGACATTAATAGAACCTGCTGGAGGCACAGATTTGTCTTCCAGAGCACCTGTGGAACAGACTGTCAATTCATGTAAAGCAGAGCACCTCTTTGGCTCTCTTCAAGAGAAATCTGAACAATTGTATGGGTAACTGTAAATTCACTCCGGGGGTTCCACCTGTGTCTCTCTCTCTTGGAGAGGGGCAATAGGTGCTGATCATGGAAACGATGACAGAATTGCCTTGGCTTGTAAGGGCCCTTGGGCCATTAGCCTATTATCTTCCTATGATCCTGTGATCTTACGATGATGAAGTTAAATGAGTCCCTAATGCTCAGATGGTAGTTGCTAAGGTACTGGAGGTGCTAAACAGCTTTGAGATAATCTCATGTATCAAAAATAATGATTAGTTGATGTTTCTCCTTCCCTGTTCATCAGGTGGCGCTCTTATTTCCATGGTTGTGCAAAATATTTAACCCTTAAAACTTCTGAGAAGTGTGGAAAAAGTCTGTTATGCCAAAATTATAAATCCTTATGCATAACCTAATATCATGCTTTATTGGCTAACAGCAGAGTACAAATAACAGCAATAATAACAACAATAATAATAGTAATAATAATAATAATAATAATAAATATTGGATTTCTGGTTTGAGGATTAAATGCACTAGACAATAGATGGATTTATTGATTACAAATATGAAAAGAAGTATAA